>NC_136269.1:1397858-1997858 GCF_964187855.1 Myxine glutinosa
ATGTCCAGAGTAGAGTGTCCAGGTCTGAAACCAAATTGATGATCAGAGATCAAGCCATTGGAGAAGAGGAAAGATTTCATATCTGAAGCAATGATGGATTCCATGACTTTGCTGATAATTGGGAGAAGGCTGATTGGTCTGTAGTTGCTGGGATCTGTTTTTGCACCTTTTTTGTGCAAAGCAGTGATGTTGGCAGATTTCCAAGCAGATGGAAGATGACCTTGAGCAAAAGAGAGGGTGAAGAGAACAGAGAGAGGGAGTGAAAGAGCGGAAGAACAGGATTTTAGGACCCGTGGGCTGATGCCGTCAGGTCCAGTTGCAGAATCCGAGTCGAGGGTTGACAGAAACTTTTCCACCTTGTCAGGAGGAAAGGACACAGAGTCCAGGAGCAGCTGGGTACGACTGGGTACGGTGGGTACAGAGAGGGATGGGTTTGGGACAGAAGATTTAGAGGCAAAGACAGAGTTGAGGCATTCAGCTTTTTCACGCGCGGAGTCAGCCGTGTGGCCATTTGAGGTGAGGGAGGGGATGGAGGGGGAACAAACACCAGAAACAGATTTGACCAGACGCCACCAGGATTTGGAAGAGGGAGACAGATAAGAGAGTTCGGTCCTGAGAACGGAGAGATATTGTTTGCTGGCTCTCCTGAGGGTGGACACACACTTGTTTCGGGCTTTGTGAAAGGAAATGAGATTTCCTTCCGTTGGATTTGCCTTCCAAGAGGCAAAGGCAAGTTGTTTCAGGGCAACTGCCTCACCACAAGAATCCGTGTACCATGGATGGGAGGAAGGGTAAGACAACAGAAGACGAGATGGGATAAATCTATGCATGAGAGAGAGCAGTTTGCTTTGGAAGAATTCCCAGGAAGAATTTATGTCAGAGGCAGTAGAGATGGGAGACCAGTCCAGATGATTGATGGCTGCTTGAAGACCGTGCCAGTTGGCCTGAGTGAAATGCCAGACTCGTCGACGCTGAGGAGGCTCTCTGAGAATGGTCAGAGAGATGTCCACTTTAACAAGCACATGATCAGAAGAGCCGATTGGAGCAGAAGAAGAGCAGCAGACATTTTCAGGGAAGTTAGTCATAACCAAGTCCAGAAGAGAAGATGCTCCGTTGACTGAAATCCGGGTCGGGAAATTGACAGATTGTGTCAGTCCCAGTGAGTCACAGAAGTCCTTTGCTGAAGCCCATGGCTGGTGAGAGCGGTACCCACACCCAGCCAGCTGGCATGATGACAGTTGATGTCACCACATATGAGGAAGAGAGAGTTGGGATGGGTAGATAGAAGTTGGTCCATATTCTCAGACAGCGAGATGTAGATGGAGTCATCACTGTTTGGTGGACGGTACAACACACATATGAACAAAAGGTGGGAGCGAAGGGGAAGCCGTAGCCAAAGGTATTCCTGGGGGTGAGGTGGAGAGAGGACAGTGCAGGGCGAGTGAGGAAGAGAGTTTTTTATAAAGATAGCAACCCTACCTCCAGGACGAGGCTCAGGTCTATCATACCGGAGGAGGGAGTAACCTGGGAGAGATACCAAGGAATCAGAGACATCATGAAGGAGGAAAGTTTCTGTTAAGCAGATCACGTCTGGTTTGTCAGAAGCAACCTGTATGGAGAGATCAGACAAGTTTGAGCGAAGGCCCCGGATGTTTGAGGTCCATACTGTTAAGGAAGAGGAAGGGGGAGCATCGGATACAGAACAGGGGGGGGGGGGGGGGAGCGGTAGGGTAAGATGTGGAAGAGGAGGAAGAGGTAGGGAGAGCTGTTGAAGGTGTGTCGGAGATTACAGAATAGCTTGGAGAAAGGGAAGAATGGGGCAGACAAAAGGTTTGATGGTGATTGGGAGAGGCGCAGTGAGGTGTTATTTGACGAGGGGGAAGAGCGAGGCAGAAGGTTGAGGGAGATGAAGGTGAAAGTTGGAAGGGGGAAGAAGCGGGGAGGACGCTTTGAGGGGGAGGGGTGAGAGGGGAGTCTCGGAGCGGAGGGGTGTGGGGGGAGATTTGAAAGGAATGGGTGATTGGGAAGATTTGGAGGGGAGGGGCAAGGGGGAAGATTTGAAAGAGATGGGTGATGGGGATGATTTGGAGGGGATGGGCAAGGGGGTAGATTTAGAGGGGAGGGGTGATGGGAAATGGGATTTTGGGGTGATGGGATTTTGAAAAATGTACGATTAATGGGAAACGAACATTTATTGCAAAATGAGTTTCTTGAGACATTCGAGTCAAAAATACGTTTGAGGACGCTGGAGGGAGGATGGAGTGCTGGAGAGTTTAGGGAATGAATGAAAGATGCACTATAAGAGATGGAATTTTTTTTTGGAATGAATGGATTTGGTGAGCAAGTCGAAAGCATCCTTTTATAGAAGAAGAAGAAAAAGGTGTTATAGAATATGACAGAATACAGGTCTTCAGGGGTCAGATGAGACATTTTTTAACAACGTGATCACAAACGAAACAACGTGGTCGAAAAACGAACGAACGAACAAATAAGAACGAATAAACAAATAAGAACAGAAGGAAATGTTTTTGGGTTTTTTTTTTTTTTTTTGAGATTTTAAAACAAGGAAGTATGGGATGAAAAGACCGTGAAAAACAGAGACCGGAAAATAATTGCAGCGCGGTCAGAGAACCGCTGAGACAAAAACGAAGCCTCAAGCCAAGGTTGGACACAGTAGCCTAGTACTACACTTAGGCCTCAGAATACGCGATAAGAGAGACCGACGATTCTGTACACAGGTATGAAAAACCAACGCCAAGAATACTATTCAAGACACCCCAATAGGTACACACAAGACCAGTTTCGACAAAAACACAATTGAGAAAAGTTACTTAACTTCGAAAGCGAGCGTGCATGGACAGCTTTGAAGAGACGAGACCTCCAATCTTGCGCATGCGCATCAATCAAGGTCAAACTGACAAACAGATGGAAAATCACTCACAGAGTGACACTTGTCAAAACAGAACAAAGTATAATGACATTTAGTAGAGCAACTAGAGCATCCTTTTGACCTCACAAATAATTGGTGGTTGAATTCAGTGACCTGATATGCAAATTGTCTTCAACTTTTAAGTTAATCAGATGAAAATTGACAATTTTAGAAATTCGGCCAATGTTGACCTTTTGACAATGTTGACCTCAAATATAATTGGTGGTTGAAATCAGTTTGCAATTTTGAAAATCCTATTCAAATTTCAAGTCAATCATATGAAAATTGAGGATTTTGGAAATTTGAAAAAGGTTGTTATTTGGCCTATGTTGACCTTTTGACCTTTTGACCTCATAAATATATAGGATTTTGTCGGTCAACAAATGTGCAAAACTCAAGTCAGCAAACTGAATTCAACCACCAACTATTTTTGAGATCAGCATTGACGAAAAGGTCAACATAGACCAAAGGTCAACAACCATTTCAAATTTCTAAAATCCTCAATTTTCATCCGATTGACTCGAAATTTGAAGAGGATATGCATATCTGGTCATTGAATTCAACCACCAATTATATTTTCGGTCAACATAGGCCAAAAGGTCAACATAGGCCAAATTTTTAAAATCCTCAATTTTTACTGATTGACTTGAAATTTTAAGAGGACTTGCATATCTGGTCACTGAATTCTACCGCCAACCACTTTTGAGGTCAACATAGGCCAAAAGGTTAATATGGGCCAAAAGGTCAAAATATGCCACATTTTAAAAATCCTCAATTTTCATCTGATTGACTTCAAATTTTAAGAGCATTTGCACATTCGGTCACTGAATTCAACAACCAACTATTTTTGAGGTCATCATAGGCCAAAAGGTCAACATAGACCAAAATTCTAAAATCCTCAATTTTCATCTGACTTGAAATTTTAAGAGGATTTGCATACCAGGTCAAATAATTCAACCACCAATTATTTTTGAAGTCGTCATAGGCCAACAACTTATTTTAGGGATTTCACAAGTATCGTGCTGTGCACGACATATTTATTGTTTTCTATGTTCACGCTTGATGTAATCATCAGGTCGTACGTGAGCATGACGTCCTCATTTTCCATGATTTCCCTTGGTTCATGTTTCCATGAATTTTCTGGTACTGGGATGTTTACATTTTTGCAGATATGCCAATGAATCACTTTCCATACCTCGTTGTGCCATTGTTTGTAAAGTTGTTCTGATAATAGTTTTTTGCATCCTGACAACAGGTGACGAGTACCTCTGTTTCTGTCTTGCAGAATCTACACTTATCTGTCTGGCTCAGTCCTGACATCTTTTTAAATCCATTGGTGTAGTGTCCTTGATCTTGGCCATTTATTTTGATTCGTTCTCCATCCCAGTTGAGCTGACCTCTTCTTCACCATTCCAATGAGCCTTCTTTGTCTATCCCCACTCTGTCCAATCATCTTTTGTATTTTCCTGCTCATTTGTCATTCTCCCAGTTGTTGGTGTATATTTCTTGATATTTATTTTTATATATTTATTTTTTCTTTTTTGCAATTGTTGGGGCTATATCTGTTGCTGTTTCATTTTCCTGCGTGCTATCTTCTATTCACACCTGTCTTTGGAAATTCCTTGCAAGGTGAGTAGGGATGCTTATTCAGGTTTGTTGTGTTAATGTTTGTTTACAAATTGCATCCGATAGTCTGTTGAGCATTTCACATACTCACGTAGTCCTACACTCGTCGCTCTGTGCACCTGGTTGAGTTCCATCAGGCCGCTCCCTCCCTCTCATCGTGTGTGTGTGTGTGTGTGTGTGTGTGTGTGTGTGTGTGTGTGTGTGTGTGTGTGTGTGTGTGTGTGTGTGTGTGTGTGTGAGGCATACTTTTTGTGACGATGAATTACATAGTGTATTAATTAATTACGTACTATTGAAATGTACCTTTTACCTCTTTTGACTGTAGAGACCCCTTTGACCTTTGAAAACTCTTTAAGATCCTTAAGACCCAGAGGATCCAAAAGACCCTGAGGGCCCAAAAGACCCCGAAGACTCAAAAGTGCCCAATGACACAAAATAATCTGAAAACCCAAAAGTCCCCGAGAACCCAAAAGACCCCAAGGATCCAAAAGTTCACCGAGTCTAGCAGGCAGGTATGCTACAAGGAGGTGAAGACCAATGAAAATTTGGTGATAAACAAAGACGGAACTTCTTTATATATCCTTTTAAGATGTCCTAAAGTTTCAGAGGAAGAGCATCAAGAAGCAGGCAAAGAGTTCCAGAGCAAAGCAGTTCGAGAAAAGGACCGGAGCTGTAAGAATTCATTCTTACTTTTGCATCCTCAACAGAGAAGTATTCAAATTCGCATCAGAAGGTTGTGAGACCTTTCTGGTGCAAACCACCTTGAGTTTTTTCGTTGAATTCACTGCTGACATTGAACCTGAGTTTTCACAAATCTGCTCACTTGAACTCCAATGGCTAATCAATTAAACCACAAGTATTCTTTTTCGAATGAAATTTTTCACATTCCCACTTTCTATCGGAAATGCGGAATAACTTGAAGACACATTTGCTCGGGTGTTTGCATCTTGTGAGGCCTGAAAGCAATGATGTATTTCCTTGGCTAGCGATGAAAAGTAATCATTCTTCATTATAAGGTGCATCACATGAATTCAGATTTTTCATTCTGCATGCAGCTTATGACAACAGCTGCTTAACAAACTACAGATTTGCCAACCACACAGATGGTGCATTCTAAGCGGCCAAGACATTTAAAGGGCCCCGTTTCCATACCCTGGAGCATCTAAAGTGAAAACGCATTCTTGGGTACACAGCATTGACTCTGTCTCAAAAACAAGGATGCATTTAGAAGGGGGATCAATGATGGTTCAAGAGAATTCTACAAATTGAAATTCAACAATGCCCATTTTGTTTGCACAGCATTGTCCTTGCATCCTTTACAAAAGATCACATTGATGTGAAGCTTGAAAGAACACGGCACCTGATTTTCATTACAATCTTCCTCTTTAACATCTGTTATATAACAATTTCGGTAGGTAACAAACAGAGGCAGGCCCACTAATGGCACCTAAACGTATATCAAGTACAAATGGAGTCAATTATAACACCTTTTCTCTTGCCTATGGAATGCATGTCATATATATATATATATATATATATATATATATATATATATATATATATATTGGAGCAAGTGTATGTACAGGGCCTAAAGAAAGTCTACACCCCCTTTCAACATTTTCACCTTTTGTTGTATTATTGCCTGGAATTAAAATGCATTAAATGTGACTTTTCCACCTGCATTTACACATCGCAACCCACAATTTCCAAGTAAAAAACAAATTCTACAAATTTCTGAAAATTAATTAAAAATACAAAACAAGAATTTCTTGGTTAGATAACTGTCCACCTCCCCTATAATATCAATTGTAAATCAGCTGAAGTGTAAACAATCACCTTCAAAATCACACACCAAGTTAATTGGCCTCCACCTGTGTTAAATTGTAGTGATTCTGATTATTTCAGAATAAAATCTGCTGTTCCTGTCGGTTCCCTCTGCTGGGTAGTGCATTTCACAGCAAAGACTCAACCATGAGCACCAAGTTGCTTTCAAAGGACCTCCGGGATAAAGTTGTGGAAAGGCACAGATCAGGGCATGCGTACAAAATATTTCAAAGGCCTTGAATGTCCCTTGGAGCACAGTCAACACAATCATTTAGAATTGGAAGGCGTATGGTGCCACCCACACCCTGCCTAGATCAGGCCGTCCCTCCAAACTGGAAGATCAAGCTAGGTGGAGCTGATCAGAGAGGCCACAAAGAGGCCAATGGCAACTTTGAAAGAGCTACAGGCCTTTATGGCAATGACTGGTCACTGTGTGCATGTGACAATAATATCCCAAGCACTCTACAAGTCTGTCCTGCAGGGTAGGGTGGCAAGAAGGAAGCCATTACTCAAAAAGCCAACCTTGAGTCCCATTTGAGGTATGTGAAAAACCACTCTGTAGATTCTGAAGCCACGTGGCAAAAAGTTTTGTGGTCAGATGAAACCAAGATGGAACCTTTTTGGCCAAAATGCAAAATGTTACGTTTGGTGCAAACCCAACACAGCACATCACCCAAAGAACACCATCCCTACTGTGAAGCATAGTCGTGGCAGCATAATGTTATGGGGATGTTTGTCATCAGCAAGGACTGGGGCACTTTTCAGGATAGAAGGGAAAATGGATGGAGCAAAATACAGAAAAATCCTAGAGGAAAACCTGCTGCCCTCTGCAAGAAAGCTGAAATTGTAACAGAAGTTCATCTTTCACCATGACAACGACCCGAAGCACACAAACAAAGCTACACTGAAGTGGTTGAGGAACAAAATTAGAAATGTCCTTGAGTCACCCAGTCAGAGCCCCGACCTAAATCCAATCGAAAATCTGTGACATGACTTGAAGTTTGCTGTCCATCAACACTCCACACACAACTTGACTGAGCATGAACAGTTTTGTGCAGAAGAAAAGGCAAATATTGCCCAATCAAGGTGTGAAAACTTGGTAGAGACCTATCCAAACAGACTCTCACCTGTAATTGCTGTCAAAGGTACTTCCACCAAGTATTAACTCAAGAGATGGACACTTATCCAACCAGGATATTCTAGTTTTTTTTTTTTAAATTAATTTTCTGAAACTTGTAGAATTTGTTTTTCACTTGGAAGTTGTGGGTTACGATGTGTAAATAAAAGTGGAAAAGTCTAATTCAATGGAATTTAATTCCAGGATATAAGGTAACAAAAGGTGAAAATGTTGAAAGTGGGTGTCGACTTTCTATAGGTACTGTATATATAACATTCCATTCCACCCATTGGTTGGACAGCTTGCCTGACTCTGCACACAATTTCAACCTTATGATAAACCATACAGCCTCCATTTTCGTAATGTCGTCATTATTTACTTTTAACAATGTGTATCTACAATATGCATCGGGACGAAGATAATTTCTTCCTGTGACCCAGAAATCCCCACATGTATGATATGATGGTGTACCCCCGCATTCATAAAGTCAGTGCCACGACAGAGTTAGAGAGTGAGAAAGAGAGAGAGAAACAAGAGGGAAAGGGCTGGTCCTTGGGGACCGATCGGCACTCTTGAGTGTGACCGCGCTGCCCTGACGAATCTGGGCAGCAGGGAAGAATGGGGAAGATTTGGCCCCACACTTGCGTTGGGGGGTACAACCACGACGAAGAGGTGTCCCCGATAGTTATTCATTCACAATTGTGGGGATAGGAGGAGACGGGGCTGGCCACCCTCCTTGATATCTACAGGATTATATCACTGGTTTTTATATTTAATTGTGAATTCATGAGATGACCACCGTATAGAACTGATGTGTTAATGCTTTAAATTGAATGACTCTGAAACCTAAGTTCAATAACTTCTTTGTGTTATGTGATTATTTGAGTCTTGATGCACATACCGTATGTAAAAAAAATGGAGGAGAGGATATGTTGTTTTGGTGTAAGGGGTGTTTCTCTCTCTCGTGCTGGTTTGGTGCAAGCTGTCATGCCATTGCTCTCTCCCTCTCTCCCTGGGCCATCAGAGGAGGAGGGATTTCACCTACATCACATGGTCCGGCTGGTTGCGGTGCGACTTCTCGCCCTCGGGCGTTTGCCCGCGCAGGACATGGGACCCAGTCGACGACCATCATGGTTCGAGGGCCATTTGAGGAGACCAGAGCTTAGTACCGGCCAACGCACTACACCACAAGTTATGTTAGTTATTTCTCCCTGTGTCTGTATACGAGTCTGAATGAGGGTCCAGTCAAGGTCCAATGTCTGTAAATGAATTTCCACTCATTTAGGAATTTTAGTTTACCGTGCGTTCATTTCATTTTTGCCTTCATCATTTTCATTAAACCCTTATTTATTGCATTTATTTGTCATGCCTGTTGTTGTGGAAAACCAATCAGGTCCACACAACTTTAGTCCAACGGGTTGGTTTAATTGCATTTAGATCATGACATCATCCTGTAAAGTAGGAAATACAATGAGTATACGATGTGACATCACATGGGACCATTCATCTATCTATAATTCCAGTAATCTCTGTGTGTGGCCTGTGACCGCTGTTTCTCGACAACCACGGGTCCGATATACTTGAAACTTGCCAGGTATATTGCTGGGGACCTGAAGATGTGTCTTTTCAAGGTTTCATATTAATCGGAGAAGTAGTTACCGAGCTATGTCCAAAAAACGATTCAACCAATCAGAGAGCAGCGAGCTATCACGTGTGCCGAACGTGGCGAACAGACTCTGCCTCGGACGGCACATTTGAGAGCGTATTCATTTATTTCCCGTTGGCAAACTATGTTGGCGCTATGTTGGCGTTAAACTATGTTTTAAAACTAATTAAAACTAATTTGCGATTCTTTCGCTTTCCTGCGCGTTTGTGCACGCTATGGCGATTTCTTTACCAAACTCCGCAAGCCGTTCGCTTTGGACCAAACCATTTCATGTAAATAGAGGGGGGGGGGGGGGATTGTCACCGTACTCGCAAGCCGTTCGCTTTGGACCAAACCATTTCATGTAAATAGAGGGGGGGGATTGTCACCGTACTCGCAAGCCGTTCGCTTTGGACCAAACCATTTCATGTAAATAGAGGGGGGGGATTGTCACCGTACTCGCAAGCCGTTCGCTTTGGCTTTGCGAATGGACCAAACCATTTCATGTAAATAGAGGGGGGGGATATAATTTTAGATATATATATATATAGTACGGGCATGCCCTAGTAACATTCAATGCAAGCAAGCTGGTTATTCTATGCAGGCGTACCGTTAGCGAGTCTACTAGATGTAACGTGTCACAGGAGAAGTCTCGGAGCTCCGTCCGCAGCAGCGGGTCTTATAGTCACGCCCCCAGTGGTGTCAAGGAGCAGCGAGCATCACCCCGGGTTCAGTACGAATACGATTTCACTACATTCTCCCCCCGTCAGAATTATACGGCAGCGCGGCTAAAAGCGAGTGAGCGTCGGCACGAACAGGGTGCGGAACATCAGTCGACCCAACCGTATCGGGCCGGGCGGCGAATTTCTCTGCCAGCACGCGTCCGAAATTCCCCGGGTACGGCATCACGTATCCCTGTGTCCCCGGCGTCGGAGGCGCCAACAGGGTCGGGTGACGAAGGGGGTAACTCCAAGTCGTCGGGCCCAGGTAGTCTCTGCGAGGGGAGGGTCGGTAGACTTTCGGCGATGGGAGCGTCGGGAGAGGCCATAGTCTCATAGATGGGTTCGATCGGTTCGTCCGATTCCCTACTTAGGTCGTCGACCCCGCAAGGGGCAAGGTGACGGACGGAGACAGTAGTCTCACGGCCATCAGTCGTCATCACACGAGCATGCTCAGGATTAGCCTGGAGAATCTGCACTTTGTCCACTAGGGGGTCGTACTTGCTCGCGCGAACCGCCCGTTTAAGGTAGGCCGGCCCGGGCCCAGCGAGCCAACTGGGCAAAGACCGTATACACCCCGAGCTCCTGGGGTGGTGGAAAAGTCGCTTGTGGGGAGTTTGATTGGTTGCCGTACTCAGGAGAGCCCTGATCGAGTTCAACGCCGCAGGTAGCGACCAAGCCCATTTATCGAGGCCCCGGCCGAGGGTCCGGAGGTTGAGCATGACGGCCCTCCAGATAATCCCGTTGAAGCGTTCGATCTGCCCATTAGCCTGGGGTCTGTACGGCGTGGTGTAACTAGAAGCAATGTTATTTTGGAGCAGATAGCCGTGCACCTCCTGAGACAAGAAGACCGCACCCCGGTCGGTATGGACATAGGCCGGGTAACCGAACATTGAGAACAAGTTCTGTAAGCATCGCATCACCGTGGCAGCAGTCATGTCCACGCACGTATAAGCAAAGGGGAATCGCGAGTACTCATCAACGATAGTGAGCAGATAGCGAGAGCCGCTCGACACTGGCAATGGGCCCTTGAAATCCATCGCCAAGCGTTCCCACGGGCGTGTAGCCTTCACCAGAGTCCCCATGGGAGGGTTATAGAAACGCGGTTTGATTTCCGTGCAGATAGCGCAGTCGCGACAGATACGGCGGATATCGTCAATCGAGTATGGGAGATTCCCACACCGCACAAAATGAGCGAAACGCGTTACGCCGGGATGGCCCGCCGTGGCATGCAGCACCCGTAGGCCCTCCAAAGAGGTGATACCCGCACATGTAGCCGGTCGTGATAAGGCATCGGCGGCCTGGTTATCCTTCCCCGGGCGATATTTGATGGTGTAACAGAAGTCGGCGAGTTCGATACGCCAGCGAGTGATTTTCTCATTCTTAATGCGCTGGGCGTGTAAGGTGTCATACATGAATGCAACGCTTTGCTGGTCCGTGATGATTTGGAAGCTCCGCCCGAGTAAGTACGGGCGCCATCGCCGAATAGACTCGACGATCGCATACGCTTCCTCTTCATCGGACGAGTGTCTCCGCTCAGCGGTGGTAAGAGTCCGTGAAAAGAAAGCCACGGGACGCCCCCCTTGGGAGAGGGTCGCCGCGATGGCCTGATCCGAGGCGTCACTTTCGAGGACGAATGAGCCGCTCTCGTCGATTGTCGCCACGGCGGCTCGGGCGATGTCGGCCTTAAGGCCTTCAAAGGCCGCCAAAGCGGCCGGACTCAGGGGGAAGGTGTCGCAGGCCATAAGGGGGCGAAGTTTCGTGGAGAAACTTTGCACCCATTTGGAGTAATGGGCGAACAGCCCAAGGACGCGCTTCAGGGACGCCCGATCACAGAGAGGGGCCATGTCGAGCAAAGGTCGCAGACGCTCCTTATCCGGAGCGACAGAGCCATGGGTCACGGTGTACCCCAGAAGATCTATCGTGCGTAGGGAGTATTGGCACTTATCTTCGTTCATAGTTAAGTGATACCGCTGCGTGACCTCAAGGAAGCGCTTCAGATTAGCATCATGGTGCCCTTGGTCATATCCACAAACCGTAAGATTATCGAGGTAGACGAAAACATCGGTTAAGTGCTCCCGCGCAACGAGGTCATCCATGGCCCTCTGGAAACAAGGGACCCCGTTCGTTACCCCAAAAGGCAATCGCGTAAATTGGTACAACCGCTGCCCCGACTCAAAGGCGGTATAGATACGATCCGCCCTAGAGATAGGGATCTGGTGGTACGCACTACGGAGATCGAGAGTGCTATAGACCGAATACTGGGACACCTGTTGCACTAGCGCGTCCATCCCCGGAAGGGGGTAGGCATCCAGCTGTGTAAAGCGGTTAATCGTTTGGGAATAGTCGATTACCATGCGTCTGCGATGGGCCTCGCTGCGCACCACCAAGACCTGGGCGCGCCACGGCGACCTACTAGGTTCTATGATGCCGTCTTTCAAGAGCTGAGCCGTTTCGTCCGCAATGAATTGCATGTCTGCGCAAGAGTAGCGCCGTGATTTTACCGCGACAGGGGTGCAGTCGGAGGTTAGATTGGGGAACAGCGAAAGCGGCTGGACGTCCATTTGCGCTAGGGCGCACACCGCAAGCGCGTCGTCCGCCCCCACAACAAGCGTGTCAGGCCCACCAAACTCCATTACCAGACGTCCATGCAGCTTAAGAAAATCGTGTCCTAACAGAATATCAGCACATAATGCGGGTAAAACCATAAGGTGTACATCAGGGAAAACCCGTCCCTTTAGCACGAGTTTCAATCGGCATTCCCCCTTCGTGCTGAGTCGAAGCACTGGGAAGCCATGAAGATCCGTCTCGTAGACCTCCAGATCCGCCATCCATGCCTGAGCACAAGTCGCTGGTCGATGAAACTATCCGTAGACCCTGTATCCACGAAGGCCCAAACACAATGGCCTTCGACCATGAGGGGAATAAGGGCTTGAGCCAGGCCAGACGAGGCTGCTGGGAGCGGGACTGAGCCCCCCGAATGGGTCGGACCAGCCTCGCGGGTGGATCCTACGCCAGCAGCAGTTTTGCGGTCGTGGCTGGAGTCAGCGTTGACCATGGGGAATCCATTAACGCCATCAGAGGGCTTTCCCAAGCATTCCGGTGTTTCGCGATTCAAAATCTGACAATTCTGACGGGAAAAGGCCTCCGTAGTATTTGAAATCGCCTTTTGACACTTTTGGCAGAAAAAGGCCTCCGTAGTATTCGAAATCGCCTTTGTCGGGGCGTGGGCCTCCGTTATCTTGTGGACGACATGAGGAGAACGTTCCGCTGGGGCTAGGCGAGGCTTCAAAGCCCCTTGCGTGGCCCGGAGTTTGGTCAAGGACACGTACTTCGTGCCCGATGGAGGATGAGACGGTGGTGGCTGTCCGGTGACGCCCGCCAAGGACGTCTGAGCGCCCAGGGGCCCGCAGAGAGGGGCCCTCCCCTTCGAAGTCGGGTAAGGCGCCGGGTTTCGGGCTCGGCTCTCGGGCTCCGCAATGAGCCCATTCAAGGTCGCCGCGCCCGCGCGACCGCGACCGCGCGAGTCAATGAGCCGCGAGCCGCGTGCCGTTTTCCTGCACACTCTCGCGTAATGTCCCTTTTGCGAGCACAAATGGCATATAGCGTCTCGTGCCGGACACACGACCCGGGCATGGCGTGGCCCCCCACAGAAAAAGCATGCGGCCCCGCGTAAGGCCTTGGGTCTGGTCGTAATGGCAGCCGTTAGGGCTGGGTCTTCCTCCGGAGCATCCCGGAGTTCCGCGAGCGGATCCGCGTCCTCGGCGGTTGCACTCTCTGGCCGGGCGTGTAGTGTGGTGCCCGCCAAGAGGCGCGTGCGATCATAGGTGTTCAATTGCATCCACGCTTCAGTGTATACTGTCCCTTGCTCGAGTGCCGTAGCGAAGGTCATGTCGGTCTTCTCTAAGAGTTTGAGCCTTAGTTCCTGGGAGGAGACCCCTGCAATGAAGGCATCTAAAAGACGATCATCCTGAGCCTGCGCGGGAGTCCGTGGCTCCCTGACGCTGTCCAGCAAGAGCTGCCGGAGCTCCTGGGCGTAGTGGTCCATCGCCTCGTTGGGTTGCTGACGTCGCGTTTGCAGCAAATATCGTGCATACACCGGGCTTTTTTCCTTTATGTATAGCCGTTTGAGCTCCGCGATGGAGAGGTCATACGTCGCGCATTGAGCGATAGAGTTGTACACCCGGTAGTCGATTTTTGAATGTAGTGTGGCTAGCTTCGCGGCAGCCGTCGGCACGGTCTCGGGCTCATCAAAAAGATTCTCCAATGTTCTGAGCCAGTGCTTCAGTTGCAAGCCACCATCCGGGGCTTGCGGGTCGGCGCAGAATACGGACACCGTCAGCGTCTTGTTGCCAGCCATGTCGGTAGATCTTAAATGCAATTAAGTGTTGTGGAAAACCAATCAGGTCCACACAACTTTAGTCCAACGGGTTGGTTTAATTGCATTTAGATCATGACATCATCCTGTAAAGTAGGAAATACAATGAGTATACGATGTGACATCACATGGGACCATTCATAACATTCAATGCAAGCAAGCTGGTTATTCTATGCAGGCGTACCGTTAGCGAGTCTACTAGATGTAACGTGTCACAGGAGAAGTCTCGGAGCTCCGTCCACAGCAGCGGGTCTTATAGTCACGCCCCTAGTGGTGTCAAGGAGCAGCGAGCATCACCCCGGGTTCAGTACGAATACGATTTCACTACACCTGTCTTGTACGTTTATTTGTTTGTGGGTTCGATATAAACCCCTGTCGCGTCGTCCATACAGGTACGGACCTCGGTATCCCTCCCCTGCGTGTGCTAAAGAGATAACACCACCATCGATTTGGTTCATATGCCTCGGAGTTAAAGCTCGTTTTGGTCATCTGTCACCCTGAGGTCTTCACTGCAGGATAGATGTGACAATATTGTAATAATATTTGAATTCATTTACTCTTTAATAAATTTCCACTCTTTTCTTCCCCCTTTCTCGCTCTCCCTCGATGGTTTATGATATGATGATTGGGCTTGTTGAGAGGATGGATGATTTGGTGAGCGGGTTTGTGAGGAGGTGATTGGGAGTGCCGTGCTGTTTGACGAACATTGCCTTTTATGGTCAGGATGGAAAACTCCGGTTTCTCTTGACATAATTAACCAAGGAGTTTAAGGTGGTGAGGGTGTGGGATTTAATGATGTTGAAGGATTCGAGTGATTCAGTGGTAAAGAATGCTCTCCCAGAGAAGAAGGGAAGTCGGAAGGGGAATGCAAGAGCAGAGGTGGATGATATGCAGGAGCAGTTGCAACAGGAGGAGGTCGTGGGGATGGTACAGCATGGGAAGCATGGCTTGGGGTGGATGAAGCATGCACAATGGGGAAAGGGGTGTGTGAAAGAGAGGAGGAATATGGTTGAAAGGGAGGTGAGAAGAAAGGAGGAGGAGGGGAGACTGTGAAAGCAGTTGGACAGGCACAGCAAGGTGCTTGGACATGTTGGGAAGGTGTGCAGGTGAGGACATTGAAGTGGCAAGAGATTTGGTTGAATTTCCTGTTGCTGGTTACATATGATGTGCTTCCATCGCCAGTAAACTTGAGATTGTGGGGATTGTTGCAGGAGGAGAGCTGCTCTGGGTGTGGAGGTCTGGGAGCGATGCAGCATCCGCTGAATGCATGCTCTGTCACATTGGCAGCAGGAAGATACAGATGGCGGCACGATCAAGTGCTGGCGGTTGCAGTGATGATGGTGCAACAAGAGGCGATGAGGTCGAGAGAGGGTGGAATGGAGAAGGAGGCCGATGGGAGAGAGGTGTTGTTTGTCAAAGAGGGACAAGCGGTAAGAGGTTGAAAGAGGAGGAGGTGGAAGGCAAGTGGTCTGTATAATGCTTGTGATTGGCAGGTGGTGGCAGACTTAAAGCCGCAATTGGTGTTCCCAGAGGAGATCTGTGTGACAAGGTTGCGGCCTGATATTGTCATCTGGTCAGGTGCAACAAGGCAGGTCATTTTGGGGTATTGTCTGTACATTGGGAAGATAACATGGAGGAGGTGCACGAGAGGAGAGAGGAAATTAGAGTGAGCTAGAGGCAGAGTGTCGGGAGAAGGGTTGGCGAGTTTCTTTTCAGCCACTTAAGGTGGGGTGTGGAGGATATATTGACAATGCCTTTTCTGCATTTCTTGCTCGGCTTGGAGTGTGTGGTACAGAAAGAAGGAGGATGTGTGACAGAGTGGCCCAGTTTGCCTTGAAAGGCTCATATTGGATTTGGAGGAAGTCTATCGAGGCACGTCAAATGGTGTAGGTCAAGGTTTAGTCCAGGGTGGTAGTTATTTCAGCTCCAAAAGGCATACGGTAGTGACTGAGAGTGGAAGAGAAATGGAGATGTGTGTATGGTTTCTGTTTTGAGCAGTGTATGTGATGAGCCGAGTTGGTCGGTTGTGTGTCGGGGTTTTGCATGAGTGTGTGTGTTTTTGCATGAGTGTGTGTTTTTGCATTGTGTGCGTGTTTTTGCATTGTGTGCATGTGTATTTTATTTTTTTTGCATGTGTTTTGCTGTTGAGTGGTGTATGGTGTAAGGGTGGGTGCATGGTTGGTTTATTGTGTGTGTTTTGTTGTTGAGTGGTGAATGTTATAAGGGTGGGTGGTTCCTTGGGTGCTCCACTATGATTTTTATGCCTCCGTCGACGACGTCGCCGGAGGCATTATGTTTTCAGGTTGTCCGTCCAGCTGTCCGTCTGTCCGTGATAGGGTTTCGCCACCGCGATAACTTGAGAACGGCTGAAGTGATCTACTTCAAACTTGGTACAGGTATGTATAATATTGTAAAGATAAAATGATTAGAATTTGGGGTCAAGAGGTCAAAGGTGAAAGTCTGTAACAGATCTATAACTCGAGAATAGCTGAAGTAATATAATTCAAACTTGGTACAGGTGTGTATAATGATGTAAAGATTAACTGTTTGGATTTTGGGTTAAAGATGTCAAAGGTTAAAGGTCAAAGTCTGTAATATGTCTATAACTTGAGAATGGCTAAAGGGATCCAATTCAAACTTCTTACAGATATGTTTAATGACGTAAAGATTAACTGATTAGATTTTGGGGGTCTCAAGGTCAAAGGCCAAAGGTCATGTCAGTAAAAATGTGCTAACTTGGGCACAGCTGAATTGATTTAAATCAAACTTGATACAAGTTTTATCATGATGTAATAATGTGGATGGAGGCATATCTATCAGTCGACGTCGTGACATTGAAGAGTGCCGTTCTAGTTTCTTTTTCAGTGCTGTGGATTCTGGCAGTGGAAGCTGATGTTTTGTTGTTGTAGTTAGTGTTCTTGCTGACTGGGAGTGGGGGTACATACGCATCCAAGTGTAATTGCTGCATGTGGACCTGCTGGCCCAAATTAGCTGACCATATTGAGGTTGAAGGGCCGAAACGGGATGATGCTGAGGACTTCGACTGAAGACCCGGTCAGTGAGGCACACTTGTGGCCAGGAGTGGTTTGGATTATATATATATATATATATATATATATACATACACAGTCACGTGAAAAAGTAAGTACACCCAATGTAAAGTTTTGACTTTTTCAACACATTTCAACATCCAGCTACTTGATCTTCATTTCAACAATATTGATAGATAAAGGTGATATAATATAACAAATATCATGAAACCTTTACATTTTGTAGTCCATTGTATAATTTAAATAAACATAAATGCAAATTTCGCATGTGGAAAAAGTAAGTACACCCCTACATTTATCACTACTTCAAATACCTAAAATTTGAATCAGGTGCACCAGCTCAGGTGCAAATGATTAGAACATCGTTGGAGAGGATCTTGGAGGAACCTGTCTTATTTAAACCTCAGAAATTTAGTTTGGTTTGCTCTTTGTTGTTGAAGTGTGTGGCATCACCATGCCGAGATCAAAAGAGCTCTCTGAGGCCTTCAGAAAGAAGGTTATGGATGCCTACGAGTCTGGGAAGGGATTTAAAAAGGTCTCCAAACAATTTGAAATCAATCATTCGACTGTCCGGAAGTTTATCTACAAATGGAGAAGATTCCAAACAACTGCCAACTTGTTCAGGCCAGGCCGCCCCAGCAAGTTCAGCCTGAGAGCAGACCGCAAGATGCTGAAAGAAGTCTCTAGGAACCCCAGAATGTCATCACGGGACCTACAGGTAGCTCTTGCCACTGTTGATGTCAAAGTGCACGAGTCTACCATTAGAAAGAGGCTGCACAAATTTGATCGACATGGGAGGTGTGCCAGGAGGAAACCTTTGCTGTCCAGAAAGAACATCAGGGAAAGACTAAAGTTTGCCAATGAACACCTAGGCAAAGACCAGCACCTCTGGAACAATGTGCTCTGGACAGATGAGTCAAATGTAGAGCTATTTGGCTAGAGTACCAGAAGACATGTTTGGCGAAAATCAAAGACAGCATTTGACCACAAGTACCTGATACAAAATGTAAAGCATGGTGGTGGAAATATTATGGTTTGGGGCAGCTTTGCTGCATCAGGGCCTGGGCAGCCCACCATCATATAATCCGCTATGAATTCTTCATTGTACCAGAGGGTGCTTGAGGATAATCTGAGGCCATCTATCGGAAAGTTGAAGCTCAAACAAAGGTGGACCTTGCAACATGACAATGACCCTAAACATAAAAGTAAATCCACCAAGTAATGGCTGAAAAGAAAGAAATTGAGGGTTCTGGAATGGACAAGTCAAAGCCCGGATCTAAATCCCATCGAGATGTTGTGGGGGGATTTGAAACGAGCTGTGCATGCAAGAAGCTTTGCCGCCGGTGATGCGCCATCTTATTTGGACGATCACAAGACAGATAGACAGACTGAAGCAATTGCTCCACCAAGCTGTGCACATGTGCACTCGAGCCGACATGCTGTACAAGTTGACAATTTCAGAACCAAAGTACTGCTAAGCTGTAGAGGAAGAGTCCGCCACTGAAGGAACTGCGGGAACTGAGCAGGAATCTGAGGAACACACGCGTCCTGTAACGATTCTGGAGGAAGAGGAAGAGTCCGCTACTGCAGGAACTGCAGGAACTGAGCAGGAATCTGAGGAAAACGTGCGTCGTGTAACGATTCTGGAGGAAGAGGAGGAGTCCGCCATTAACATGGTAACAAAACTTGCTAGTTCGAATGTTGTGCGTTCTGCGGACGTTGCGTCATTTATTTTGACGTCTCCGTGTCGGAGGCTCGAAGTGACTCGATTTGAATCGACATTTTGTCTTTGAACTGGTAAGCGCGATATTTGCGTCTTGCTCACATCATATTCGACGTTTAGCTTCAAGACTGCAGCGATGCGTTTAATGAGACCTTCCCCGACCCCAGGGATAGATCCACTGGATGGAAAGGTAACGATCCTCGCTGTGACGTACGCCATTGGAAGCAGCGTCAGCATCGAAGCCCTTTCCAAGGGTGTGGTGCTGACCGGGCAAACGTGGTGTGGTGCTGACCGGGCTGCCGTGGTGCTGACCGGGCAAACGTGGTGTGGTGCTGACCGGGCAAACGTGGTGCTGACCGGGCAAACGTGGTGTGGTGCTGACCGGGCCGCTGTGGTGCTGACCGGGCAAACGTGGTGTGGTGCTGACCAGGCCAACGTGGCGTGGTGCTGACGGGGCCCCCGCAGCCGTGATGCCCCCCCCCTCCCAGAATTTCCATGTTTTCAACGTTTCCCAGTGTGTACCCTGGATTAGAATAGGTACACTGTATCCCTGCATGTCGTAAGAGACGACTAAGAGGGTTGGCGTTAGGAAGGGCATCCGGCCATAAAAAACATTGCCTCAAAAAGAGAACCATGACAATTACAACTACATATGGGCAGGGTACAGCCTGAAGTGGAGATCGGTTTCTGAGGTTTGGGACATGGAATGTAGGGACAATGACGGGGAGATCAGGAGAAGTGGTGAAGTATTAGTCAGAAGAAGAGTGGACATGTGTTGTGTGCAAGAGACGAGATGGAAGGGAAGTGGTGTGAGAATGGTGAAGGGTATACAGTATACTTAGGCAGTTAAGACCGAAAAATAGGGCATATCGTTCATTTTTTCAGGAAAGCACCAAATTTGGCACAGATGTAGTATGGACCTATACAATTGTTTTCCTGAGGGGCGCCCAAAAATTCAGAACCCCTGGTGGCCGCCATATTTAATTTCAACATGACCGCCCTCTGTGTCCTATTTCCCTCAATAACTTCTATACTATGAGCGATAACACCACAGTTCCAGTGTCTTACCCCATGTTTTCATGGTCTCTGAATCCAATGGGATCAATTGCATAAAGATTGGCATCCATCATCTTTAATTTCAAGATGGCCGCCATGGTGTTTCCATTTTCCTTGAATCTCATAGTATTTCAGGTAAAATTTCAATTCCAAGTGATACACATTGTTTTATTGGTCTCTGATAACAATGGAATGGTATTAATTAATCAAAGTTACACACAGTTGCAGTTTTAACTTAAAATATTGTGGGCACTTGAAAGGTGGAGGCTCTCGCAGAGACGCGTAGTAGGTACTACAAGCACTGTCCATCGCAGTCACACAGTGATGTGCAGGGCAGATTTTCCCTGGAGCATTTACAGTTGCCTTTACAGGCCGACTTACAATGGCAGCTTGTAAGCTCTGAACATGCCTCCTGTATCAATGGTATTGTGGTCCAAATTGGTGTCCAAGAAGTCCCTGTTTTCATCCAGCCCCAATCAGCTGGTGATGGAAGTTCTGGGTAGGGCACAAGTGCCTGACTCCATACGTGTCCAGCCTGAAAACATGCACGTTTTAGGTGTTGTTCGAAGGCGTCTGCTGTTGGGGGAATGTGATCAATTGTTCTTGCCTTCTTCGTGAACAAGTGTCGGCGCATGTCATTCACTGTCTTTATCTCGGTAGTCCGGTCATAGAGGATGGCAACATATCTTTCTATGCTCTGTAGTTCCATAGTAATAGCGTCCACAGATGGCCTATAAGCGAGAGCATGAAATGTCTGCGTGATGCTGGGGTATGCCTCCCAAGCCTTCCAGGCTGTCTTTTTCCCAATTTGGGCAAAAAATGACACTGTGTCGCAGCCAGTGAAGGCATGAAATAATGGCAAAGACTCGGACTTCCTGCGGCCAAGGCCGGTGGCAATTTTATGGATGGCAAGGTAGCGGTAGCTTTTACCAGTGCCAATGGCAATCCAGAGTTCCTCCACACCGTGTGACTGGTAGGTAAAGTAGTGTGCTATTGCCAAGACCACAATATCAGAATCTACAGTTCGAATCAATACCCGTTTTCTCCCCTTTTTCACGGCATCCAGGACATGTAAAAGGACTCTTGTATCCGCTTCTTCTTGTGTACATAGGCTCAGGTGCTTGATGTCGGCATCTGGTTGCGATGTTAGCATGCAGTCACCAATAGTTGCATAGATATCCTTTCCTTTCAAACCATCCACCACCATATGCGATAAGAATCTGAACAACTCCTCCTTGTTTTCATCATTCCGCAAGAAACTTTTCCAGTTCCCTGGTATCTTCGTTGCAGGTAGAATGCGATGGCGCGATCCGGACCCCCCTCTCTTGACGTGTGGCAGATTTTAGGCTGTCTGGATGATAGGTGTCCCATACAATGTCTACACGGCTGGTGTCTCGCAGTTGACCTTCAAAGTATGGGATGAAAATGTTCTGGCCATATTCATAGAAGTTTTTTGCTGAGTCCCCTGGCAGAAGGTGGACAACTGCCGCCCCATCAAAGACCTTTGCCTCCACCTGTGGACCCAAATGGACAGCAGGGGAAACTTTCTCCAATGATTGTAAGAGGTCCGATTTAGCGCCCTGCCGCATTTTGCCATTGTTGGTGATCGCTGGAGGAAACGCCTGGTTCTCATGGCAGAAGATGTTGCCCAAGTGTCCTTCTCGCCGCTGACTCGCAATGTACAATCGTGAAAACAGATGGCAGTCATTCTTGAGTTCTGCTAGATCATTCCCTTCACCTTTGATTTACCAACTTGCTTTGGACTATTGAAAAGTGGAAGCTTATTCCGAGAGATTACATCATCTATAGCTTTCTCCTGCTTCTCCAGACGCTCTTCTATGAATGTTTGGTACTGTGTTTTACCAATATTTTTAACGTGCATGACAGTCTCTCTAACGCTGGACGGCATTATTTCCTTCGATTCAAGTGATAGAAGATCATTGCTGTCATCTTCGAACGGGTTGCCCATCTCCTCAATGGTTGAAACAAGGGAGCGCACATCTTTGGCAAATGCTTGTTGTATACTACCAGTTTGTTCATGGTGTAGGTCCCTTTGCTCCTTCAGCTTCAAGTACAACTCTTCGATCATTCGAGCTACCTCAGGGCCTGCTGTCATCCACCTCCTCAGTGCAGCAGGGTTTTCAGTCAGGCCGACCGCTCCACCGTTTCCTTTCACGAGTACATTCAATTGTTCGTGAGCCTGATCGAGGCCTATCGACGAGAATTTCCGTCCAGTCTTGTTGGCAGTGAATGAGCCCTGGCAGAAGTTCTGGTAGACATGTGGACTAGTTTCTTGGAGCGCCACCATATCTCGCACATGAACAGGCAACCATCTGGCATAGTTAGTGTGATCCATGGGAAAAAACCAGGATACTAGTTGTGTTGTGGACTCCACATAGAGCTTGAAGTTTGAGCAACGAATGGATCTGACAAACTGGAAGATGGACAGCTGGAAGTCTAAGACTGTAGACCAGTACAAAAACTGTGGATGGCTATCTCTTTGTCCTGAGCACCAGTCATCAAAGCTTCTTGGTTGATCTGTGACCTCCAGATACGTTCCATATGCTTTCTTCTGCAAAATGTGTAGTGCGGCTGCTGTGACTTTGTGTGCGTGCCTGGCTTTTCACAAGTTGGATACATGGATTAGAGAATCAGCTGTACCCGCTGTAGCGATGTTAGCCTTGGTTATGGCATTCGTCCATCCACTGCCGTCCATGAAATCACCAATTGTCTTGAGGGCAGCCATCTCCGTGTGCAGTGGCCCCAACATCATAACCAATTTGTCTTCACCATAAAGTTCAGGATGACTCCACTGTATCCGCTTGACAAGTGCATAGAGGGGTTGATCCACCAGGATGACTGGTACTTGCTCTGGATTCAGGAGTTGTGTGGCAGCCTTTACAACTTTTATGACGTGAGTGATCATGGCAACAGATGTTGATTTTTCTCTAAACATTGGCATCAAGGCTGTGGTCGCCTTCGGCTTCACCATCTGATGTAGGTGGCCAGCATGATATGCAGCCCAAGATATGAAGTCATCACGATCTGATTTCCCTGAATCATACCATCTTTTCAGTTCCTCCAACCAGTTTGTCTCCAACTTTCTGTCTTGCACCCATGCATCAAACATTGCCTTTACAGGCCCTTGCAGTTTCGGCGCGAAGAGGTGTTTTGGAAAGCCATCAGCAGGCAACACACTTGTGTAGGTTGCAGGGAGTGGTTGAATTTGTTTGGGTCCCTCTTTCGATATTATCAATCTTCCATGGTCTATCCAGGATCATCCTCTGTTGGGTGCTGGCAGAGCGATATCGCAGTTCCCTGGAAGGAATCATTTGCAGTCACCGAGCTGGGATTGTGGTCCATATTATCTGCTTGTGCTGTCGTGAAAACGCCAGAGCGTAGCTTGGGAGGACAAACAACACCATCGGCTTCAAACTGTTGAATAGCAGCATTTGCAGCACTCGCTGACAATCCCAGGATGCGGTCGTACGACACACACAGTCCTAGACTATAGAAGCGATCTATGAGCTGCCGGCTGCGCGTTTCAGAATGTACTTTTAATGCTATGTAGATTGGTACCGGTCTCTGTTGTGGCGAACGGTTTCCCTTTCCTTTGCTGCTGATTTCACACTATTAAATGCAAGCAACTGTGCAATAGTCCTACCTGCTTTTGCAACTGACTCCTCTTTCGCTGTCTGATGCACAATGCTAGGACCTTCTAAAATCATGGTCACCAGAGCTAAGAGAGAACTTGGAATGCTGGCATCTGCGAAAGTCCCATCAAAACAATAATTCCCTTGAAAGATCTGTCTTCTCACTATCTGTGCTGCCCTGGCCAAGTTAATAGCTGCAGCATCGAAGTCGCTTTCGCAAGCTCTCTTCAGAGCATCCCCAACATCAGTGTCAAAAGCTAGCATCACATCATTACCCTTTTTACTGCCTGACAGGGATGGACAGTATGACAGTAAGCTGTCTTTCAAACGTGTGGAATTCACATTCACATCCTCTCCAACACCAAGGTCTATCAGTCGGTCTTTGTAGATGTTCACTAAATCTGCTAACCTAAAGACAGTGGCAAGACCCTGCTCACACTTCCGTGCCTCTTCAATGTAAGGCAATAATTCAGCAAAGGCAATGCTACGACACCTTTGATCCTCTTCCCTGTCTGCTTTGTTAGATTGATGACCTAAGAACACTTTAGAGGCACGGTTGTAAAGTGCACTTAGACACCGCTTATGATACCTAGCCTCAATAGCCACCATATCTCCTGCAGCAAGTTTTCTTAGCAAGTGAGTGTCTTTCAGCATTACAGCATAGCGTCGGACATTTTCGTCTAAACCAAATGTAGAAGCCCTATGGAGTCCAGCATCTCCACCCAGTCCATCACAAAAGAAACAAGTTGGTTCTGATTGCTCACTAATGTGCGACAGATTGATGAGACGACGTGTTTTCACTGGACTACCTCTCTGCTGTGCTTCTGATCCATCTAATGTCCGCTTCTTGGCAGAGGCATACCTCTCAATTTTGGAGACAGAAAGTTTACTTCTGCAGGACTTATGCCATGATGCAGTGTTGATATCAATGTCATTTCAATGCCATTGCCGTCATCAATGCGATCGAGGTCGATCTTGAATGGATCTAAGCCCTTTTCCTGTGCTAACTTCAGCTGACCATCCAACAACTTGTAGCTCACATCAGCATCCAAGCGTGTGCCCCTCTTTGGCTGTTGAAGCGATTCTGATGTCGTCTCTTGACAAAGGACACATAGACTCCAGTCGGTTGATGGGATGTCTGGTGGATCATCATGGCTCCCACTAGGGCGAGGTTGAACCAGGGTGAACTTCTTGGACAATTTCTCAATCTGAAAGAAAGAAATAGGACTTGGAAAAAAAAAAAAATTCATACATTAAATAAAAGTGACATAATGGACATGTATTACACAGATAAAGTATTATTATTATTGATTAGAT
The DNA here is from genome assembly GCF_964187855.1 of Myxine glutinosa. Classification (NCBI taxonomy): domain Eukaryota; kingdom Metazoa; phylum Chordata; class Myxini; order Myxiniformes; family Myxinidae; genus Myxine; species Myxine glutinosa. The sequence goes on from NC_136269.1 coordinate 1,422,896, forward strand.
TGTGATTAGAAAAACTAATTAAATAATGGCAATCAAACGCTGTGGCAGACATGTCTTACATGGCATACTATAGTATCGAAACATTACATTTGGTGCTAGATGTAGTATGGACCTATACAATTGTTTTCCTGAGGGGAGTTCCAGTGTCTTACCCCATGTAACTTTGATTAATTAATACCATTCCATTGTTATCAGAGACCAATAAAACAATGTGTATCACTTGGAATTGAAATGTTACCTAAAATACTATGAGAGATTCAAGGAAAATGGAAACACCATGGCGGCCATCTTGAAATTAAAGATGATGGATGCCAATCTTTATGCAATTGATCCCATTGGATTCAGAGACCATGAAAACATGGGGTAAGACACTGGAACTGTGGTGTTATCGCTCATAGTATAGAAGTTATTGAGGGAAATAGGACACAGAGGGCGGTCATGTTGAAATTCAATATGGCGGCTACCAGGGGTTCTGAATTTTTGGGCGCCCCTCAGGAAAACAATTGTATAGGTCCATACTACATCTGTGCCAAATTTGGTGCTTTCCTGAAAAAATGAACGATGCTTCCTCTTAACTGGCTTACTAGTAGGCAGGGACAGAAATACAAGTTTGTGTGGCAAGGGTGCCTGGAGGGCGTGAATGGTGTTGGTGTCCTGTTTTCTGAGGAGTTTGTAGACAGTGTGGTGAGTGTGACTAGGGTGAGTGATAGGTTGATGATGGTGAAAATGATGATTGGAAAGCTCTTGGTGAACGTCATTTCGGGATATGCTCCGCAGGTTGGTCGGAGCGATGAAGAGAAGGACAAGTTCTGTTGTGCGATAGAGAAGCTGATGGAAAACGTGAAAGATGAGGAAGTTGTTGTGGTAGGAGGAGACCTAAATGGACATGTGGGAATGAGTATGGATGGTTTTGAGGGAGTTCATGGGGGTTACGGATATGGTGTGAGAAATGGAGAAGGTGAAAGGATTTTGGAGTTTGCTGATGGAGCTGATTTGTTGATTTGTAATACTCAGTTCCAGAAAGAGGATAATAAGCTTGATACATACATGTCAGGTGCGTCGACGACAACCGTTGACTACCTGATGGTGCATAGGCGAGATAGGGGGGCACCTCCGGGACACAAAGGTGATCCCGGGGGAGGAGGTTGTTTCACAGCACCACTTGGTTGTCTGCGAAATAAGGGTGAAAGGTGCGAGGAGAGCTCGGCGGGTGAAGTACCAACCGAGAATGAAGGTGTGGAGGTTGAAAGAGGTAACAGTAAGGGAGGCATTAAAAGCGAGGCTGAGTAGGGTAGAGGATGATGTGGTTGAGCTTGAAAGTGGTTGGATGTCAATGAAAGCTAGTCTGTTGGGAGCCGTTGGTGAGGTATGTGGATGGACAAAAGGACCACCGAGGCACTCGGAAACATGGTGGTGGGATGATGAAGTTGGAAAGAGGATTGACGAGAAGAGGAAGAAGTTCAAGGAGTGGTAGAAGGCGAAGGGTACGGGAGCAGAAACAGCAGAGCATGAAAGTTATAAGGCAGCCAAGAAGGCGGCAAAGAAAGAGGTAGCAAAGGCGCAGGAGGCATGAAGGAAAATGTTCGGAGAACGCTTGGATTCGGAAGAGGGTCAGAAAGCAGTATTCAGGATTGCAAAGCAGATAGCGAAAGAGAGGTGTGATGTGATGGGGGTGAGTTGCTTGAAGGATGAAGTGGGACAAATCGTTGTGGACCCAGATGGAATTAAAGGAAGATGGAACAGATATATGGAAATGCTGTTGAATACAGAGAATGAATGGGATGGCAACATCGAGAGTAACCCAGTTTTAGGACCGGCAGAGAAGATAACTGAGAAGGAAGTTGAGGAAGCGATAAAAGCAATGAAGAGTGGAAAAGCGGAGGGCCGACGGGAGTTGTGGGAGATATGTTGAAGGCAGCAGGAAGTTGGGGTGTGAAGAGAATGACAGAGATCTGTAATCTGGCGGTGAAAGAAGGCCGCATTCCAGTGGATTGGGAACTGAGTACCCTCGTCCCTCTATACAAGGGGAAAGGTGCCCCTCTAGAGAGTGGCTCGTACCGAGCGATAAAGTTATTGGAGCATGGAATGAAGGTATTGGAAAGGGTGTTGGAGAGGAGGATAAGGAAGAGAGTGAAGATCGACGAAATGCAGTTTGGATTTATGCCAGGAAGAGGAACGACAGACGCACTTTTTATTGTGAGGCAGTTGCAGGAGAAGTACATGGAGAAGAGGAAGAAGTTGTTTCTTGGGTTTGTTGATCTGGAGAAAGCATTCGATAGGGTTCCACGCAAAGTATTGACATGGGCAATGAGGAAGTTAGCAGTGGAGGAATGGTTGATCAGAGTAGTGATGGCAATGTACAAAAGAGTGCGCACAGCTGTAAGAACGAAGGACGGGAACAGTGGTGAGTTTGATGTGAAGGTGGGAGTGCATCAGGGGTCGGTACCAAGTCCACTACTATTTGTAGCTGTGATGGAGGTGCTGGCTCAGAACGTAAAGGAGGGTTTACCGTGGGAGTTGTTGTATGCAGATGATCTGGTGTTGATTGCAGAAAGTATGGATGGACTGATGGAAAAGATGAACAAGTGGAAGGAATGTATGGAGACAAAAGGTCTGAAGGTGAATATCGGAAAGACGAAGGTGATGGCAAGTGGTAAAGCATGTGGTGAGGTGGAAAGAACTGGGAAGTGGCCCTGTGCTGTGTGCAGGAAGGGTGTCGGAGTGAACTCCATTCAATGTACAATGTGCGCTGAGTGGGTTCATAAAAAATGTCGTGGTCTGAGAGGGTCATTAACCAGTGTGGCAGCTACATTCAAATGTAAGGTGTGCGCAGAGGGAGCTGCACATGGAGGAAATGTAGAGTTGGATCTTGGAGATGGCGTGAAGCTGGAAGGTGTGAAACCATTTTGCTACCTCGGAGACATGCTGAATGGAGAAGGTGGATCAGACTCGGCAACGGTTGTAAGAGTGAGATGTGCATGGAAGAAGTTTCGGGAACTGAGTGGCGTGCTGATGAGGAGGGGAGTGTCGTTGAAGCTGAAGGGAAAGGTGTATGCTGCATGTGTGAGAAGTGTTATGATTTATGGGAGCGAGACATGGGTAATGAACTTAGAGCAGCAACGAAGGTTGTAAAGGGTGGAAATGCGAATGGTTCGATGGATGTGAGGAGTATCGTTGAGAGAGAGGAAGACAAATGATGAATTGCGAAAAATGATGGGAATTTAGCCTGTGATTGATGCTGTGAAGAGGGACAGGTTGAGATGGTTTGGTCATGTGTTGAGGAAGGATGAAAGTGACTGGTTGAGAAGAGTGATGGAAATGAATGTAGAAGGAAGTAGAGGATGGGGAAGACTGAGAAAGACTTGGCTGAAGATGGTGGAAGAAGAAAAGCAGGCAAGGGGGTTTACAAGGAGAGATGCAGAAAATAGGGCAAGATGGAGAAGATTGTCATGGGGACCGCAAGGCTAACCCCCGCTCTAGCAGGGAAAATGTCCTTAAAATGCATGTTGTTTGTTGTTGTTGTGCATGCAAGAAACCCCTCAAACATCGCACAGCTGAAAGAATTCTGCATGGAGGAGTGGGCAAAAATTTCTCCCAGTTGATGTCAGAGACTGGTAGACAGTTATAAGAAACGCCAACTTGAGGTTGTTTCTGCCAAAGGGGGCAATACCACCTGTTAGAGCCAAGGGTGTACTTACTTTTTCCACATGCGAAATTTGCATTTATGTTTATTTATATTATGCAATGGACTACAAAATGTAAATGTTTCATGATATTTGTTATATTATATCACCTTTATCTATCAATATTGTTGAAATGAAGATCAAATAGCTGTATGTTGAAATATGTTGAAAAAGTCAAAACTTTACATGGGGTGTACTTACTTTTTCACATGACTGTATATATATATATATATATATATATATATATATACAGTGGTACCTCGGCTTACGAGTGCCCCAACGTACGAGTTTTTCGGGATACGAGCCGTCGCTCGGGCGGTTTGTTGCTTTGGGATACGAGCCGAGATCCGATGTACGAGCTCAAAAAATTTATTTTTTTGAATTTTCCGGTTGTGGCTTCCGGTTCCGGTCACGTGGTTATCTTGCCGTGAAAGCATCTCTGCTTGGATATAAAACACGCAATCGTCGAAATACATGAGCGAGGAATCTCCTTGCTCCAGCCGGTGACGTCATCGGCGGGGATCCCCGCCTCCAGAGTGGCTGGTCACGTGACCGCCAAAGCGTGTCGCGCGTGCGGGTATAATGAGCTACACCTGTGGATCACGTGACCACGGAAGCACGCCTCGCTTGAGAGGCATGGCTTTCGGTTTGCGTTTTGCTTTATAAGGCGCGATAAATGGGCTTTTGAGTGTTAGCGGTTCATGGCGTTGACGGTTCATGGCGGTTCATGACGGTTCATGACGGTTCATGGCGTTGACGGTCAAAAACCCATTACATCAATTTTACCAGGCACTGTACAGTAAGTACAGTGGACACCAAATGCACGGTGGAAGGCTAGAAGTAGAAGATCGTCCAAGACAAGTGAGAATAAGCCATACTTTGGAGATGACGTCATTCGCTGGTCCGATAACCAAAGATGTGGTATAAAAAACCAGGTGAGCTAACAATGCAGCAATGAAGGAATTCGGCCAAGGCACCGGCACACAACGACCTACCTACATCGAAAGACTCAATGCCAATGGTGACAGAAGCCAAGACGGCCGGCTTAAACACCGCCGAAAGACCACGGTGTACCAACTTACGATGCAGAACATCTTGCACTTAATATGATGACAACAGGTGCCATCCTCTGACGTACCATTACAGGTACAGGTACAGTACACGTGACACAGAGCAAAAGTTCACTGAAACCGAGATTAAGAAAAAAGAAAAAACACCTCGTGGTCCGTGCTCGATATCCGAGTTTCAATCTTTTCAAACACATGATGCTCTCGGTCACGGTATCTCCTGCGAGCTGCTTCTCCTTCAACCACACAAACAACAACTTCTCCATATCTTCATGGATAGAGGTCCAGTTTATTTCTTTACATTCTCTTGTATTATGTACAGTATATACGAGGTCGTGCTTGTTTATACATTATTTGTTATTTATAAAGTACATTTTTGTTATTTAAAAGCACCTAACAAAAAAAATTGGTGTTTTTTTTTTGAGGCTGGAACGGATTAATAGCATTTCAATGCATTTGAATGGGAAAATTTGCTTTGACTTACGAGCGATTTGGCTTACGAGCTCCGTCACGGAACGGATTAAACTCGTAAGCCGAGGTACCACTGTATATATATATATATATATATATATATATATATATATATATATATATATATATATATACAGTACATATATATATATATATACAGTATATATATATATATATATATATATATATATATATATATATATATATATATATATATATATATATATATATATATATATATATATATATATATATGTATATATATACATATATACACAAAGAATTAAGTTAAGCACCCCTACACAACGAATTAAGGTAAGCACCCCCTAATATATATTCTTTGTGTATATGTATACATTGGCATATATTCTAAGGTATGTGAGATCAAATAATGATTGGTATGACATTAGCAATTATCCATTGATGAAATTGAGTGATCAAAGTGAAAAAAAGTGATTGGTTGAGTCAGTGATCCGATCACGTGGGTCCTACACACGTTATTGACGCAAAGATCGCTAGAGGTCTTCTCAGAACAATGACTGTACGTTAGAAAACATAAACGTCATCCACACTGTCCGTGATGGACCTATAGCTCCATACTTAAATTGAGGTGAAAATATGCCTAAAATTCCCCAAAAATTTCACCTTAAATTATTCAGAATAAAATATTGAAAACGGCATGATTATTATGTTTTTATGTGACCATAATATCACTTCTCCAGAAAATATAGCCATATCATGGGTATATTACACTGTTTTGACGACAACAAACTTGTAATGTGCGAGGTTGTAAAAAAACGGGGGGGGGTGCTTAACTTAATTCTTTGTGTATATATACATATATATACATATATATACATATATATACATATATATATATATATATATATATATATATATATATATATATGTATATATATATATATATATATATATATAGTGTTGCGGTTTTGAGTTTTGGTAACAGCCAGTATAATAAAGGTTAAATTTCCCCCTCATAGTTAGTCACACAAGCAACATGTAGCCTCGCAATAGTGTAGTTATCTCTTAGTATTTGTGAGCTTAGTCCTTTTCCTATGTTAGTTCTGTGTTGAGTAGAGTAAGGAGAATAGGTCCTACTTCTACTGACTATCCCGTCTCCCTCGCCTCATGCCTCTTTGTGCTGACTTTGGTTCATTTTGGGCGAATTGACACGAGGTAGGCCTAGGAGGGTCGGGGCGGGGCCGAATGAGGGCGGCAGAGGAGCTGACGGTAAGCGCGAGCCGCCAATCAGGGCTCAGAGGGTGTGGCGGCAGCACTGCGTCACAGGGCGTGGTTGGAGGGTTCGAGAAGTTTTGGGGCGTATCTATATAAGCGTTGCACAAAGCCCCCGAGAGGACTCGCACACGGTGAGCAGTTGAGTAGAATAAGACATGAACTCGCGCGAGAAGGACTGATGAGCAGAGGACTGAGCACCAGCGGTTGAGAGTTGAGTTCCAGCAGCGCGGTGAGCCTAAGAGGACTTTCAGAGATACGCGAGTGAAGAAAGACGCGCATGAACCAGAATACGCGCTAATATAAAGCGACGCTCGGTTGAGCTTAAAGCCGAGCCGCGTACAGTGCATCGAGTTACGCAAGTGATAACGGCTGTGTCACCGCCAGCCGCGCTGAGAGACGCGTATTTTCCTTTCTACCTCATCGGCTGCCTTTTGTTCGGGAGACGCGCTACGAGGATCCTTCCCCCGCCTGCTTGCCATCTTCGCGGACGTGCTGGGACCGTGGAGAGCTGGACGGGGCCGTTCCTGGACGACCACGTCGGCGCGGTTGGCCTGAACATCAACCTACCTGCAATCCCCTGTGTGAGTGTGACGGGCCCGAGTCTGGGTATTTAGAATAAGACTGACTAAGTGCTACTCTGTGTCTCTGCATACACCGATCATTGTATATACGTGTGGGAATAATAATTAAACCTGTGTTCTTCCTTTTCCATTTGATCGTTCTCGTGATTTCCTCATTGACTCAGCGTAGTACGAGTAGAACCGCTCGAATTGGGATCCAATAATTAATGGTGACTGCACGGACCACGTGGTACGCAATCCGCTTGGTGTACCCCAAATTACACGTGGCTCGTGCGAGGCTTGCTTCCCCGCTGCCGTGGCGGCGCAGGGATTTAGGTACGAGCGAGGATTGTCCTGAAACCCTACCTTGCGTTTGTCCGGGAGAGGCGTTTCAAGTCTCTCGGTTCCGCCAAGCCCAGAAAGAACAAGGGGATTAGTCCCCCCTTGGTAAAGGGAAGAAGGGCGGCGGAGAACCATAACAATATATATATATATATATATATATATATATATATATATATATATATATATATATATAATATATATATATATATATATATATATAATATATATATATATATATATATATATAATATATATATATATATATATATATATATATATATATATATATATATATATATATATATATATATATATATATCTGTGCAGTGTCTGTGTTGTCTTGTCACTGAACTACTCCCTCAAACTTTTGTGAAATTGTACCAAACTTCTGATGTGCACCTTCTGGTGTGCTTCTGTGTGTATGTCCTCATGGTAATAGTTTTGAAATTTTTTGGAAAAAAAAAAAAAATACATGTTTTTCAATTTTCTTTTTTTAACTTAAGTCTTCAACTTCAATTGTTTATAAAATGTAATATCACGGATATTACAAATACATTTGTGCAAAATAATTGTATTATGATTGGTGTAAACCATGACAACATCATCTCAGGTAAAGTCATTTTACCTCTTTCTCCACACATCTGGGTCGTGTCTGTTTTGTCACTGAACTACTCCCTCGAACTTTTGTTTCCATGGCGGTGAAGTGTTTTTAATAACGCGGCTGTGAGGTGTTTTGAATTACGTGGTGCTGAGGTGTTTTGAATTACGTGGTGGTGAGGTGTTCTTAATTATGTGGTGGTGAGGTGTTTTGAATTACGTGGTGGTGAGGTGTTTTGAATTACGTGGTGGTGAAGTGTTTTGAATTACGTGGGGGTGAGGTGTAATCGTCCCAAACTTCCAGTCTGCCCCAACCTCTCCTATACAGTCACGTGAAAAATTAAGTACACCCCATGTAAAGTTTGGACTTTTTCAACATATTTCAACATACAGCTATTTGATCTTCATTTCAACAATATTGACAGATAAAGGTGATATAATATAACAAATATCATGAAACATTTACAATTTGTAGTCCATTGTATAATTTAAATAAACATAAATGCAAATTTCGCATGTGGAAAAAGTAAGTACACCCTTGGCTCTAAGAGGTGGTATTGCCCCCTTTGGCAGAAACAACCTCAAGTAGGCGTTTCTTCTAACTGTCTACCAGTCTCTGACATCGACTGGGAGAAATTTTTGCCCACTCCTCCATGCTGAATTCTTTCAGCTGTGCGATGTTTGAGGGGTTTCTTGCATGCACAGCTCGTTTCAAATCCCCCCACAACATCTCGATGGGATTTAGATCCGGGCTTTGACTTGGCCATTCCAGAACCCTCAATTTCTTTCTTTTCAGCCATTCTTTGGTGGATTTACTTGTATGTTTAGGATCATTGTCATGTTGCAAGGTCCACCTTCGGTTGAGCTTCAACTCTCCGACAGATGGCCTCACATTATCCTCAAGCACCCTCTGGTACAATGAAGAATAATTCATAGTGGATTCTATGATGGTGAGCTGCCCAGGCCCTGATGCAGCAAAGCTGCCCCAAACCATAATATTTCCACAACCATGCTTTACAGTTTGTATCAGGTTCTTGTGCTCAAATGCTGTCTTTGGTTTTTGCCAAACATGTCTTCTGGTACTGTGGCCAAATCGCTCGACCTTTGACTCATCTGTCCAGAGCACATTGTTCCAGAAGTGCTGGTCTTTGCCTAGGTGTTCATTGGCAAACTTTAGTCTTGCCCTGATGTTCTTTCTGGACAGCAAAGGTTTCCTCCTGGCACACCTCCCATGTAGATCAAATTTGTGCAGCCTCTTTGTAATGGTAGACTCGTGCACTTTGACATCAACAGTGGCAAGAGCTACCTGTAGGTCCCATGATGATATTCTGGGGTTCTTAGAGACTTCTTTCAGCATCTTGCGGGCTGCTTTTGGGCTGAACTTGCTGGGGCGGCCTGGCCTGAACAAGTTGGCAATTGTTTGGAATCTTCTCCACTTGTACATGATCTTCTGGACAGTCGAATGATTGATTTCAAATTGTTTGGAGATCTTTTAAAATCCCTTCCCAGACTCGTAGGCATCTATAACCTTCTTTCTGAAGGCCTCAGAGAGCTCTTTTGATCGAGGCATGGTGACGCCGCACAGTTCAACAACAAAGAGCAAACCAAACGAAATGTCTGAGGTTCAAATAAGACAGGTTCCTCCAAGAACCTCTCTCACGTTGTTCTAATCATTTGCACCTGAGCTGGTGCACCTGATTCTAATTTTAGGTATTTGAAGTAGTGATAAATGTAGGGGTGTACTTACTTTTTCCACATGCAAAATTTGAATTTATGTTTATTAAAATTATTCAATGGACTACAAAATGTAAATGTTTCATGATATTTGTTATATTATATTGTGGCGGGCACAAGGGGCAATAATTCCACGCACCAGTGGGTGGCGCGAGCGCCCAGGCGGGGACCGATGTCACATGCCCCGCCCTTCGACTGATCGGCCACGCCCGGGAAATAGGCGTGGCCTCGGCACATATATACGGGCTCTAAGCTCGAACCCGCTCAGTGCTGCAGTTCGAGCTTTCGAAATAAAGACTCTTTTGTTTTAACAAACGCGTTGTGGCCTACCTCTTTGGCAAGCAAGTTGTGTGTGCGCAGCACCACACTTCACTGGTGACCCCGATTGGTTCAGCCGTCGCTGACCACTGAATGCGCCATGGCCACCAACGCCGTTGCAGTAAAACTCCCAGAGTTTTGGGAAGCACAGGCCGACGTGTGGTTCGTGCAGGCCGAAGTTCAATTTCAGCTTCGAGGCATAACGGCGGACGAGACCCGTTACTATCACGTGGTTGCCTCCCTCGGGTCCGGCACTGCCGCCCGAGTCGTGTCCATCCTGCGGCACCCGCCGGTCGACCACAAGTACGAGGCGCTCAAACGTCTCCTCATCGCCACGTTTGGCCTCACGGAGATCGAACGGGCCGACCGCCTCCAGGACCTTCCCGAACTCGGCGACACACGACCATCCGTGCGGATGGATTTTATGCTGTCGCTGCTGGGTGACCAAGCCCCGGATTTCTTATTCCAGGCGATTTTGCTACTCCAGCTACCTCTACAGGTACGCCTCGCGCTGGCCGGTTCCGAAATAAAGGAACCCCGTGCACTGGCCGTAGAGGCCGACAAGTTTTTCGCGGCTTGCGACACGCGGTCGAGTTACGGTGCTGCCGTCGTGGATCCCGGGGCAGAGGCTACAGCGTCCCTCGTGGCCGCTGCCGCGCCCCGCCCACCACCATCGCTGCCGAGAACACCGCGGCCGCCGCGGCAGCCCCCGCCGCCGCAAGCCTGGTGCTCTTACCACGCCAGGTTCGGCCACAAGGCTAGGACGTGTCGCCCGCCATGCTCTTTTCACAAGTCGGGAAACGACCGGGCCGGCGCTCATTAGCGGCCCTGAGCGTCGGCCATTCCGGCAGCCTCCTGTTCATTACGGACACCTTGTCCGGGCGCCGTTTCCTCTGCGATACTGGAGCGCAGGTAAGCGTCATCCCCGCCTCCACGTCTGACAAGTGAACCACGGGCCGGGGCCCCGCATTGCTTGCCGCCAACGGTACACCCATCCGCACATTCGGGAAGCGCTGCCTCTCCCTGCGATTCGGAGGGCAGTGCTTTCAATGGTCATTCGTGACCGCCAGCATGCCAATGGCATTGCTTGGTGCGGACTTCCGATGTGCAAATGGGTTGTTGGTCGACGTGAAGCGCAGACGGCTCATCCAGGCCGAAACCTTTAGCTCGCTCGCTTGTTTGCTGAGCGGCTCACTGAGCAGCTCACCGAGCGGCTTGCCAAGCGGCTTGCTGGAAGGTTCCGTCCCGGCGAGTTTAGTTTGCACGATTCCGGCAGCGGACGAATTTACCCGCCTCCTCGCCAGTTTCCTGGCCCTCACGCGGCCCACCTTCTCAGTGGTGGGCGTTAAACACGGGGTGGAGCATCACATCCACACGGTCGGGCCGCCGGTCTATGCACGGGCACGCCGACTCGAGCCCACGAAGCTCGCCATGGCGAAAGCGGCGTTCGCCAGGCTGGAGCGGCTGGGGATCATACGGCGCTCCAACAGCACATCGTGCCGAAGCCCGGCGGGGGATGGCGGCCGTGCGGGGACTACCGCCGGCTCAACGATGCCACCACCCCTGACCGCTACCCGGTCCCACACATTCAGGACTTTTCCGCCCGGTTGGCCAACACGACCGTGTTATCTAAGGTGGACCTCATCCGTGGCTACCATCAGGTCCCCGTCCAACCGGACGACGTCCTGAAGACGGCCGTCATCACCCCTTTCGGCCTCTTCAAATTCCTAAGGATGCCCTTCGGGTTGAAGAATGCGGCTCAGGCATTCCAGCGGCTTATGGATAGCGTCTTGCGTGACTTACCTTTCCTGTTTGTCTACCTGGACGACATCCTAGTCACGAGCGCGTCCCGGGAGGAGCACCTGCTCCACCTCCTCATTCTTTTCGAACGCCTGGGCCAGAATGGCCTAATCATCAACCCCGCTAAGTGCCGTTTCGGCGTCGCCACCATCGACTTCTTGGGGCACAGCATCACCGAGCACGGGGCCGTCCCTTTACCGGCCAAGGTGGAGGCGGTCAGGTATTTCCCGTGGCCCCGCATGATCAAGGGGCTCCAGGAGTTCCTGGGCATGGTAAACTTTTACCACCGCTTCGTGCCTCACTTCGCCCGGCTCCTCCGCCCCTTGCACGAGGCATTTCGGGGCAAGCCGGGCAAAGGTGACCGCATGGTCGGAGCCGATGGCTGCGGCGTTCGCGGGCGCAATGCTGGCTCTGGCCGACGCCACCAGGCTGGCGCACCCGGCGCCCGATGCACCGATCGCCCTCACCACCGACGCGTCGGACTACGCGGTGCGCGCAGTGCACGAGCAATGGGTGCGTGGTGCTTGGCAACCGCTGGCGTTTTTCAGCCGGCAGCTTCGCCCGCACGAACGCCGCTATAGCACCTTCGACCGCGAGTTGCTCGGGCTCCACCTGGCGGTCCGACACTTCCGCCATCTGCTGGAGGGCCGCCCGTTCACGGCCTTCGTTGACGACATGCCCCTTGTGTTCGCGATGGCCAAGGTCGCCCAGCCATGGTCGGCACGGCAGCAGCGCCACCTCTCTGCCGTGTCCGACTACACGACGGACATCCGTCACATGGCGGGTAAGGACAAACCGGTGGCGGAATGCCTTTCCCGGTCCGTCGTGCACGCGGTCCACCTCGGGGTCGACTATGCCCGGATGGCGGAGGCCCAGACCGCCGACCCCGGCGTCCAGGCCTTGCGGACCGCCGTCACGGGCCTCCGAGGTGCCGTTTGACGCCACGGGCACGGCCCTCCTATGTGACGTTTCCCTCAGCCGGCCTCGCCCCATCGTGCCCGCTGGCTGGCAGCGCCCAGTGTTCGACGCCATCCACGGCCTGTCCCACCCTGGCGCGAGGGCATCCCAGAAGCTCGTCGGGGCGAAGTTCGTCTGGCATGGCCTCAGGAAGGACGTCCGCGACTGGGCCAGGACGTGCCTCGCGTGCCAGCGCGCAAAGGTCCACCGCCACACCCAGGCAACGTTGGCCCCATTTACGGTGCCCGAGCGGCGGTTCGACCACGTGCACGTCGACTTGGTGGGACCTCTGCCCCCCTCGCGAGGGTTCACCCACCTCCTCACCATGGTCGATCGCACCACACGGTGGCCGGCGGCCGTCCCATTGGCGGCGACGTCCGGGGCTGAGGTGGCGCAAGCCTTTATCCCCACTTGGGTTGCCCGGTTCGGTGCCCCCTCGGACATCTCGTCCGACCGCGGCCCCCAGTTCACCTCAGAGCTCTGGGCCATGGTGGCGCAAGGGCTCGGGGTGAAACTACACCGCACCACGGCCTACCACCCCCAGGCCAATGGCCTGTGCGAGCTCTTTCATCGCTCCATGAAGGCCGCGCTCCGGGCCAGCCTCTGCGATGGCAGCTGGGTTGACAGACTCCCCTGGGTCCTGCTGGGCCTCAGGACGGCGCCCAAGGACGACCTGCGCGCGTCCTCAGCGGAGCTGGTCTTCGGGCAACCACTGCGGGTACGGGTGAATTTATCCCCGACTCCACGGCTCCTTGGTCCGCGGTGCAACAGCGCTCCGCCCTTCAGGAGACCGCCCGGAGGTTCACCCCGGTGCTAACGGCACACCACGGTTGCCCACCTTCCCACGTCACCCCGGGGCTTCGCACGGCAAAGTACGTGTTCATCCGGCACGACGCCCACCGGGCACCGCTACGGCCCCCGTATGACGGGCCCTTCCGCTTGCTGGAGACCGGGGACAAATTTTTCACGGTCGTCATCGGCGGTGCCCCGGATCGCATTTCCGTGGACCGCCTCAAGCCGGCCCACCTCGATCCGGACCACCCCCCGCCAGCAGCTCTGCCTCCGCGTCGAGGCCGCCCCCTGGCGGTCAGACCCCCGGCACCCCCCAGCCCCGCTACCCCCCCAGCCCTGCACCCATCGCCAGGGGGCATTTCGGCGAAGTGTTTTTAATAACGTGGTGGTGAGGTGTTTTGAATCACGTGTTGGTGAGGTGTTTTGAATTACGTGGTGGTGAGGTGTTTTGAATTACGTGGTGGTGAGGTGTTTTGCATTACTTGGCGGTGAAGTGTTTTTAATAACGCGGCTGTGAGGTGTTTTGAATTACGTGGTGCTGAGGTGTTTTGAATTACGTGGTGGTGAGGTGTTCTTAATTATGTGGTGGTGAGGTGTTCTTAATTACGTGGTGGTGAGGTGTTTTTAATTAAGTGGTGGTGAGGTGTTTTGAATTACATGGTGGTGAGGTGCTTGAATTACGTGGAGGTGAGGTGTAATCGTCCCAAACTTCCAGTCTGCACCTACCTCTCCTATATGTATGTGCTGAGGGGTCTTTTTTTAAATTATATATATATTTTTTCAACCTAAATCTTCAACCTAAATTGCTTATAAAATGTAATATCACAAACACAACAAATACATTTGTGCAAAATAATTGTTTGTATTATGATTGGTGTAAATCATGACAACACAGAAACTCAAGTACAGTCATTATCCTCAGCTAAAACAAACCCGTTACTCAGTAAGGATGTGTGGTGAGGGGAGCGTAGCGAGCCGATCCAAGCCTGTATATATATATACATACAGACTTGGCATTTAATATGGAATTTTTTTTTTCTTGACTTGGGTTTACTTTCTTAACCTGGTATATCAATCTGGTGAGTTTCTTTTACACTTTGGTGATTTATTTGTTAAAAGAACCATGTCACTGATTGCCTGTCGCAGCAAGAAGTCAACAACAGGATTATATCACAGGTGGTGTGGCAAAATGTACGGACAGGTGCATTTGACGATTGGCTTCACAGTCGGGTATACAAGGGTTATTGCGTTCCGTATTAGTGGAAAACAACTGCTGCACGTCTCCAAAAGTTATTGCCGCTTCCTCTGGAGATGGTCCGTCAACTCAACAATGCTGTTTGTCATGGAGTGGTGGCTTTACGAAATTACGGCATGAAAGAGCGTGCTATTGCTGGGCAGTATGGCATCACTCAAGGTCAGGTGTCAAAGATCCTGAAACGAAATGCTCAGAGGGGTGTCCCTACTCCAATACCGAGGCCAGGACGTCCCCGCAGAACCACAAGGAGGGATGATCGCCAGCTGCACCGGTTAGTCCGCAATGGCCGTACCAAGTCAGCTAATCGGCTTTGGGCTGAGTGGCAGCAACTGACAAATGTGCCTGTATCCAGAAGGCTAGTCAACCAACGACTGGTTCAAGCAGGCTATCGTGCCAGGCATCCCCTGAGAAAGCCACGCCTGACCAGACAACACTACCAGCGCCGATTGCAGTGGGCCAGAGAGCACCGTCAATGGCAGCCAGGACACTGGAATCACGTGATCTTCAGTGACGAGTCTAGATTTCTGGCCTATCGTCAAGATGGCCACGTCCGAGTGCGCAGACAAGTGCATGAAGCCGACAACAAAGATTGTATAGTGCCAAGAGTCCAAGCTGGAGGTGGTGGGGTGACCGTTTTGGCTGCTTTTCATGCAGGGGGCAAAACTGACCTGGTTGTTCTGAATGGAAACCTGAACCAGTTCAAGTACAGGGCCATTCTGGAAGAAACATTGATTCCATTTGCTCGTGCAGCCTTTCGAGGAAACTTTGTCTTCCAAGATGACAATGCACGGCCTCATCATGCTCGCATGATCCAACACTTTCTTGCTGACCGTGGTGTAGAGCATATGGAGTGGCCTGCCATGTCCCCGGATATGAATCCGATAGAGAACTTGTGGGCAGAATTAACGCGTCAAATCGACCACTTGGACCAGCAGCCGACCTCTGTGCGTGAATTGCAGCAGGCTATTGTCACTGCATGGCAAGCGATTCCTCTCCAAACCTTGGCAAATCTCGTGAACAGCATGCCTCAACGTGTACGTGCTCTCCTGAATGCTCGTGGGGGTTACACGAAGTACTGAACTGTAATTTTACTGTCCGTAATCCCAGTCGTAATTTAACTTTTGTTTTTGTTAAAAAAAATTATGGCTAATGTGCAAAATAAAGAGATACTTCTGGAAAACGTACAGAAGTTTAACACAGTACTGCCCATGAATTGAGTTCGATATCAGATTACATCACTTTCAAGGATCAATTTATTTGTTTCGAAATGTCAAATGTGGTTTTTGCTTCTTTTGAAGGTCACATTAACAAAATCTAGAATAATTTTAACATAATTCCAATGAACTTTTGGTTCTAAGACATCTTGAAAAGTAAGTTCACCCCCACAAAAAAAATATTCCATATTAAATGCCAAGTCTGTGTGTGTATATATTATATATATATATATATATATATATATATATATATATATATGTATGTATATATATATATATATATATATATATGTAATGGCACAATATTCGCTAACTTTTGTGTCTGCAGTTTATTCATTCTTCTGGCTTGCAAAGTAGTCATACGTTGAAAGTATCCTTGTTATATGATATGTGTATATGTATAAAGATATAAAAGAAATAAATAAAAAAACTTTGATGTGTGTATTGTGTGTTTTATTCACTATTTTTATTGCGAACATTAGCCCAAAATGGCATCCAAAAATGGGACATCACGTGACAAGTATTGTTGAAAATGAAAAATAACATATGTACAGGATATTGTCTTTGTTTACATTTTGACCCTAGTTTGGTTGTGGATGAAAGAAATATATCCACAAACAATCACTTCCGGAAAGGTGGTTACCTAATCAATAAATCGATCAGACTGTTACCGGGAACGTACGTTACCTCCGTGTCCACTGAACTTTCACAGTTTGGTTAATCAATTATAACAATTCCTAACTATCTGTAGAATACTGACTAGGTGATGAACACTTCTTGCATTGAATACTTTTCCTTAGTATTCACACAAGTTCTGAAACCCTGACCTTGGGGATGAAAATTTAAAACTTTCGCCGAAGATAATATCCGTGTCCACTTTGTAACGTACGTAGAACCCCCTTAGGCTTTTACACCGCGAAAGCAAAAGACGGGTTTTCAAGCCTCGTGGGGTGGTGGAATGCCTATCACTCATCATCCAATCAGATAGATGCCTGAAGCAGCCGCCAGTTCCGAACGAACGCTGAAATATGAAACGCATTTGATGATTTGAATGAATGATGATGCGTTTGAATGATGATTACTTATAATTTTGGTTTTTACAGAATGGAGGAAACGCGTTACCACCTGAGACTGAGACTAAAGCAACCAAAAGAATCGCAGCCAACAGCACCAGACGTGAAATCAGTGAAAGCGAAAAAGAGTAAAGCAGAGCGTCAAAGAGATTGGAGAAGAAATATGAAAGTTAATCCACAACGCTATGCAGACTTCAAACAAACGGAAAGTTTGCGGGTAAAGTTGCACCTAATTAGTCTGAGTGAAGAAAAGCAAGCACAATACAGGGAGAAAACACGGTTGCGAGTCCAGCGGTATCGTGCTAAAAAGAAGCTGGAGTTGGATGGAAGTCATGCAACCACAAACAAGTACACACCCAAAACGCGTTTTGGGAAAGAACGCCAGCGAGAAATCTGGAGACAGCAGAAAACCAAGCAGAGGGGAAAACAAACGGCACAAGCAAGAAGAAGATCAAATGAAAGACGTAGGCAGCTCTATCAGGAGAAGAAGGAACGATTGCAGAAATCCAACAGTGCCACTACAAATAAAACACAGGATCAAACACAGCCTTCGTGC
Organism: Myxine glutinosa; assembly: GCF_964187855.1. NCBI lineage: Eukaryota > Metazoa > Chordata > Myxini > Myxiniformes > Myxinidae > Myxine > Myxine glutinosa. Next base: position 1,440,575 of record NC_136269.1, read on the forward strand.
TCCAAAGAGGCCCTACGCAAAGCAGTGTACCGTGCTAAGAAAGGGATGCCAAAAAGTGGAGATCAGTACGCGGCAGTCCTCTCACAACTTATAATCAAGACCACTCCAAGAAGAAAACAGAGACTGAAACAGCATGGCATTATTGAAAGTCCAAGATGCAGGAAATTCTTGCAGTTTGCAGGCGAGGCAATACATGCTCTCAAAATGACAATTGTCCAGGTAAACAAGAAACGAAACTTCTTTTTCACTGTTTTCTTCAATTCCCCCCCCCCCCCCCCAAAAACAAGACGATGTACAGTACAGCACATCTCGTGTTTGAAACTTTCATGTAAATAAGTTGACATGTTCAATAAACTGTTGTTTGCTTGAACTTGTGACTTTTGGTGTCCACCGTCATTATTGTAACTTACGTAGACGCAAGTGTTAATATGTCTATGGTTTGCCAAATAAAATTGATGTTAATGAGCTCAGTTACATTTGTCTGTGTGTGTGTGTGTGTGGTTGACATATTTGTAAATAAAGGGTGCTTTGAAAGTGCAGCAATGTAGTTTAGCAGAGACCTTTGATACACCATACTACGTAAGTTACGGTGTCCACTTGATGTATTTGTGATAAAATTAAGCAGTTTTATATTTTCTCGGCATTCATAGGTATATTATCATGAGGCACTCTTAACATTATTAACAATCATTAACAACCAACAATTAACAATCAACAATCATTTCCCACAGTTCTCTCGATGTCTCCATGTCTCTCGGTCCCTGCTCTCAAATGTTGTGTTTGTGTCCTTCCCCCTCTCTCCCCATCTTGTCTACCGCTCCCGATGTTATTTGTTTTGTGTGTCGGTTTGTCTTTCTGTGTGATTAATGTTCGCTCTTTCACGAGCCTCGACCTTGTATACAAAAAAATAAAAAAAATAAAAAACCCCTGCAAATGTGTTGTTTCAGGGAGATATAGAGGGAAAGTGGACACCATGTAACTTACGTAAAAAAAAGCAGCTTTTTTATGATTGAGGCCATTTCATGAACAGTATGAACACTGCATTATCTTCTTGGGCTTTTTTTCTGATTGAGGACACATCCATCTGTTAAGTAAAAATTACAAGAACACTAAATGGAAGTATTTATTTTGCAACCCTCGTGTCCCACTTTTGATAGCGAGTATTGTGCCATTACATATATATATATATATATATACATACGAGGGGCAGTCAATAAGTAACATTAAAATATTTTTCACGACTTGTTTATTGCATGTACGTGTGCAACAACTGTTATTTTCAACATAATCTCCATTGCGTTCAATGCATTTTTTGCAGCACTTTACTAAGGCCTGGATTCCTTTAGAAAAAAATATTTTGGCTGCTATTGCAGCCATTCGTGCACCGCCTCTTGAACCTCTTCGTTGGATCGGAAAGTGGTTCCACCAGGCACCTCTTTAAGTGGCCCAAAGATGTGGTTATCCGAAGTGGCGAGGTCTGGCGAGTAGGGTGGATGAGGAAGACACTCAAAATGCAGGTCCTCGATTGTTGCAGATGTAGTGCGGGCAGTATGGGGCCGAGCATTGTCATGCTGAAGCAAAACACCGGTAGTGAGTAGTCCATGACAATTTGATCTGATTGCTGCTTTCAGATGATTTTTAGGAGATCGCAGTATGATGCACTGGTGACTGTGGTCCCTCTGGGCATGTAAAGCGCTACAAGTGGGCTGCGGCTATCCCAGAAGAGCGTCAGCGTCACTTTTCCAGCGGACAGCTGGGTGCGGAATTTTTTGGCCTTCAGTTAAGTTGAATGGCGCTACTCTTTGCTTGCCCTCTTCGTTTCTGGCTGAAAATAGTGGACTCAAATTTCATCCCCAGTCACTACGTGCTGTAAGAAAGCGTCGCCTTCTGTTTCGTAATGTCACAGAAGTTCTTCACATGCGTCCACTCGCCATTCTTTCAGTTCGGGTGTGAGTTGTCTCGACACCTACCTTGCAGACACTTTGCGGAACCCTAGCACGTTGTGAATGATATGGTGTGCTGAACCATGACTAATGTTCAATTCGGCAACCACTTCATCCAGCGTGATGTGACGGTTTTCCCTCAGCATGCGCTCAAATTCTGCAATCATTTCTGGTGTGTCGGCTGTGTGAGGCCGGCCCGATCGAACAGCTTCTGCCACCCTGGACACTCCACTTTTAAACTACCTGTCCCAGTCATATACCTGCTGCAGCGATAAACATGCGTCACCATATTGCATCTTCATTCTGCGATGGATTTCACTGCGATTTACACTCACTTCCCAAGAAACGGATGACAGAACGTTGCTCCTCCCTGGTGCAATGGTGCATGCTTCTGAGGGAGCCGCCATCTTGGATCTGCTTTACTGACGTCATACGCTCAATGTTGCCAGATCTAAAACAGGCAAAACATGACTCTTACCCATAGATATAACATATGTCGTCTGCAACTACACATTACATTCTCGAATATATATCGCCATTTTGAGGTTACTTATTGACTGGCCCTCGTAGATATATACGTATATCCATCCCAATCAGCAAACATAACTGAACTCCACTGATGTCTACTCCACTGATTTGCAGAAACTAAGGAAGAGCAGATTTAGTCTCACGTAGTTTTATTTGTAGTCCACAAATAGTAAGATTGTGGACCACAAACGAAATTTCATCTGAGGCTGTCTGCTCCTTGTTATTTTTTTCTCTGTCCAACATTGAGGCTCCTGAAAAAGAAAGGTTAAATTGACAGTGGGGTAGTGGAGAAACAATTCAGGACAACTAGCAAGTGAATACATTAACAGGGTAGGAAAAGAGAGAAAAGGTGAGGAAACACTGAAATGAGCAAGTAAGATGATTGGGATAGGAAACGTTATGGGAGGTAATAAAGATAAATAGGCCAGGATGGGGGATGACACGACCTGGTGGTGCTCTGACTGCTTTAGGCTCTGGATGAAAGAGTGGGAAAGAACAGCCTCTGCAAGGCAGTTCCATAGACAGGAGAAACGAAGAATAAAAGAGTTGAGAGATTCAATCAGCCTTGTTTTTGGAAGTTTTATGTCACAGAGGATTATGGGAAGAAAACATACATCCTGAAGTTCCTGGGGATTGGGTCAGAGTACTGATAGAGCAGATGCAAAAATATTGGAGAAATGGTGGTCTAAAACGGACAGACCAACGACCTTCCTGCAATGTGAAAACAACAGACATGCTTTGTAATCATTGAAAAAGATCCCAATAACGTTGATACCTTTAGATTCCCTCAGAATCCAGGAGAGATAAATGTGATTCTGGGGTGCGAGCCCATAGTGGAGAGGAGTACTCCATTGAGCTACGAATCTCCTATGTTCTGATGATGGACAATAACCTAACCCCTCCTGAAATCTTCATAAATGCACTTCAACCAAGCCACGATTGACTACTTTGTTTATAGGTTGTTTTATTTTTTTTCACAGCAGCTGACGGTGTCGAAGCCGGAAGCTGTGTGTGTATTTAATATGTACGTACATACACATATAGTAGGAGGGGCACGCTCAGCATTGCCTTCTCCATGAGAGTTGTTGTCCGATGCAAGAGGTAACACGGTCTTGTTTTTTTGGCGTGTGACTCAGAACGTTCAGGTGACATCCCATTGTCTGAGTTGAGAATGTCAAGCAAGCTTTCATTTGTGCCACACCGCATGTCATCACACGCAACTGAAGCCGGCGCCACAGTTAGTGAGTCATTAAAAAAATGTCTTACTAGGATCAGACCCGGCTGCGCGTACAAACATGCAAAACTTGAAAGAACTTGTTCGTGGCTGAATATGCAAAAGGCCCCATGGTTGCACACGGCCTTGGTGCCTTTGATTGCTTGTCCTCCAGAGTGAAGAGGCCATCATACGATTCCTTTTTTGAGCCTCAGGACCTGTCTTATAGTACTGCGTGTTCACCATGCTGCTCATGCGAACATGAATGAAGACTCATTAGCAGGATTTCTTTTTTAGTAACACTTCTCTTGGTGGAGAAATATTTTCCTTTTCAGAGTTGATGAAAGTTACACTCAATTATACACTTGGATGGTACTTCAAATGAGCCTGATCCTTAAAATGTTGCATCAACTTGATCTGAGTTCAATGCGTTACTTTCAATATGAATGCATGGGTTGGTGCAAATTGTAATGAAATTCACATGAAAAGTCACTTAAAAATTGCTTGGTAGTTTGTAATTGGGATGGATGTCAGGCCTGGTACAGCAAGAAGCTGAGAAACTCTGCAGAGAGTAATCGTACTCATATCTGTGTTCATAGAGCATTCCAACACATGCTGATACAATCACAGGTCTTCAGTCTTCTCCGTTCCTTGATGTAACATTCCCTACTCTTTTTCTGCCTCATTTCCTTCTCCTTCCTGTTCCACCTACCCTCTTATACTTTCCACTTGTCTATGGGTAGACTATCCAAGCGAATAGAAGCATTGCAGTGATGTTTTTTTTTTGTGTTATTTTCTCATTTGGATTGGTCGTCACAGCATTCCGATATTGGCATGTTTGACATGATATTCTGCTGGAACTCTCCATTCATGGAAACACCCTCGGTGCTTAAGGACCAGGAGGGTGTTGTTGCAACTATCAGACAATGATGTAAAACCGACAACCCTATTTCATACAACAATGCAAAGCGGGCAACCCTAATTCAGACAATGATGCAAAGCGGGCAACCCTATTTCATACAACGATGCAAGGCGGGCAACCCTATTTCATACAATGATGTAAAACCGACAACCCTATTTCATACAACAATGCAAAGCGGGCAACCCTAATTTAGACAATGATGCAAAGTGAGCAACCCTATTTCATACAACAATGCAAAGCGGGCAACCCTAATTCAGACATTGATGCAAAGTGAGCAACCCTATTTCAGACAATGATGCAAAGCAGGCAACCCTATTTCAGACAGGGATGCGAAGCAGGCAACCGTATTTCCAACAAGGATGCGAAGTGGGCAACCCTATTTCAGACAATGATGCAAAGCAAGGAACCCTATTTCAGACAATGACGCAAAGTGGGCAACCCTATTTCATACCGTGAGGCAAGGTGGACAACCCTATTTCAGAAAACAATGCAAAGTGAGCAACCCTATTTCAGACAATGATGTGAAGTGGGCAACCCTATTTCAGACAATGATGTGAAGTGGGCAACCCTATTTCAGACAATGATGCAAAGCAGGCAACCCTATTTCAGACAATGATGTGAAGTGGGCAACCCTATTTCAGACAAGGTTGCGAAGCGGGCAACCCTATTTCAGACAATGATGTGAAGTGGGCAACCCTATTTCAGACAAGGTTGCGAAGCGGGCAACCCTATTTCAGGCAATAATGCAAAGCAGGCAACCCTATTTCAGACAACGATGTGAAGTGGGCAACCCTATTTCAGACAAGGCTGTGAAGCGGGCAACCCTATTTCAGACAAGGATGCAAAGTGGGCAACCCTATTTCAGACAATGATGCAAAGCAAGCAACCCTATTTCAGACAATGATGTGAAGTGGGCAACCCTATTTCAGACAATGATGTGAAGTGGGCAACCCTATTTCAGACAAAGATGCGAAGCGGGCAACCCTATTTCAGACAATGATGCGAAGTGGGCAACCGTATTTCAGACAATGATGTAAAGTGGGCAACCCTATTTCAGACAATGATGCAAAGTGGGCAACCCTATTTCAGACAATGATGTGAAGTGGGCAACCCTATTTCAGACAAGGATGCAAAGCGGGCAACCCTATTTCAGACAAGGATGCGAAGTGGGCAACCCTATTTCAGACAATGATGCAAAGCCAGCAACCCTATTTCAGACAATGATGCAAAGCGGGCAACCCTATTTCATACCACGATGCAAGGTGGGAAACCCTATTTCAGACAATGATGCAAAGCAGGCAACCCTATTTCAGACAATGATGCAAAGCAGGCAACCCTATTTCAGACAACAATGCGAAGCCAGCAACCCTATTTCAGACAATGATGCAAAGCAGGCAACCCTATTTCAGACAATGATTTGAAGTGGGCAACCCGATTTCAGACAAGGTTGCGAAGCGGGCAACCCTATTTCAGTCAAGGATGCGAAGTGGGCAACCGTATTTCAGACAACGATATAAAGTTGGCAACCCTATTTCAGACAATGATGTGAAGTTGGCAACCCTATTACAGACAAGGCTGTGAAGCGGGCAACCCTATTTCAGACAAGGATGCAAAGTGGGCAACCCTATTTCAGACGATGATGCAAAGCGGGCAACCCTATTTCATTCAATGATGCAAGTTAGGCAACCCTATTTCATTCAATGATGCAAGTTAGGCAACCCTATTTCAGAAAACAATGTGAAGCGAGTAACCCTATTTCAGACAATGATGCAAAGCAGGAAACCCTATTTCAGACAATGATGCAAAGCAGGCAACCCTATTTCAGACAATGATGCAAAGCAGGCAACCCTATTTCAGACAACGATGCAAAGCGGGCAACCTTATTTCAGACAATGATGCAAAGCAGGCAACCCTATTTCATACAACGATGCAAGGCGGGCAACCCCGTTTCAGACAACAATGGGAAGCGAGCAACCCTATTTCAGACAATGATGCAAAGCGAGCAACCATATTTCAGACAACAATGCGAAGCGAGCATCCCTATTTCAGACAATGATGCGAAGCGGGCAACCCTATTTCAGACAATGATGTGAAGCAGGCAACCCTATTTCAGACAGGGTTGCGAAGCAGGCAACCGTATTTCCAACAAGGATGCGAAGTGGGCAACCCTATTTCAGACAATGATGCAAAGCAAGGAACCCTATTTCAGACAATGACGCAAAGTGGGCAACCCTATTTCATACCGTGAGGCAAGGTGGGCAACCCTATTTCAGAAAACAATGCAAAGTGAGCAACCCTATTTCAGACAATGATGCAAAGCAGGCAACCCTTTTTCAGACAATGATGCAAAGCAGGCAACCGTATTTCAGACAATGATGTGAAGTGGGCAACCCTATTTCAGACAATGATGCAAAGCGGGCAACCCTATTTCAGACAATGATGCAAAGCAGGCAACCCTATTTCAGACAATGATGTGAAGTGGGCAACCCTATTTCAGACAATGATGCAAAGCAGGCAACCCTATTTCAGACAATGATGTGAAGTGGGCAACCCTATTTCAGACAAGGTTGCGAAGCGGGCAACCCTATTTCAGGCAATAATGCAAAGCAGGCAACCCTATTTCAGACAATGATGTGAAGTGGGCAACCCTATTTCAGACAAGGCTGTGAAGCTGGCAACCCTATTTCAGACAAGGCTGTGAAGCGAGTAACGCTATTTCAGACAATGATGCAAAGCAGGAAACCCTATTTCAGACAATGATGCAAAGCAGGCAACCCTATTTCAGACAATGATCCAAAGCGGGCAACCTTATTTCAGACAATGATGTAAAGCAGGCAACCCTATTTCATACAACGATGCAAGGCGGGCAACCCCATTTCAGACAACAATGGGAAGCGAGCAACCCTATTTCAGACAATGATGCAAAGCGTGCAACCATATTTCAGACAACAATGCGAAGCGAGCAACCCTATTTCAGACAAGGATGCAAAGCGGGCAACCATATTTCAGACAATGATACAAAGTGGGCAACCCTATTTCAGACAATGATGTGAAGCGGGCACCCCTATTTCAGACAAGGATGCGAAGCAGGCAACCGTATTTCCAACAAGGATGCGAAGTGGGCAACCCTATTTCAGACAATGATGCAAAGCAAGGAACCCTATTTCAGACAATGATGCAAAGCAGGCAACCATATTTCATACAACGATGCAAAGTGAGCAACCCTATTTCAGACAATGATGCAAAGCAGGCAACCCTATTTCAGACAATGATGCAAAGCAGGCAACCCTATTTCAGACAAAGATGCGAAGCGGGCAACCCTATTTCAGACAATGATGCAAAGTGGGCAACCCTATTTCAGACAATGATGTGAAGTGGGCAACCCTATTTCAGACAAGGATGCAAAGCGGGCAACCCTATTTCAGACAAGGATGCGAAGTGGGCAACCCTATTTCAGACAATGATGCAAAGCGGGCAACCCTATTTCATACCACGATGCAAGGTGGGAAACCCTATTTCAGACAAGGATGCGAAGCGGGCAACCCTATTTCAGACAATGATGCAAAGTGGGCAACCCTATTTCAGACAATGATGTGAAGCGGGCACCCCTATTTCAGACAAGGATGCGAAGCAGGCAACCGTATTTCCAACAAGGATGCGAAGTCGGCAACCCTATTTCAGACAATGATGCAAAGCAAGGAACCCTATTTCAGACAATGATGCAAAGCAGGCAACCATATTTCATACAACAATGCAAAGTGAGCAACCCTATTTCAGACAATGATGCAAAGCGGGCAACCCTATTTCATACAACAATGCAAAGTGAGCAACCCTATTTCATACAACAATGCAAAGTGAGCAACCCTATTTCAGACAATGATGCAAAGCGGGCAACACTATTTCATACAACAATGCAAAGTGAGCAACCCTATTTCAGACAATGATGCAAAGCAGGCAACCCTATTTCAGACAATGATGTCAAGTGGGCAACCCTATTTCAGACAATGATGTGAAGTGGGCAACCCTATTTCAGACAAAGATGTGAAGCGGGCAACCCTATTTCAGACAATGATGCAAAGTGGGCAACCCTATTTCAGACAATGATGTGAAGTGGGCGGCCCTATTTCAGACAAGGATGCAAAGCAGGCAACCCTATTTCAGACAATGATGTGAAGTGGGCAACCCTAATTCAGACATTGATGCAAAGTGAGCAACCCTATTTCAGACAATGATGCAAAGCAGGCAACCCTATTTCAGACAGGGATGCGAAGCAGGCAACCGTATTTCCAACAAGGATGCGAAGTGGGCAACCCTATTTCAGACAATGATGCAAAGCAAGGAACCCTATTTCAGACAATGACGCAAAGTGGGCAACCCTATTTCATACCGTGAGGCAAGGTGGGCAACCCTATTTCAGAAAACAATGCAAAGTGAGCAACCCTATTTCAGACAATGATGTGAAGTGGGCAACCCTATTTCAGACAATGATGTGAAGTGGGCAACCCTATTTCAGACAATGATGCAAAGCAGGCAACCCTATTTCAGACAATGATCTGAAGTGGGCAACCCTATTTCAGACAAGGTTGCGAAGCGGGCAACCCTATTTCAGACAATGATGTGAAGTGGGCAACCCTATTTCAGACAAGGTTGCGAAGCGGGCAACCCTATTTCAGGCAATAATGCAAAGCAGGCAACCCTATTTCAGACAACGATGTGAAGTGGGCAACCCTATTTCAGACAAGGCTGTGAAGCGGGCAACCCTATTTCAGACAAGGATGCAAAGTGGGCAACCCTATTTCAGACAATGATGCAAAGCAAGCAACCCTATTTCAGACAATGATGTGAAGTGGGCAACCCTATTTCAGACAATGATGTGAAGTGGGCAACCCTATTTCAGACAAAGATGCGAAGCGGGCAACCCTATTTCAGACAATGATGCGAAGTGGGCAACCGTATTTCAGACAATGATGTAAAGTGGGCAACCCTATTTCAGACAATGATGCAAAGTGGGCAACCCTATTTCAGACAATGATGTGAAGTGGGCAACCCTATTTCAGACAAGGATGCAAAGCGGGCAACCCTATTTCAGACAAGGATGCGAAGTGGGCAACCCTATTTCAGACAATGATGCAAAGCCAGCAACCCTATTTCAGACAATGATGCAAAGCGGGCAACCCTATTTCATACCACGATGCAAGGTGGGAAACCCTATTTCAGACAATGATGCAAAGCAGGCAACCCTATTTCAGACAATGATGCAAAGCAGGCAACCCTATTTCAGACAACAATGCGAAGCCAGCAACCCTATTTCAGACAATGATGCAAAGCAGGCAACCCTATTTCAGACAATGATTTGAAGTGGGCAACCCGATTTCAGACAAGGTTGCGAAGCGGGCAACCCTATTTCAGTCAAGGATGCGAAGTGGGCAACCGTATTTCAGACAACGATATAAAGTTGGCAACCCTATTTCAGACAATGATGTGAAGTTGGCAACCCTATTACAGACAAGGCTGTGAAGCGGGCAACCCTATTTCAGACAAGGATGCAAAGTGGGCAACCCTATTTCAGACGATGATGCAAAGCGGGCAACCCTATTTCATTCAATGATGCAAGTTAGGCAACCCTATTTCAGAAAACAATGTGAAGCGAGTAACCCTATTTCAGACAATGATGCAAAGCAGGAAACCCTATTTCAGACAATGATGCAAAGCAGGCAACCCTATTTCAGACAATGATGCAAAGCAGGCAACCCTATTTCAGACAACGATGCAAAGCGGGCAACCTTATTTCAGACAATGATGCAAAGCAGGCAACCCTATTTCATACAACGATGCAAGGCGGGCAACCCCGTTTCAGACAACAATGGGAAGCGAGCAACCCTATTTCAGACAATGATGCAAAGCGAGCAACCATATTTCAGACAACAATGCGAAGCGAGCATCCCTATTTCAGACAATGATGCGAAGCGGGCAACCCTATTTCAGACAATGATGTGAAGCAGGCAACCCTATTTCAGACAGGGTTGCGAAGCAGGCAACCGTATTTCCAACAAGGATGCGAAGTGGGCAACCCTATTTCAGACAATGATGCAAAGCAAGGAACCCTATTTCAGACAATGACGCAAAGTGGGCAACCCTATTTCATACCGTGAGGCAAGGTGGGCAACCCTATTTCAGAAAACAATGCAAAGTGAGCAACCCTATTTCAGACAATGATGCAAAGCAGGCAACCCTTTTTCAGACAATGATGCAAAGCAGGCAACCGTATTTCAGACAATGATGTGAAGTGGGCAACCCTATTTCAGACAATGATGCAAAGCGGGCAACCCTATTTCAGACAATGATGCAAAGCAGGCAACCCTATTTCAGACAATGATGTGAAGTGGGCAACCCTATTTCAGACAATGATGCAAAGCAGGCAACCCTATTTCAGACAATGATGTGAAGTGGGCAACCCTATTTCAGACAAGGTTGCGAAGCGGGCAACCCTATTTCAGGCAATAATGCAAAGCAGGCAACCCTATTTCAGACAATGATGTGAAGTGGGCAACCCTATTTCAGACAAGGCTGTGAAGCTGGCAACCCTATTTCAGACAAGGCTGTGAAGCGAGTAACGCTATTTCAGACAATGATGCAAAGCAGGAAACCCTATTTCAGACAATGATGCAAAGCAGGCAACCCTATTTCAGACAATGATCCAAAGCGGGCAACCTTATTTCAGACAATGATGTAAAGCAGGCAACCCTATTTCATACAACGATGCAAGGCGGGCAACCCCATTTCAGACAACAATGGGAAGCGAGCAACCCTATTTCAGACAATGATGCAAAGCGTGCAACCATATTTCAGACAACAATGCGAAGCGAGCAACCCTATTTCAGACAAGGATGCAAAGCGGGCAACCATATTTCAGACAATGATACAAAGTGGGCAACCCTATTTCAGACAATGATGTGAAGCGGGCACCCCTATTTCAGACAAGGATGCGAAGCAGGCAACCGTATTTCCAACAAGGATGCGAAGTGGGCAACCCTATTTCAGACAATGATGCAAAGCAAGGAACCCTATTTCAGACAATGATGCAAAGCAGGCAACCATATTTCATACAACGATGCAAAGTGAGCAACCCTATTTCAGACAATGATGCAAAGCAGGCAACCCTATTTCAGACAATGATGCAAAGCAGGCAACCCTATTTTAGACAAAGATGCGAAGCGGGCAACCCTATTTCAGACAATGATGCAAAGTGGGCAACCCTATTTCAGACAATGATGTGAAGTGGGCAACCCTATTTCAGACAAGGATGCAAAGCGGGCAACCCTATTTCAGACAAGGATGCGAAGTGGGCAACCCTATTTCAGACAATGATGCAAAGCGGGCAACCCTATTTCATACCACGATGCAAGGTGGGAAACCCTATTTCAGACAAGGATGCGAAGCGGGCAACCCTATTTCAGACAATGATGCAAAGTGGGCAACCCTATTTCAGACAATGATGTGAAGCGGGCACCCCTATTTCAGACAAGGATGCGAAGCAGGCAACCGTATTTCCAACAAGGATGCGAAGTCGGCAACCCTATTTCAGACAATGATGCAAAGCAAGGAACCCTATTTCAGACAATGATGCAAAGCAGGCAACCATATTTCATACAACAATGCAAAGTGAGCAACCCTATTTCAGACAATGATGCAAAGCGGGCAACCCTATTTCATACAACAATGCAAAGTGAGCAACCCTATTTCATACAACAATGCAAAGTGAGCAACCCTATTTCAGACAATGATGCAAAGCGGGCAACACTATTTCATACAACAATGCAAAGTGAGCAACCCTATTTCAGACAATGATGCAAAGCAGGCAACCCTATTTCAGACAATGATGTCAAGTGGGCAACCCTATTTCAGACAATGATGTGAAGTGGGCAACCCTATTTCAGACAAAGATGTGAAGCGGGCAACCCTATTTCAGACAATGATGCAAAGTGGGCAACCCTATTTCAGACAATGATGTGAAGTGGGCGGCCCTATTTCAGACAAGGATGCAAAGCAGGCAACCCTATTTCAGACAATGATTTGAAGTGGGCAACCCTATTTCATTCAAGGATGCGAAGTGGGCAACCGTATTCCAGACAATGATGTAAAGTGGGCAACCCTATTTCAGACAATGATGCAAAGTGGGCAACCCTATTTCAGACAATGATGTGAAGTGGGCAACCCTATTTCAGACAAGGATGCAAAGCGGGCAACCCTATTTCAGACAAGGATGCGAAGTGGGCAACCCTATTTCAGACAATGATGCAAAGCCAGCAACCCTATTTCAGACAATGATGCAAAGCGGGCAACCCTATTTCATACCACGATGCAAGGTGGGAAACCCTATTTCAGACAATGATGCAAAGCAGGCAACCCTATTTCAGATAATGATGCAAAGCAGGCAACCCTATTTCAGACAATGATTTGAAGTGGGCAACCCGATTTCAGACAAGGTTGCGAAGCGGGCAACCCTATTTCAGTCAAGGATGCGAAGTGGGCAACCGTATTTCAGACAATGATGTAAAGTGGGCAACCCTATTTCAGACAATGATGTGAAGTGGGCAACCCTATTTCAGACAAGGATGCAAAGTGGGCAACCCTATTTCAGACAATGATGCAAAGGAAGCAACCCTATTTCAGACGATGATGCAAAGCGGGCAACCCTATTTCATTCAATGATGCAAGTTGGGCAACCCTATTTCAGAAAACAATGTGAAGCGAGTAACCCTATTTCAGACAATGATGCAAAGCAGGAAACCATATTTCAGACAATGATGCAAAGCAGGCAACCCTATTTCAGACAATGATGCAAAGCAGGCAACCCTATTTCAGACAATGATGCAAAGCGGGCAACCTTATTTCAGACAATGATGCAAAGCAGGCAACCCTATTTCATACAACGATGCAAGGCCGGCAACCCCGTTTCAGACAACAATGGGAAGCGAGCAACCCTATTTCAGACAATGATGCAAAGCGAGCAACCATATTTCAGACAACAATGCGAAGCGGGCAACGCTATTTCAGACAATGATTCAAAGTGGGCAACCCTATTTCAGACAATGATGTGAAGCAGGCAACCCTATTTCAGACAAGGATGCGAAGCAGGCAACCGTATTTCCAACAAGGATGCGAAGTGGGCAACCCTATTTCAGACTGATGCAAAGCAAGGAACCCTATTTCAGACAATGATGCAAAGTGGGCAACCCTATTTCATACCGTGATGCGAAGTGGGCAACCCTATTTCAGACAATGATGCAAAGCAAGGAACCCTATTTCAGACAATGATGCAAAGCAGGCAACCATATTTCATACAACGATGCAAAGTGAGCAACCCTGTTTCAGACAATGATGCAAAGCAGGCAACCCTATTTCAGACAATGATGCAAAGCAGGCAACCCTATTTCAGACAAAGATGCAAAGCGTGCAACCATATTTCAGACAACAATGCGAAGCGAGCAACCCTATTTCAGACAAGGATGCAAAGCGGGCAACCATATTTCAGACAATGATGCAAAGTGGGCAACCCTATTTCAGACAATGATGTGAAGCGGGCACCCCTATTTCAGACAAGGATGCGAAGCAGGCAACCGTATTTCCAACAAGGATGCGAAGTGGGCAACCCTATTTCAGACAATGATGCAAAGCAAGGAACCCTATTTCAGACAATGATGCAAAGCAGGCAACCATATTTCATACAACGATGCAAAGTGAGCAACCCTATTTCAGACAATGATGCAAAGCAGGCAACCCTATTTCAGACAATGATGCAAAGCAGGCAACCCTATTTCAGACAAAGATGCGAAGCGGGCAACCCTATTTCAGACAATGATGCAAAGTGGGCAACCCTATTTCAGACAATGATGTGAAGTGGGCAACCCTATTTCAGACAAGGATGCAAAGCGGGCAACCCTATTTCAGACAAGGATGCGAAGTGGGCAACCCTATTTCAGACAATGATGCAAAGCGGGCAACCCTATTTCATACCACGATGCAAGGTGGGAAACCCTATTTCAGACAAGGATGCGAAGCGGGCAACCCTATTTCAGACAATGATGCAAAGTGGGCAACCCTATTTCAGACAATGATGTGAAGCGGGCACCCCTATTTCAGACAAGGATGCGAAGCAGGCAACCGTATTTCCAACAAGGATGCGAAGTCGGCAACCCTATTTCAGACAATGATGCAAAGCAAGGAACCCTATTTCAGACAATGATGCAAAGCAGGCAACCATATTTCATACAACAATGCAAAGTGAGCAACCCTATTTCAGACAATGATGCAAAGCGGGCAACCCTATTTCATACAACAATGCAAAGTGAGCAACCCTATTTCATACAACAATGCAAAGTGAGCAACCCTATTTCAGACAATGATGCAAAGCGGGCAACACTATTTCATACAACAATGCAAAGTGAGCAACCCTATTTCAGACAATGATGCAAAGCAGGCAACCCTATTTCAGACAATGATGTCAAGTGGGCAACCCTATTTCAGACAATGATGTGAAGTGGGCAACCCTATTTCAGACAAAGATGTGAAGCGGGCAACCCTATTTCAGACAATGATGCAAAGTGGGCAACCCTATTTCAGACAATGATGTGAAGTGGGCAGCCCTATTTCAGACAAGGATGCAAAGCAGGCAACCCTATTTCAGACAATGATTTGAAGTGGGCAACCCTATTTCATTCAAGGATGCGAAGTGGGCAACCGTATTCCAGACAATGATGTAAAGTGGGCAACCCTATTTCAGACAATGATGCAAAGTGGGCAACCCTATTTCAGACAATGATGTGAAGTGGGCAACCCTATTTCAGACAAGGATGCAAAGCGGGCAACCCTATTTCAGACAAGGATGCGAAGTGGGCAACCCTATTTCAGACAATGATGCAAAGCCAGCAACCCTATTTCAGACAATGATGCAAAGCGGGCAACCCTATTTCATACCACGATGCAAGGTGGGAAACCCTATTTCAGACAATGATGCAAAGCAGGCAACCCTATTTCAGATAATGATGCAAAGCAGGCAACCCTATTTCACACAACAATGCGAAGCCAGCAACCCTATTTCAGACAATGATGCAAAGCAGGCAACCCTATTTCAGACAATGATTTGAAGTGGGCAACCCGATTTCAGACAAGGTTGCGAAGCGGGCAACCCTATTTCAGTCAAGGATGCGAAGTGGGCAACCGTATTTCAGACAATGATGTAAAGTGGGCAACCCTATTTCAGACAATGATGTGAAGTGGGCAACCCTATTTCAGACAAGGATGCAAAGTGGGCAACCCTATTTCAGACAATGATGCAAAGGAAGCAACCCTATTTCAGACGATGATGCAAAGCGGGCAACCCTATTTCATTCAATGATGCAAGTTGGGCAACCCTATTTCAGAAAACAATGTGAAGCGAGTAACCCTATTTCAGACAATGATGCAAAGCAGGAAACCATATTTCAGACAATGATGCAAAGCAGGCAACCCTATTTCAGACAATGATGCAAAGCAGGCAACCCTATTTCAGACAATGATGCAAAGCGGGCAACCTTATTTCAGACAATGATGCAAAGCAGGCAACCCTATTTCATACAACGATGCAAGGCCGGCAACCCCGTTTCAGACAACAATGGGAAGCGAGCAACCCTATTTCAGACAATGATGCAAAGCGAGCAACCATATTTCAGACAACAATGCGAAGCGGGCAACGCTATTTCAGACAATGATTCAAAGTGGGCAACCCTATTTCAGACAATGATGCGAAGCAGGCAACCGTATTTCCAACAAGGATGCGAAGTGGGCAACCCTATTTCAGACTGATGCAAAGCAAGGAACCCTATTTCAGACAATGATGCAAAGTGGGCAACCCTATTTCATACCGTGATGCGAAGTGGGCAACCCTATTTCAGACAATGATGCAAAGCAAGGAACCCTATTTCAGACAATGATGCAAAGCAGGCAACCATATTTCATACAACGATGCAAAGTGAGCAACCCTGTTTCAGACAATGATGCAAAGCAGGCAACCCTATTTCAGACAATGATGCAAAGCAGGCAACCCTATTTCAGACAAAGATGCGAAGCGGGCAACCCTATTTCAGACAATAATGCAAAGTGGGCAACCCTATTTCAGACAATGATGTGAAGTGGGCAACCCTATTTCTGACAAGGATGCAAAGCGGGCAACCCTATTTCAGACAAGGATGTGAAGTGGGCAACCCTATTTCAGACAATGATGCAAAGCAAGCAACCCTATTTCAGACAATGATGCAAAGCGGGCAACCCTATTTCATACCACGATGCAAGGTGGGAAACCCTATTTCAGACAATGATGCAAAGCAGGCAACCCGATTTCAGACAATGATGCAAAGCAGGCAACCCTATTTCAGACAACAATGCGAAGCCAGCAACCCTATTTCAGACAATGATGCAAAGCAGGCAACCCTATTTCAGACAATGATTTGAAGTGGGCAATCCTATTTCAGACAATGATGCAAAGCAGGCAACCCGATTTCATACAACGATGCAAGGCGGGCAACCCTATTTCAGACAATGATGTAAAACCGATAACCCTATTTCATACAACGATGCAAGGCGGGTAACCCTATTTCAGACAATGATGTAAAACAGACATCCCTATTTCATACAACAATGCAAAGCGGGCAACCCTATTTCATACAACAATGCAAAGTGAGCAACCCTATTTCAGACAATGATGCAAAGCAGGCAACCCTATTTCAGACAATGATGTCAAGTGGGCAACCCTATTTCAGACAATGATGTGAAGTGGGCAACCCTATTTCAGACAAAGATGCGAAGCGGGCAACCCTATTTCAGACAATGATGCAAAGTGGGCAACCCTATTTCAGACAATGATTTGAAGTGGGCAACCCTATTTCAGACAATGATTTGAAGTGGGCAACCCTATTTCAGACAAGGTTGCGAAGCAGGCAACCCTATTTCATTCAAGGATGCGAAGTGGGCAACCGTATTTCAGACAATGATGTAAAGTGGGCAACCCTATTTCAGACAATGATGTGAAGTGGGCAACCCTATTTCAGACAAGGATGCAAAGCGGGCAACCATAAATCAGACAAGGATGCGAAGTGGGCAACCCTATTTCAGACAATGATGCAAAGCCAGCAACCCTATTTCAGACAATGATGCAAAGCGGGCAACCCTATTTCATACCACGATGCAAGGTGGGAAACCCTATTTCAGACAATGATGCAAAGCAGGCAACCCTATTTCAGACAATGATGCAAAGCAGGCAACCGTATTTCAGACAACAATGCGAAGCCAGCAACCCTATTTCAGACAATGATGCAAAGCAGGCAACCCTATTTCAGACAATGATTTGAAGTGGGCAACCCGATTTCAGACAAGGTTGCGAAGCGGGCAACCCTATTTCAGTCAAGGATGCGAAGTGGGCAACCGTGTTGCAGACAACGATGTAAAGTTGGCAACCCTATTTCAGACAATGATGTGAAGTGGGCAACCCTATTACAGACAAGGCTGTGAAGCGGACAACCCTATTTCAGACAAGGATGCAAAGTGGGCAACCCTATTTCAGACGATGATGCAAAGCGGGCAACCCTATTTCATTCAATGATGCAAGTTGGGCAACCCTATTTCAGAAAACAATGTGAAGCGAGTAACCCTATTTCAGACAATGATGCAAAGCAGGAAACCCTATTTCAGACAATGATGCAAAGCAGGCAACCCTATTTCAGACAATGATGCAAAGCAGGCAACCCTATTTCAGACAACGATGCAAAGCGGGCAACCTTATTTCAGACAATGATGCAAAGCAGGCAACCCTATTTCATACAACGATGCAAGGCGGGCAACCCCATTTCAGACAACAATGGGAAACGAGCAACCCTATTTCAGACAATGATGCAAAGCGAGCAACCATATTTCAGACAACAATGCGAAGCGAGCATCCCTATTTCAGACAAGGATGCGAAGCGGGCAACCCTATTTCAGACAATGATTCAAAGTGGGCAACCCTATTTCAGACAATGATGTGAAGCAGGCAACCCTATTTCAGACAGGGATGTGAAGCAGGCAACCATATTTCCAACAAGGATGCGAAGTGGGCAACCCTATTTCAGACAATGATGCAAAGCAAGGAACCCTATTTCAGACAATGACGCAAAGTGGGCAACCCTATTTCATACCGTGATGCAAGGTGGGCAACCCTATTTCAGAAAACAATGCAAAGTGAGCAACCCTATTTCAGACAATGATGCAAAGCAGGCAACCCTTTTTCAGACAATGATGCAAAGCAGGCAACCCTATTTCAGACAATGATGTGAAGTGGGCAACCCTATTTCAGACAATGATGCAAAGCGGGCAACCCTATTTCAGACAATGATGCAAAGCAGGCAACCCTATTTCAGACAATGATGTGAAGTGGGCAACCCTATTTCAGACAATGGTGCAAAGCAGGCAACCCTATTTCAGACAATGATGTGAAGTGGGCAACCCTATTTCAGACAAGGTTGCGAAGCGGGCAACCCTATTTCAGGCAATAATGCAAAGCAGGCAACCCTATTTCAGACAATGATGTGAAGTGGGCAACCCTATTTCAGACAAGGCTGTGAAGCGGGCAACCCTATTTCAGACAAGGATGCAAAGTGGGCAACCCTATTTCAGACAATGATGCAAAGCAAGCAACCCTATTTCAGACGATGATGCAAAGCGGGCAACCCTATTTCATACAATGATGCAAGTTGGGCAACCCTATTTCAGAAAACAATGTGAAGCGAGTAACGCTATTTCAGACAATGATGCAAAGCAGGAAACCCTATTTCAGACAATGATGCAAAGCAGGCAACCCTATTTCAGACAATGATGCAAAGCGGGCAACCTTATTTCAGACAATGATGCAAAGCAGGCAACCCTATTTCATACAACGATGCAAGGCGGGCAACCCCATTTCACACAACAATGGGAAGCGAGCAACCCTATTTCAGACAATGATGCAAAGCGTGCAACCATATTTCAGACAACAATGCGAAGCGAGCAACCCTATTTCAGACAAGGATGCGAAGCGGGCAACCATATTTCAGACAATGATGCAAAGTGGGCAACCCTATTTCAGACAATGATGTGAAGCGGGCACCCCTATTTCAGACAAGGATGCGAAGCAGGCAACTGTATTTCCAACAAGGATGCGAAGTGGGCAACCCTATTTCAGACAATGATGCAAAGCAAGGAACCCTATTTCAGACAATGATGCAAAGCAGGCAACCATATTTCATACAACGATGCAAAGTGAGCAACCCTATTTCAGACAATGATGCAAAGCAGGCAACCCTATTTCAGACAATGATGCAAAGCAGGCAACCCTATTTCAGACAAAGATGCGAAGCGGGCAACCCTATTTCAGACAATGATGTGAAGCGGGCACCCCTATTTCAGACAATGATGCAAAGCAAGGAACCCTATTTCAGACAATGATGCAAAGCAGGCAACCCTATTTCAGACAATGATGTGAAGCAGGCAACCCTATTTCAGACAAGGATGCGAAGCAGGCAACCGTATTTCCAACAAGGATGCGAAGTGGGCAACCCTATTTCAGACTGATGCAAAGCAAGGAACCCTATTTCAGACAATGATGCAAAGTGGGCAACCCTATTTCATACCGTGATGCGAAGTGGGCAACCCTATTTCAGACAATGATGCAAAGCAAGGAACCCTATTTCAGACAATGATGCAAAGCAGGCAACCATATTTCATACAACGATGCAAAGTGAGCAACCCTGTTTCAGACAATGATGCAAAGCAGGCAACCCTATTTCAGACAATGATGCAAAGCAGGCAACCCTATTTCAGACAAAGATGCGAAGCGGGCAACCCTATTTCAGACAATGATGCAAAGTGGGCAACCCTATTTCAGACAATGATGTGAAGTGGGCAACCCTATTTCTGACAAGGATGCAAAGCGGGCAACCCTATTTCAGACAAGGATGTGAAGTGGGCAACCCTATTTCAGACAACGATGCAAAGCGGGCAACCTTATTTCAGACAATGATGCAAAGCAGGCAACCCTATTTCATACAACGATGCAAGGCGGGCAACCCCATTTCAGACAACAATGGGAAACGAGCAACCCTATTTCAGACAATGATTCAAAGTGGGCAACCCTATTTCAGACAATGATGTGAAGCAGGCAACCCTATTTCAGACAGGGATGTGAAGCAGGCAACCGTATTTCCAACAAGGATGCGAAGTGGGCAACCCTATTTCAGACAATGATGCAAAGCAAGGAACCCTATTTCAGACAATGACGCAAAGTGGGCAACCCTATTTCATACCGTGATGCAAGGTGGGCAACCCTATTTCAGAAAACAATGCAAAGTGAGCAACCCTATTTCAGACAATGATGCAAAGCAGGCAACCCTTTTTCAGACAATGATGCAAAGCAGGCAACCCTATTTCAGACAATGATGTGAAGTGGGCAACCCTATTTCAGACAATGATGCAAAGCGGGCAACCCTATTTCAGACAATGATGCAAAGCAGGCAACCCTATTTCAGACAATGATGTGAAGTGGGCAACCCTATTTCAGACAATGGTGCAAAGCAGGCAACCCTATTTCAGACAATGATGTGAAGTGGGCAACCCTATTTCAGACAAGGTTGCGAAGCGGGCAACCCTATTTCAGGCAATAATGCAAAGCAGGCAACCCTATTTCAGACAATGATGTGAAGTGGGCAACCCTATTTCAGACAAGGCTGTGAAGCGGGCAACCCTATTTCAGACAAGGATGCAAAGTGGGCAACCCTATTTCAGACAATGATGCAAAGCAAGCAACCCTATTTCAGACGATGATGCAAAGCGGGCAACCCTATTTCATACAATGATGCAAGTTGGGCAACCCTATTTCAGAAAACAATGTGAAGCGAGTAACGCTATTTCAGACAATGATGCAAAGCAGGAAACCCTATTTCAGACAATGATGCAAAGCAGGCAACCCTATTTCAGACAATGATGCAAAGCGGGCAACCTTATTTCAGACAATGATGCAAAGCAGGCAACCCTATTTCATACAACGATGCAAGGCGGGCAACCCCATTTCACACAACAATGGGAAGCGAGCAACCCTATTTCAGACAATGATGCAAAGCGTGCAACCATATTTCAGACAACAATGCGAAGCGAGCAACCCTATTTCAGACAAGGATGCGAAGCGGGCAACCATATTTCAGACAATGATGCAAAGTGGGCAACCCTATTTCAGACAATGATGTGAAGCGGGCACCCCTATTTCAGACAAGGATGCGAAGCAGGCAACTGTATTTCCAACAAGGATGCGAAGTGGGCAACCCTATTTCAGACAATGATGCAAAGCAAGGAACCCTATTTCAGACAATGATGCAAAGCAGGCAACCATATTTCATACAACGATGCAAAGTGAGCAACCCTATTTCAGACAATGATGCAAAGCAGGCAACCCTATTTCAGACAATGATGCAAAGCAGGCAACCCTATTTCAGACAAAGATGCGAAGCGGGCAACCCTATTTCAGACAATGATGTGAAGCGGGCACCCCTATTTCAGACAATGATGCAAAGCAAGGAACCCTATTTCAGACAATGATGCAAAGCAGGCAACCCTATTTCAGACAATGATGTGAAGCAGGCAACCCTATTTCAGACAAGGATGCGAAGCAGGCAACCGTATTTCCAACAAGGATGCGAAGTGGGCAACCCTATTTCAGACTGATGCAAAGCAAGGAACCCTATTTCAGACAATGATGCAAAGTGGGCAACCCTATTTCATACCGTGATGCGAAGTGGGCAACCCTATTTCAGACAATGATGCAAAGCAAGGAACCCTATTTCAGACAATGATGCAAAGCAGGCAACCATATTTCATACAACGATGCAAAGTGAGCAACCCTGTTTCAGACAATGATGCAAAGCAGGCAACCCTATTTCAGACATGATGCAAAGCAGGCAACCCTATTTCAGACAAAGATGCGAAGCGGGCAACCCTATTTCAGACAATGATGCAAAGTGGGCAACCCTATTTCAGACAATGATGTGAAGTGGGCAACCCTATTTCTGACAAGGATGCAAAG
Organism: Myxine glutinosa; assembly: GCF_964187855.1. Lineage (NCBI taxonomy): Eukaryota > Metazoa > Chordata > Myxini > Myxiniformes > Myxinidae > Myxine > Myxine glutinosa. Next base: position 1,463,299 of record NC_136269.1, read on the forward strand.
CGGGCAACCCTATTTCAGACAAGGATGTGAAGTGGGCAACCCTATTTCAGACAATGATGCAAAGCAAGCAACCCTATTTCAGACAATGATGCAAAGTGGGCAACCCTATTTCATACCACGATGCAAGGTGGGAAACCCTATTTCAGACAATGATGCAAAGCAGGCAACCCTATTTCAGACAACAATGCGAAGCCAGCAACCCTATTTCAGACAATGATGCAAAGCAGGCAACCCTATTTCAGACAATGATTTGAAGTGGGCAATCCTATTTCAGACAATGATGCAAAGCAGGCAACCCGATTTCATACAACGATGCAAGGCGGGCAACCCTATTTCAGACAATGATGTAAAACCGACAACCCTATTTCATACAACGATGCAAGGCGGGTAACCCTATTTCAGACAATGATGTAAAACAGACATCCCTATTTCATACAACATTGCAAAGCGGGCAACCCTATTTCATACAACAATGCAAAGTGAGCAACCCTATTTCAGACAATGATGCGAAGCAGGCAACCCTATTTCAGACAATGATGTGAAGTGGGCAACCCTATTTCAGACAATGATGTGAAGTGGGCAACCCTATTTCAGACAAAGATGCGAAGCGGGCAACCCTATTTCAGACAATGATGCAAAGTGGGCAACCCTATTTCAGACAATGATTTGAAGTGGGCAACCCTATTTCAGACAATGATTTGAAGTGGGCAACCCTATTTCAGACAAGGTTGCGAAGCAGGCAACCCTATTTCATTCAAGGATGCGAAGTGGGCAACCGTATTTCAGACAATGATGTAAAGTGGGCAACCCTATTTCAGACAATGATGCAAAGTGGGCAACCCTATTTCAGACAATGATGTGAAGTGGGCAACCCTATTTCAGACAAGGATGCAAAGCGGGCAACCCTAAATCAGACAAGGATGCGAAGTGGGCAACCCTATTTCAGACAATGATGCAAAGCCAGCAACCCTATTTCAGACAATGATGCAAAGCGGGCAACCCTATTTCATACCACGATGCAAGGTGGGAAACCCTATTTCAGACAATGATGCAAAGCAGGCAACCCTATTTCAGACAATGATGCAAAGCAGGCAACCCTATTTCAGACAACAATGCGAAGCCAGCAACCCTATTTCAGACAATGATGCAAAGCAGGCAACCCTATTTCAGACAATGATTTGAAGTGGGCAACCCGATTTCAGACAAGGTTGCGAAGCGGGCAACCCTATTTCAGTCAAGGATGTGAAGTGGGCAACCATGTTGCAGACAACGATGTAAAGTTGGCAACCCTATTTCAGACAATGATGTGAAGTGGGCAACCCTATTACAGACAAGGCTGTGAAGCGGGCAACCCTATTTCAGACAAGGATGCAAAGTGGGCAACCCTATTTCAGACGATGATGCAAAGCGGGCAACCCTATTTCATTCAATGATGCAAGTTGGGCAACCCTATTTCAGAAAACAATGTGAAGCGAGTAACCCTATTTCAGACAATGATGCAAAGCAGGAAACCCTATTTCAGACAATGATGCAAAGCAGGCAACCCTATTTCAGACAATGATGCAAAGCAGGCAACCCTATTTCAGACAACGATGCAAAGCGGGCAACCTTATTTCAGACAATGATGCAAAGCAGGCAACCCTATTTCATACAACGATGCAAGGCGGGCAACCCCGTTTCAGACAACAATGGGAAACGAGCAACCCTATTTCAGACAATGATGCAAAGCGAGCAACCATATTTCAGACAACAATGCGAAGCGAGCATCCCTATTTCAGACAAGGATGCGAAGCGGGCAACCCTATTTCAGACAATGATTCAAAGTGGGCAACCCTATTTCAGACAATGATGTGAAGCAGGCAACCCTATTTCAGACAGGGATGTGAAGCAGGCAACCGTATTTCCAACAAGGATGCGAAGTGGGCAACCCTATTTCATACCGTGATGCAAGGTGGGCAACCCTATTTCAGAAAACAATGCAAAGTGAGCAACCCTATTTCAGACAATGATGCAAAGCAGGCAACCCTTTTTCAGACAATGATGCAAAGCAGGCAACCCTATTTCAGACAATGATGTGAAGTGGGCAACCCTATTTCAGACAATGATGCAAAGCGGGCAACCCTATTTCAGACAATGATGCAAAGCAGGCAACCCTATTTCAGACAATGATGTGAAGTGGGCAACCCTATTTCAGACAATGGTGCAAAGCAGGCAACCCTATTTCAGACAATGATGTGAAGTGGGCAACCCTATTTCAGACAAGGTTGCGAAGCGGGCAACCCTATTTCAGGCAATAATGCAAAGCAGGCAACCCTATTTCAGACAATGATGTGAAGTGGGCAGCCCTATTTCAGACAAGGCTGTGAAGCGGGCAACCCTATTTCAGACAAGGATGCAAAGTGGGCAACCCTATTTCAGACAATGATGCAAAGCAAGCAACCCTATTTCAGACGATGATGCAAAGTGGGCAACCCTATTTCATACAATGATGCAAGTTGGGCAACCCTATTTCAGAAAACAATGTGAAGCGAGTAACGCTATTTCAGACAATGATGCAAAGCAGGAAACCCTATTTCAGACAATGATGCAAAGCAGGCAACCCTATTTCAGACAATGATGCCAAGCGGGCAACCTTATTTCAGACAATGATGCAAAGCAGGCAACCCTATTTCATACAACGATGCAAGGCGGGCAACCCCATTTCACACAACAATGGGAAGCGAGCAACCCTATTTCAGACAATGATGCAAAGCGTGCAACCATATTTCAGACAACAATGCGAAGCGAGCAACCCTATTTCAGACAAGGATGCGAAGCGGGCAACCATATTTCAGACAATGATGCAAAGTGGGCAACCCTATTTCAGACAATGATGTGAAGCGGGCACCCCTATTTCAGACAAGGATGCGAAGCAGGCAACTGTATTTCCAACAAGGATGCGAAGTGGGCAACCCTATTTCAGACAATGATGCAAAGCAAGGAACCCTATTTCAGACAATGATGCAAAGCAGGCAACCATATTTCATACAACGATGCAAAGTGAGCAACCCTATTTCAGACAATGATGCAAAGCAGGCAACCCTATTTCAGACAATGATGCAAAGCAGGCAACCCTATTTCAGACAAAGATGCGAAGCGGGTAACCCTATTTCAGACAATGATGCAAAGTGGGCAACCCTATTTCAGACAATGATGTGAAGTGGGCAACCCTATTTCAGACAAGGATGCAAAGCGGGCAACCCTATTTCAGACAAGGATGCGAAGTGGGCAACCCTATTTCAGACAATGATGCAAAGTGGGCAACCCTATTTCATACCACGATGCAAGGTGGGAAACCCTATTTCAGACAAGGATGCGAAGCGGGCAACCCTATTTCAGACAATGATGCAAAGTGGGCAACCCTATTTCAGACAATGATGTGAAGCGGGCACCCCTATTTCAGACAAGGATGCGAAGCAGGCAACCGTATTTCCAACAAGGATGCGAAGTCGGCAACCCTATTTCAGACAATGATGCAAAGCAAGGAACCCTATTTCAGACAATGATGCAAAGCGGGCAACCCTATTTCATACAACAATGCAAAGTGAACAACCCTATTTCATACAACAATGCAAAGTGAGCAACCCTATTTCAGACAATGATGCAAAGCGGGCAACCCTATTTCATACAACAATGCAAAGTGAGCATCCCTATTTCAGACAATGATGCAAAGCAGGCAACCCTATTTCAGACAATGATGCAAAGCAGGCAACCCGATTTCATACAACGATGCAAGGCGGGTAACCCTATTTCAGACAATGATGTAAAACCGACATCCCTATTTCATACAACAATGCAAAGCGGGCAACCCTATTTCATACAACAATCCAAAGTGAGCAACCCTATTTCAGACAACGATGCAAAGCAGGCAACCCTATTTCAGACAATGATGTGAAGTGGGCAACCCTATTTCAGACAATGATGTGAAGTGGGCAACCCTATTTCAGACAAAGATGTGAAGCGGGCAACCCTATTTCAGACAATGATGCAAAGTGGGCAACCCTATTTCAGACAAGGATGCAAAGCAGGCAACCCTATTTCATTCAAGGATGTGAAGTGGGCAACCCTATTTCAGACAAGGATGCAAAGCGGGCAACCCTATTTCAGACAAGGATGCGAAGTGGGCAACCCTATTTCAGACAATGATGCAAAGCCAGCAACCCTATTTCAGACAATGATGCAAAGCGGGCAACCCTATTTCATACCACGATGCAAGGTGGGAAACCCTATTTCAGACAATGATGCAAAGCAGGCAACCCTATTTCAGACAATGATGCAAAGCAGGCAACCCTATTTCACACAACAATGGGAAGCGAGCAACCCTATTTCAGACAATGATGCAAAGCGAGCAACCATATTTCAGACAACAATGCGAAGCGGGCAACCCTATTTCAGACAATGATTCAAAGTGGGCAACCCTATTTCAGACAATGATGTGAAGCAGGCAACCCTATTTCAGACAAGGATGCGAAGCAGGCAACCGTATTTCCAACAAGGATGCGAAGTGGGCAACCCTATTTCAGACTGATGCAAAGCAAGGAACCCTATTTCAGACAATGATGCAAAGTGGGCAACCCTATTTCATACCGTGATGCGAAGTGGGCAACCCTATTTCAGACAATGATGCAAAGCAAGGAACCCTATTTCAGACAATGATGCAAAGCAGGCAACCATATTTCATACAACGATGCAAAGTGAGCAACCCTGTTTCAGACAATGATGCAAAGCAGGCAACCCTATTTCAGACAAAGATGCGAAGCGGGCAACCCTATTTCAGACAATGATGCAAAGTGGGCAACCCTATTTCAGACAATGATGTGAAGTGGGCAACCCTATTTCTGACAAGGATGCAAAGCGGGCAACCCTATTTCAGACAAGGATGTGAAGTGGGCAACCCTATTTCAGACAATGATGCAAAGCAAGCAACCCTATTTCAGACAATGATGCAAAGCGGGCAACCCTATTTCATACCACGATGCAAGGTGGGAAACCCTATTTCAGACAATGATGCAAAGCAGGCAACCCGATTTCAGACAATGATGCAAAGCAGGCAACCCTATTTCAGACAATGATGCGAAGTGGGCAACCGTATTTCAGACAATGATGTAAAGTGGGCAACCCTATTTCAGACAATGATGCAAAGTGGGCAACCCTATTTCAGACAATGATGTGAAGTGGGCAACCCTATTTCAGACAAGGATGCAAAGCGGGCAACCCTATTTCAGACAAGGATGCGAAGTGGGCAACCCTATTTCAGACAATGATGCAAAGCCAGCAACCCTATTTCAGACAATGATGCAAAGCGGGCAACCCTATTTCATACCACGATGCAAGGTGGGAAACCCTATTTCAGACAATGATGCAAAGCAGGCAACCCTATTTCAGATAATGATGCAAAGCAGGCAACCCTATTTCACACAACAATGCGAAGCCAGCAACCCTATTTCAGACAATGATGCAAAGCAGGCAACCCTATTTCAGACAATGATTTGAAGTGGGCAACCCGATTTCAGACAAGGTTGCGAAGCGGGCAACCCTATTTCAGTCAAGGATGCGAAGTGGGCAACCGTATTTCAGACAATGATGTAAGGTGGGCAACCCTATTTCAGACAATGATGTGAAGTGGGCAACCCTATTTCAGACAAGGATGCAAAGTGGGCAACCCTATTTCAGACAATGATGCAAAGCAAGCAACCCTATTTCAGACGATGATGCAAAGCGGGCAACCCTATTTCATTCAATGATGCAAGTTGGGCAACCCTATTTCAGAAAACAATGTGAAGCGAGTAACCCTATTTCAGACAATGATGCAAAGCAGGAAACCATATTTCAGACAATGATGCAAAGCAGGCAACCCTATTTCAGACAATGATGCAAAGCAGGCAACCCTATTTCAGACAATGATGCAAAGCGGGCAACCTTATTTCAGACAATGATGCAAAGCAGGCAACCCTATTTCATACAACGATGCAAGGCCGGCAACCCCGTTTCAGACAACAATGGGAAGCGAGCAACCCTATTTCAGACAATGATGCAAAGCGAGCAACCATATTTCAGACAACAATGCGAAGCGGGCAACCCTATTTCAGACAATGATTCAAAGTGGGCAACCCTATTTCAGACAATGATGTGAAGCAGGCAACCCTATTTCAGACAAGGATGCGAAGCAGGCAACCGTATTTCCAACAAGGATGCGAAGTGGGCAACCCTATTTCAGACTGATGCAAAGCAAGGAACCCTATTTCAGACAATGATGCAAAGTGGGCAACCCTATTTCATACCGTGATGCGAAGTGGGCAACCCTATTTCAGACAATGATGCAAAGCAAGGAACCCTATTTCAGACAATGATGCAAAGCAGGCAACCATATTTCATACAACGATGCAAAGTGAGCAACCCTGTTTCAGACAATGATGCAAAGCAGGCAACCCTATTTCAGACAAAGATGCGAAGCGGGCAACCCTATTTCAGACAATGATGCAAAGTGGGCAACCCTATTTCAGACAATGATGTGAAGTGGGCAACCCTATTTCTGACAAGGATGCAAAGCGGGCAACCCTATTTCAGACAAGGATGTGAAGTGGGCAACCCTATTTCAGACAATGATGCAAAGCAAGCAACCCTATTTCAGACAATGATGCAAAGCGGGCAACCCTATTTCATACCACGATGCAAGGTGGGAAACCCTATTTCAGACAATGATGCAAAGCAGGCAAACCGATTTCAGACAATGATGCAAAGCAGGCAACCCTATTTCAGACAACAATGCGAAGCCAGCAACCCTATTTCAGACAATGATGCAAAGCAGGCAACCCTATTTCAGACAATGATTTGAAATGGGCAATCCTATTTCAGACAATGATGCAAAGCAGGCAACCCGATTTCATACAACGATGCAAGGCGGGCAACCCTATTTCAGACAATGATGTAAAACCGACAACCCTATTTCATACAACGATGCAAGGCGGGTAACCCTATTTCAGACAATGATGTAAAACAGACATCCCTATTTCATACAACAATGCAAAGCGGGCAACCCTATTTCATACAACAATGCAAAGTGAGCAACCCTATTTCAGACAATGATGCAAAGCAGGCAACCCTATTTCAGACAATGATGCAAAGCAGGCAACCATATTTCATACAACGATGCAAAGTGAGCAACCCTATTTCAGACAATGATGCAAAGCAGGCAACCCTATTTCAGACAATGATGCAAAGCAGGCAACCCTATTTCAGACAAAGATGCGAAGCGGGCAACCCTATTTCAGACAATGATGCAAAGTGGGCAACCCTATTTCAGACAATGATGTGAAGTGGGCAACCCTATTTCAGATAATGATGCAAAGTGGGCAACCCTATTTCAGACAATGATGTGAAGTGGGCAGCCCTATTTCAGACAAGGATGCAAAGCAGGCAACCCTATTTCAGACAATGATTTGAAGTGGGCAACCCTATTTTATTCAAGGATGCGAAGTGGGCAACCGTATTCCAGACAATGATGTAAAGTGGGCAACCCTATTTCAGACAATGATGCAAAGTGGGCAACCCTATTTCAGACAATGATGTGAAGTGGGCAACCCTATTTCAGACAAGGATGCAAAGCGGGCAACCCTATTTCAGACAATGATGCAAAGCCAGCAACCCTATTTCAGACAATGATGCAAAGCGGGCAACCCTATTTCATACCACGATGCAAGGTGGGAAACCCTATTTCAGACAATGATGCAAAGCAGGCAACCCTATTTCAGAAAATGATGCAAAGCAGGCAACCCTATTTCAGACAAGGATGCGAAGTGGGCAACCCTATTTCAGACAATGATGCAAAGCCAGCAACCCTATTTCAGACAATGATGCAAAGCGGGCAACCCTATTTCATACCACGATGCAAGGTGGGAAACCCTATTTCAGACAATGATGCAAAGCAGGCAACCCTATTTCAGACAATGATGCAAAGCAGGCAACCCTATTTCACACAACAATGCGAAGCCAGCAACCCTATTTCAGACAATGATGCAAAGCAGGCAACCCTATTTCAGACAATGATTTGAAGTGGGCAACCCGATTTCAGACAAGGTTGCGAAGCGGGCAACCCTATTTCAGTCAAGGATGCGAAGTGGGCAACCGTATTTCAGACAATGATGTAAAGTGGGCAACCCTATTTCAGACAATGATGTGAAGTGGGCAACCCTATTTCAGACAAGGATGCAAAGTGGGCAACCCTATTTCAGACAATGATGCAAAGCAAGCAACCCTATTTCAGACGATGATGCAAAGCGGGCAACCCTATTTCATTCAATGATGCAAGTTGGGCAACCCTATTTCAGAAAACAATGTGAAGCGAGTAACCCTATTTCAGACAATGATGCAAAGCAGGAAACCATATTTCAGACAATGATGCAAAGCAGGCAACCCTATTTCAGACAATGATGCAAAGCGGGCAACCTTATTTCAGACAATGATGCAAAGCAGGCAACCCTATTTCATACAACGATGCAAGGCGGGCAACCCCGTTTCAGACAACAATGGGAAGCGAGCAACCCTATTTCAGACAATGATGCAAAGCGAGCAACCATATTTCAGACAACAATGCGAAGCGGGCAACCCTATTTCAGACAATGATTCAAAGTGGGCAACCCTATTTCAGACAATGATGTGAAGCAGGCAACCCTATTTCAGACAAGGATGCGAAGCAGGCAACCGTATTTCCAACAAGGATGCGAAGTGGGCAACCCTATTTCAGACTGATGCAAAGCAAGGAACCCTATTTCAGACAATGATGCAAAGTGGGCAACCCTATTTCATACCGTGATGTGAAGTGGGCAACCCTATTTCAGACAATGATGCAAAGCAAGGAACCCTATTTCAGACAATGATGCAAAGCAGGCAACCATATTTCATACAACGATGCAAAGTGAGCAACCCTGTTTCAGACAATGATGCAAAGCAGGCAACCCTATTTCAGACAATGATGCAAAGCAGGCAACCCTATTTCAGACAATGATGCAAAGCAGGCAACCCTATTTCAGACAAAGATGCGAAGCGGGCAACCCTATTTCAGACAATGATGCAAAGTGGGCAACCCTATTTCAGACAATGATGTGAAGTGGGCAACCCTATTTCTGACAAGGATGCAAAGCGGGCAACCCTATTTCAGACAAGGATGTGAAGTGGGCAACCCTATTTCAGACAATGATGCAAAGCAAGCAACCCTATTTCAGACAATGATGCAAAGCGGGCAACCCTATTTCATACCACGATGCAAGGTGGGAAACCCTATTTCAGACAATGATGCAAAGCAGGCAACCCGATTTCAGACAATGATGCAAAGCAGGCAACCCTATTTCAGACAATGATGCGAAGTGGGCAACCGTATTTCAGACAATGATGTAAAGTGGGCAACCCTATTTCAGACAATGATGCAAAGTGGGCAACCCTATTTCAGACAATGATGTGAAGTGGGCAACCCTATTTCAGACAAGGATGCAAAGCGGGCAACCCTATTTCAGACAAGGATGCGAAGTGGGCAACCCTATTTCAGACAATGATGCAAAGCCAGCAACCCTATTTCAGACAATGATGCAAAGCGGGCAACCCTATTTCATACCACGATGCAAGGTGGGAAACCCTATTTCAGACAATGATGCAAAGCAGGCAACCCTATTTCAGATAATGATGCAAAGCAGGCAACCCTATTTCACACAACAATGCGAAGCCAGCAACCCTATTTCAGACAATGATGCAAAGCAGGCAACCCTATTTCAGACAATGATTTGAAGTGGGCAACCCGATTTCAGACAAGGTTGCGAAGCGGGCAACCCTATTTCAGTCAAGGATGCGAAGTGGGCAACCGTATTTCAGACAATGATGTAAGGTGGGCAACCCTATTTCAGACAATGATGTGAAGTGGGCAACCCTATTTCAGACAAGGATGCAAAGTGGGCAACCCTATTTCAGACAATGATGCAAAGCAAGCAACCCTATTTCAGACGATGATGCAAAGCGGGCAACCCTATTTCATTCAATGATGCAAGTTGGGCAACCCTATTTCAGAAAACAATGTGAAGCGAGTAACCCTATTTCAGACAATGATGCAAAGCAGGAAACCATATTTCAGACAATGATGCAAAGCAGGCAACCCTATTTCAGACAATGATGCAAAGCAGGCAACCCTATTTCAGACAATGATGCAAAGCGGGCAACCTTATTTCAGACAATGATGCAAAGCAGGCAACCCTATTTCATACAACGATGCAAGGCCGGCAACCCCGTTTCAGACAACAATGGGAAGCGAGCAACCCTATTTCAGACAATGATGCAAAGCGAGCAACCATATTTCAGACAACAATGCGAAGCGGGCAACCCTATTTCAGACAATGATTCAAAGTGGGCAACCCTATTTCAGACAATGATGTGAAGCAGGCAACCCTATTTCAGACAAGGATGCGAAGCAGGCAACCGTATTTCCAACAAGGATGCGAAGTGGGCAACCCTATTTCAGACTGATGCAAAGCAAGGAACCCTATTTCAGACAATGATGCAAAGTGGGCAACCCTATTTCATACCGTGATGCGAAGTGGGCAACCCTATTTCAGACAATGATGCAAAGCAAGGAACCCTATTTCAGACAATGATGCAAAGCAGGCAACCATATTTCATACAACGATGCAAAGTGAGCAACCCTGTTTCAGACAATGATGCAAAGCAGGCAACCCTATTTCAGACAAAGATGCGAAGCGGGCAACCCTATTTCAGACAATGATGCAAAGTGGGCAACCCTATTTCAGACAATGATGTGAAGTGGGCAACCCTATTTCTGACAAGGATGCAAAGCGGGCAACCCTATTTCAGACAAGGATGTGAAGTGGGCAACCCTATTTCAGACAATGATGCAAAGCAAGCAACCCTATTTCAGACAATGATGCAAAGCGGGCAACCCTATTTCATACCACGATGCAAGGTGGGAAACCCTATTTCAGACAATGATGCAAAGCAGGCAAACCGATTTCAGACAATGATGCAAAGCAGGCAACCCTATTTCAGACAACAATGCGAAGCCAGCAACCCTATTTCAGACAATGATGCAAAGCAGGCAACCCTATTTCAGACAATGATTTGAAATGGGCAATCCTATTTCAGACAATGATGCAAAGCAGGCAACCCGATTTCATACAACGATGCAAGGCGGGCAACCCTATTTCAGACAATGATGTAAAACCGACAACCCTATTTCATACAACGATGCAAGGCGGGTAACCCTATTTCAGACAATGATGTAAAACAGACATCCCTATTTCATACAACAATGCAAAGCGGGCAACCCTATTTCATACAACAATGCAAAGTGAGCAACCCTATTTCAGACAATGATGCAAAGCAGGCAACCCTATTTCAGACAATGATGCAAAGCAGGCAACCATATTTCATACAACGATGCAAAGTGAGCAACCCTATTTCAGACAATGATGCAAAGCAGGCAACCCTATTTCAGACAATGATGCAAAGCAGGCAACCCTATTTCAGACAAAGATGCGAAGCGGGCAACCCTATTTCAGACAATGATGCAAAGTGGGCAACCCTATTTCAGACAATGATGTGAAGTGGGCAACCCTATTTCAGATAATGATGCAAAGTGGGCAACCCTATTTCAGACAATGATGTGAAGTGGGCAGCCCTATTTCAGACAAGGATGCAAAGCAGGCAACCCTATTTCAGACAATGATTTGAAGTGGGCAACCCTATTTTATTCAAGGATGCGAAGTGGGCAACCGTATTCCAGACAATGATGTAAAGTGGGCAACCCTATTTCAGACAATGATGCAAAGTGGGCAACCCTATTTCAGACAATGATGTGAAGTGGGCAACCCTATTTCAGACAAGGATGCAAAGCGGGCAACCCTATTTCAGACAATGATGCAAAGCCAGCAACCCTATTTCAGACAATGATGCAAAGCGGGCAACCCTATTTCATACCACGATGCAAGGTGGGAAACCCTATTTCAGACAATGATGCAAAGCAGGCAACCCTATTTCAGATAATGATGCAAAGCAGGCAACCCTATTTCACACAACAATGCGAAGCCAGCAACCCTATTTCAGACAATGATGCAAAGCAGGCAACCCTATTTCAGACAATGATTTGAAGTGGGCAACCCGATTTCAGACAAGGTTGCGAAGCGGGCAACCCTATTTCAGTCAAGGATGCGAAGTGGGCAACCGTATTTCAGACAATGATGTAAGGTGGGCAACCCTATTTCAGACAATGATGTGAAGTGGGCAACCCTATTTCAGACAAGGATGCAAAGTGGGCAACCCTATTTCAGACAATGATGCAAAGCAAGCAACCCTATTTCAGACGATGATGCAAAGCGGGCAACCCTATTTCATTCAATGATGCAAGTTGGGCAACCCTATTTCAGAAAACAATGTGAAGCAAGTAACCCTATTTCAGACAATGATGCAAAGCAGGAAACCATATTTCAGACAATGATGCAAAGCAGGCAACCCTATTTCAGACAATGATGCAAAGCAGGCAACCCTATTTCAGACAATGATGCAAAGCGGGCAACCTTATTTCAGACAATGATGCAAAGCAGGCAACCCTATTTCATACAACGATGCAAGGCCGGCAACCCCGTTTCAGACAACAATGGGAAGCGAGCAACCCTATTTCAGACAATGATGCAAAGCGAGCAACCATATTTCAGACAACAATGCGAAGCGGGCAACCCTATTTCAGACAATGATTCAAAGTGGGCAACCCTATTTCAGACAATGATGTGAAGCAGGCAACCCTATTTCAGACAAGGATGCGAAGCAGGCAACCCTATTTCAGACAACAATGCGAAGCCAGCAACCCTATTTCAGACAATGATGCAAAGCAGGCAACCCTATTTCAGACAATGATTTGAAATGGGCAATCCTATTTCAGACAATGATGCAAAGCAGGCAACCCAATTTCATACAACGATGCAAGGCGGGCAACCCTATTTCAGACAATGATGTAAAACCGACAACCCTATTTCATACAACGATGCAAGGCGGGTAACCCTATTTCAGACAATGATGTAAAACAGACATCCCTATTTCATACAACAATGCAAAGCGGGCAACCCTATTTCATACAACAATGCAAAGTGAGCAACCCTATTTCAGACAATGATGCAAAGCAGGCAACCCTATTTCAGACAATGATGCAAAGCAGGCAACCATATTTCATACAACGATGCAAAGTGAGCAACCCTATTTCAGACAATGATGCAAAGCAGGCAACCCTATTTCAGACAATGATGCAAAGCAGGCAACCCTATTTCAGACAAAGATGCGAAGCGGGCAACCCTATTTCAGACAATGATGCAAAGTGGGCAACCCAATTTCAGACAATGATGTGAAGTGGGCAACCCTATTTCAGACAAGGATGCAAAGCGGGCAACCCTATTTCAGACAAGGATGCGAAGTGGGCAACCCTATTTCAGACAATGATGCAAAGCGGGCAACCCTATTTCATACCACGATGCAAGGTGGGAAACCCTATTTCAGACAAGGATGCGAAGCGGGCAACCCTATTTCAGACAATGATGCAAAGTGGGCAACCCTATTTCAGACAATGATGTGAAGCGGGCACCCCTATTTCAGACAAGGATGCGAAGCAGGCAACCGTATTTCCAACAAGGATGCGAAGTCGGCAACCCTATTTCAGACAATGATGCAAAGCAAGGAACCCTATTTCAGACAATGATGCAAAGCAGGCAACCATATTTCATACAACAATGCAAAGTGAGCAACCCTATTTCAGACAATGATGCAAAGCGGGCAACCCTATTTCATACAACAATGCAAAGTGAGCAACCCTATTTCATACAACAATGCAAAGTGAGCAACCCTATTTCAGACAATGATGCAAAGCGGGCAACCCTATTTCATACAACAATGCAAAGTGAGCAACCCTATTTCAGACAATGATGCAAAGCAGGCAACCCTATTTCAGACAATGATGCAAAGCAGGCAACCCGATTTCATACAACGATGCAAGGCGGGTAACCCTATTTCAGACAATGATGTAAAACCGACATCCCTATTTCATACAACAATGCAAAGCGGGCAACCCTATTTCATACAACAATGCAAAGTGAGCAACCCTATTTCAGACAATGATGCAAAGCAGGCAACCCTATTTCAGACAATGATGTCAAGTGGGCAACCCTATTTCAGACAATGATGTGAAGTGGGCAACCCTATTTCAGACAAAGATGTGAAGCAGGCAACCCTATTTCAGACAATGATGCAAAGTGGGCAACCCTATTTCAGACAATGATGTGAAGTGGGCAGCCCTATTTCAGACAAGAATGCAAAGCAGGCAACCCTATTTCAGACAATGATTTGAAGTGGGCAACCCTATTTCATTCAAGGATGCGAAGTGGGCAACCGTATTCCAGACAATGATGTAAAGTGGGCAACCCTATTTCAGACAATGATGCAAAGTGGGCAACCCTATTTCAGACAATGATGTGAAGTGGGCAACCCTATTTCAGACAAGGATGCAAAGCGGGCAACACTATTTCAGACAAGGATGCGAAGTGTGCAACCCTATTTCAGACAATGATGCAAAGCCAGCAACCCTATTTCAGACAATGATGCAAAGCGGGCAACCCTATTTCATACCACGATGCAAGGTGGGAAACCCTATTTCAGACAATGATGCAAAGCAGGCAACCCTATTTCAGATAATGATGCAAAGCAGGCAACCCTATTTCACACAACAATGCGAAGCCAGCAACCCTATTTCAGACAATGATGCAAAGCAGGCAACCCTATTTCAGACAATGATTTGAAGTGGGCAACCCGATTTCAGACAAGGTTGCGAAGCGGGCAACCCTATTTCAGTCAAGGATGCGAAGTGGGCAACCGTATTTCAGACAATGATGTAAAGTGGGCAACCCTATTTCAGACAATGATGTGAAGTGGGCAACCCTATTTCAGACAAGGATGCAAAGTGGGCAACCCTATTTCAGACAATGATGCAAAGGAAGCAACCCTATTTCAGACGATGATGCAAAGCGGGCAACCCTATTTCATTCAATGATGCAAGTTGGGCAACCCTATTTCAGAAAACAATGTGAAGCGAGTAACCCTATTTCAGACAATGATGCAAAGCAGGAAACCATATTTCAGACAATGATGCAAAGCAGGCAACCCTATTTCAGACAATGATGCAAAGCAGGCAACCCTATTTCAGACAATGATGCAAAGCGGGCAACCTTATTTCAGACAATGATGCAAAGCAGGCAACCCTATTTCATACAACGATGCAAGGCCGGCAACCCCGTTTCAGACAACAATGGGAAGCGAGCAACCCTATTTCAGACAATGATGCAAAGCGAGCAACCATATTTCAGACAACAATGCGAAGCGGGCAACGCTATTTCAGACAATGATTCAAAGTGGGCAACCCTATTTCAGACAATGATGTGAAGCAGGCAACCCTATTTCAGACAAGGATGCAAAGCAGGCAACCGTATTTCCAACAAGGATGCGAAGTGGGCAACCCTATTTCAGACTGATGCAAAGCAAGGAACCCTATTTCAGACAATGATGCAAAGTGGGCAACCCTATTTCATACCGTGATGCGAAGTGGGCAACCCTATTTCAGACAATGATGCAAAGCAAGGAACCCTATTTCAGACAATGATGCAAAGCAGGCAACCATATTTCATACAACGATGCAAAGTGAGCAACCCTGTTTCAGACAATGATGCAAAGCAGGCAACCCTATTTCAGACAATGATGCAAAGCAGGCAACCCTATTTCAGACAAAGATGCGAAGCGGGCAACCCTATTTCAGACAATGATGCAAAGTGGGCAACCCTATTTCAGACAATGATGTGAAGTGGGCAACCCTATTTCTGACAAGGATGCAAAGCGGGCAACCCTATTTCAGACAAGGATGTGAAGTGGGCAACCCTATTTCAGACAATGATGCAAAGCAAGCAACCCTATTTCAGACAATGATGCAAAGCGGGCAACCCTATTTCATACCACGATGCAAGGTGGGAAACCCTATTTCAGACAATGATGCAAAGCAGGCAACCCGATTTCAGACAATGATGCAAAGCAGGCAACCCTATTTCAGACAACAATGCGAAGCCAGCAACCCTATTTCAGACAATGATGCAAAGCGTGCAACCATATTTCAGACAACAATGCGAAGCGAGCAACCCTATTTCAGACAAGGATGCAAAGCGGGCAACCATATTTCAGACAATGATGCAAAGTGGGCAACCCTATTTCAGACAATGATGTGAAGCGGGCACCCCTATTTCAGACAAGGATGCGAAGCAGGCAACCGTATTTCCAACAAGGATGCGAAGTGGGCAACCCTATTTCAGACAATGATGCAAAGCAAGGAACCCTATTTCAGACAATGATGCAAAGCAGGCAACCATATTTCATACAACGATGCAAAGTGAGCAACCCTATTTCAGACAATGATGCAAAGCAGGCAACCCTATTTCAGACAATGATGCAAAGCAGGCAACCCTATTTCAGACAAAGATGCGAAGCGGGCAACCCTATTTCAGACAATGATGCAAAGTGGGCAACCCTATTTCAGACAATGATGTGAAGTGGGCAACCCTATTTCAGACAAGGATGCAAAGCGGGCAACCCTATTTCAGACAAGGATGCGAAGTGGGCAACCTTATTTCAGACAATGATGCAAAGCGGGCAACCCTATTTCATACCACGATGCAAGGTGGGAAACCCTATTTCAGACAAGGATGCGAAGCGGGCAACCCTATTTCAGACAATGATGCAAAGTGGGCAACCCTATTTCAGACAATGATGTGAAGCAGGCACCCCTATTTCAGACAAGGATGCGAAGCAGGCAACCGTATTTCCAACAAGGATGCGAAGTCGGCAACCCTATTTCAGACAATGATGCAAAGCAAGGAACCCTATTTCAGACAATGATGCAAAGCAGGCAACCATATTTCATACAACAATGCAAAGTGAGCAACCCTATTTCAGACAATGATGCAAAGCGGGCAACCCTATTTCATACAACAATGCAAAGTGAGCAACCCTATTTCATACAACAATGCAAAGTGAGCAACCCTATTTCAGACAATGATGCAAAGCGGGCAACACTATTTCATACAACAATGCAAAGTGAGCAACCCTATTTCAGACAATGATGCAAAGCAGGCAACCCTATTTCAGACAATGATGCAAAGCAGGCAACCCTATTTCATACAACAATGCAAAGTGAGCAACCCTATTTCATACAACAATGCAAAGTGAGCAACCCTATTTCAGACAATGATGCAAAGCGGGCAACACTATTTCATACAACAATGCAAAGTGAGCAACCCTATTTCAGACAATGATGCAAAGTGAGCAACCCTATTTCATATAACAATGCAAAGTGAGCAACCCTATTTCAGACAATGATGCAAAGCGGGCAACCCTATTTCATACAACAATGCAAAGTGAGCAACCCTATTTCATACAACAATGCAAAGTGAGCAACCCTATTTCAGACAATGATGCAAAGCGGGCAACACTATTTCATACAACAATGCAAAGTGAGCAACCCTATTTCAGACAATGATGCAAAGCAGGCAACCCTATTTCAGACAATGATGTCAAGTGGGCAACCCTATTTCAGACAATGATGTGAAGTGGGCAACCCTATTTCAGACAAAGATGTGAAGCGGGCAACCCTATTTCAGACAATGATGCAAAGTGGGCAACCCTATTTCAGACAATGATGTGAAGTGGGCAGCCCTATTTCATACAACAATGCAAAGTGAGCAACCCTATTTCAGACAATGATGCAAAGCGGGCAACACTATTTCATACAACAATGCAAAGTGAGCAACCCTATTTCAGACAATGATGCAAAGTGAGCAACCCTATTTCATACAACAATGCAAAGTGAGCAACCCTATTTCATACAACAATGCAAAGTGAGCAACCCTATTTCAGACAATGATGCAAAGCGGGCAACACTATTTCATACAACAATGCAAAGTGAGCAACCCTATTTCAGACAATGATGCAAAGCAGGCAACCCTATTTCAGACAATGATGTCAAGTGGGCAACCCTATTTCAGACAATGATGTGAAGTGGGCAACCCTATTTCAGACAAAGATGTGAAGCGGGCAACCCTATTTCAGACAATGATGCAAAGTGGGCAACCCTATTTCAGACAATGATGTGAAGTGGGCAGCCCTATTTCATACAACAATGCAAAGTGAGCAACCCTATTTCAGACAATGATGCAAAGCGGGCAACACTATTTCATACAACAATGCAAAGTGAGCAACCCTATTTCATACAACAATGCAAAGTGAGCAACCCTATTTCAGACAATGATGCAAAGCGGGCAACACTATTTCATACAACAATGCAAAGTGAGCAACCCTATTTCAGACAATGATGCAAAGTGAGCAACCCTATTTCATACAACAATGCAAAGTGAGCAACCCTATTTCAGACAATGATGCAAAGCGGGCAACCCTATTTCATACAACAATGCAAAGTGAGCAACCCTATTTCATACAACAATGCAAAGTGAGCAACCCTATTTCAGACAATGATGCAAAGCGGGCAACACTATTTCATACAACAATGCAAAGTGAGCAACCCTATTTCAGACAATGATGCAAAGCAGGCAACCCTATTTCAGACAATGATGTCAAGTGGGCAACCCTATTTCAGACAATGATGTGAAGTGGGCAACCCTATTTCAGACAAAGATGTGAAGCGGGCAACCCTATTTCAGACAATGATGCAAAGTGGGCAACCCTATTTCAGACAATGATGTGAAGTGGGCAGCCCTATTTCAGACAAGGATGCAAAGCAGGCAACCCTATTTCAGACAATGATTTGAAGTGGGCAACCCTATTTCATTCAAGGATGCGAAGTGGGCAACCGTATTCCAGACAATGATGTAAAGTGGGCAACCCTATTTCAGACAATGATGCAAAGTGGGCAACCCTATTTCAGACAATGATGTGAAGTGGGCAACCCTATTTCAGACAAGGATGCAAAGCGGGCAACGCTATTTCAGACAAGGATGCGAAGTGGGCAACCCTATTTCAGACAATGATGCAAAGCCAGCAACCCTATTTCAGACAATGATGCAAAGCGGGCAACCCTATTTCATACCACGATGCAAGGTGGGAAACCCTATTTCAGACAATGATGCAAAGCAGGCAACCCTATTTCACACAACAATGCGAAGCCAGCAACCCTATTTCAGACAATGATGCAAAGCAGGCAACCCTATTTCAGACAATGATTTGAAGTGGGCAACCCGATTTCAGACAAGGTTGCGAAGCGGGCAACCCTATTTCAGTCAAGGATGCGAAGTGGGCAACCGTATTTCAGACAATGATGTAAAGTGGGCAACCCTATTTCAGACAATGATGTGAAGTGGGCAACCCTATTTCAGACAAGGATGCAAAGTGGGCAACCCTATTTCAGACAATGATGCAAAGGAAGCAACCCTATTCCAGACGATGATGCAAAGCGGGCAACCCTATTTCATTCAATGATGCAAGTTGGGCAACCCTATTTCAGAAAACAATGTGAAGCGAGTAACCCTATTTCAGACAATGATGCAAAGCAGGAAACCATATTTCAGACAATGATGCAAAGCAGGCAACCCTATTTCAGACAATGATGCAAAGCAGGCAACCCTATTTCAGACAATGATGCAAAGCGGGCAACCTTATTTCAGACAATGATGCAAAGCAGGCAACCCTATTTCATACAACGATGCAAGGCCGGCAACCCCGTTTCAGACAACAATGGGAAGCGAGCAACCCTATTTCAGACAATGATGCAAAGCGAGCAACCATATTTCAGACAACAATGCGAAGCGGGCAACGCTATTTCAGACAATGATTCAAAGTGGGCAACCCTATTTCAGACAATGATGTGAAGCAGGCAACCCTATTTCAGACAAGGATGCGAAGCAGGCAACCGTATTTCCAACAAGGATGCGAAGTGGGCAACCCTATTTCAGACTGATGCAAAGCAAGGAACCCTATTTCAGACAATGATGCAAAGTGGGCAACCCTATTTCATACCGTGATGCGAAGTGGGCAACCCTATTTCAGACAATGATGCAAAGCAAGGAACCCTATTTCAGACAATGATGCAAAGCAGGCAACCATATTTCATACAACGATGCAAAGTGAGCAACCCTGTTTCAGACAATGATGCAAAGCAGGCAACCCTATTTCAGACAATGATGCAAAGCAGGCAACCCTATTTCAGACAAAGATGCGAAGCGGGCAACCCTATTTCAGACAATGATGCAAAGTGGGCAACCCTATTTCAGACAATGATGTGAAGTGGGCAACCCTATTTCTGACAAGGATGCAAAGCGGGCAACCCTATTTCAGACAAGGATGTGAAGTGGGCAACCCTATTTCAGACAATGATGCAAAGCAAGCAACCCTATTTCAGACAATGATGCAAAGCGGGCAACCCTATTTCATACCACGATGCAAGGTGGGAAACCCTATTTCAGACAATGATGCAAAGCAGGCAACCCGATTTCAGACAATGATGCAAAGCAGGCAACCCTATTTCAGACAACAATGCGAAGCCAGCAACCCTATTTCAGACAATGATGCAAAGCAGGCAACCCTATTTCAGACAATGATTTGAAGTGGGCAATCCTATTTCAGACAATGATGCAAAGCAGGCAACCCGATTTCATACAACGATGCAAGGCGGGCAACCCTATTTCAGACAATGATGTAAAACCGACAACCCTATTTCATACAACGATGCAAGGCGGGTAACCCTATTTCAGACAATGATGTAAAACAGACATCCCTATTTCATACAACAATGCAAAGCGGGCAACCCTATTTCATACAACAATGCAAAGTGAGCAACCCTATTTCAGACAATGATGCAAAGCAGGCAACCCTATTTCAGACAATGATGTCAAGTGGGCAACCCTATTTCAGACAATGATGTGAAGTGGGCAACCCTATTTCAGACAAAGATGCGAAGCGGGCAACCCTATTTCAGACAATGATGCAAAGTGGGCAACCCTATTTCAGACAATGATTTGAAGTGGGCAACCCTATTTCAGACAATGATTTGAAGTGGGCAACCCTATTTCAGACAAGGTTGCGAAGCAGGCAACCCTATTTCATTCAAGGATGCGAAGTGGGCAACCGTATTTCAGACAATGATGTAAAGTGGGCAACCCTATTTCAGACAATGATGCAAAGTGGGCAACCCTATTTCAGACAAGGATGCAAAGCGGGCAACCCTAAATCAGACAAGGATGCGAAGTGGGCAACCCTATTTCAGACAATGATGCAAAGCCAGCAACCCTATTTCAGACAATGATGCAAAGCGGGCAACCCTATTTCATACCACGATGCAAGGTGGGAAACCCTATTTCAGACAATGATGCAAAGCAGGCAACCCTATTTCAGACAATGATGCAAAGCAGGCAACCGTATTTCAGACAACAATGCGAAGCCAGCAACCCTATTTCAGACAATGATGCAAAGCAGGCAACCCTATTTCAGACAATGATTTGAAGTGGGCAACCCGATTTCAGACAAGGTTGCGAAGCGGGCAACCCTATTTCAGTCAAGGATGCGAAGTGGGCAACCGTGTTGCAGACAACGATGTAAAGTTGGCAACCCTATTTCAGACAATGATGTGAAGTGGGCAACCCTATTACAGACAAGGCTGTGAAGCGGGCAACCCTATTTCAGACAAGGATGCAAAGTGGGCAACCCTATTTCAGACGATGATGCAAAGCGGGCAACCCTATTTCATTCAATGATGCAAGTTGGGCAACCCTATTTCAGAAAACAATGTGAAGCGAGTAACCCTATTTCAGACAATGATGCAAAGCAGGAAACCCTATTTCAGACAATGATGCAAAGCAGGCAACCCTATTTCAGACAATGATGCAAAGCAGGCAACCCTATTTCAGACAACGATGCAAAGCGGGCAACCTTATTTCAGACAATGATGCAAAGCAGGCAACCCTATTTCATACAACGATGCAAGGCGGGCAACCCCATTTCAGACAACAATGGGAAACGAGCAACCCTATTTCAGACAATGATGCAAAGCGAGCAACCATATTTCAGACAACAATGCGAAGCGAGCATCCCTATTTCAGACAAGGATGCGAAGCGGGCAACCCTATTTCAGACAATGATTCAAAGTGGGCAACCCTATTTCAGACAATGATGTGAAGCAGGCAACCCTATTTCAGACAGGGATGTGAAGCAGGCAACCGTATTTCCAACAAGGATGCGAAGTGGGCAACCCTATTTCAGACAATGATGCAAAGCAAGGAACCCTATTTCAGACAATGACGCAAAGTGGGCAACCCTATTTCATACCGTGATGCAAGGTGGGCAACCCTATTTCAGAAAACAATGCAAAGTGAGCAACCCTATTTCAGACAATGATGCAAAGCAGGCAACCCTTTTTCAGACAATGATGCAAAGCAGGCAACCCTATTTCAGACAATGATGTGAAGTGGGCAACCCTATTTCAGACAATGATGCAAAGCGGGCAACCCTATTTCAGACAATGATGCAAAGCAGGCAACCCTATTTCAGACAATGATGTGAAGTGGGCAACCCTATTTCAGACAATGGTGCAAAGCAGGCAACCCTATTTCAGACAATGATGTGAAGTGGGCAGCCCTATTTCAGACAAGGATGCAAAGCCAGCAACCCTATTTCAGACAATGATGCAAAGCAGGCAACCCTATTTCAGACAATGATTTGAAGTGGGCAATCCTATTTCAGACAATGATGCAAAGCGGGCAACCCTATTTCATACCACGATGCAAGGTGGGAAACCCTATTTCAGACAATGATGCAAAGCAGGCAACCCTATTTCAGATAATGATGCAAAGCAGGCAACCCTATTTCAGACAATGATGCAAAGCGGGCAACCTTATTTCAGACAATGATGCAAAGCAGGCAACCCTATTTCATACAACGATGCAAGGCGGGCAACCCCGTTTCAGACAACAATGGGAAGCGAGCAACCCTATTTCAGACAATGATGCAAAGCGAGCAACCATATTTCAGACAACAATGCGAAGCGGGCAACCCTATTTCAGACAATGATTCAAAGTGGGCAACCCTATTTCAGACAATGATGTGAAGCAGGCAACCCTATTTCAGACAAGGATGCGAAGCAGGCAACCGTATTTCCAACAAGGATGCGAAGTGGGCAACCCTATTTCAGACTGATGCAAAGCAAGGAACCCTATTTCAGACAATGATGCAAAGTGGGCAACCCTATTTCATACCGTGATGCGAAGTGGGCAACCCTATTTCAGACAATGATGCAAAGCAAGGAACCCTATTTCAGACAATGATGCAAAGCAGGCAACCATATTTCATACAACGATGCAAAGTGAGCAACCCTGTTTCAGACAATGATGCAAAGCAGGCAACCCTATTTCAGACAATGATGCAAAGCAGGCAACCCTATTTCAGACAAAGATGCGAAGCGGGCAACCCTATTTCAGACAATGATGCAAAGTGGGCAACCCTATTTCAGACAATGATGTGAAGTGGGCAACCCTATTTCTGACAAGGATGCAAAGCGGGCAACCCTATTTCAGACAAGGATGTGAAGTGGGCAACCCTATTTCAGACAATGATGCAAAGCAAGCAACCCTATTTCAGACAATGATGCAAAGCGGGCAACCCTATTTCATACCACGATGCAAGGTGGGAAACCCTATTTCAGACAATGATGCAAAGCAGGCAACCCGATTTCAGACAATGATGCAAAGCAGGCAACCCTATTTCAGACAATGATGCGAAGTGGGCAACCGTATTTCAGACAATGATGTAAAGTGGGCAACCCTATTTCAGACAATGATGCAAAGTGGGCAACCCTATTTCAGACAATGATGTGAAGTGGGCAACCCTATTTCAGACAAGGATGCAAAGCGGGCAACCCTATTTCAGACAAGGATGCGAAGTGGGCAACCCTATTTCAGACAATGATGCAAAGCCAGCAACCCTATTTCAGACAATGATGCAAAGCGGGCAACCCTATTTCATACCACGATGCAAGGTGGGAAACCCTATTTCAGACAATGATGCAAAGCAGGCAACCCTATTTCAGACAATGATGCAAAGCAGGCAACCCTATTTCAGACAACAATGCGAAGCCAGCAACCCTATTTCAGACAATGATGCAAAGCAGGCAACCCTATTTCAGACAATGATTTGAAGTGGGCAACCCGATTTCAGACAAGGTTGCGAAGCGGGCAACCCTATTTCAGTCAAGGATGCGAAGTGGGCAACCGTATTTCAGACAACGATGTAAAGTTGGCAACCCTATTTCAGACAATGATGTGAAGTTGGCAACCCTATTACAGACCAGGCTGTGAAGCGGGCAACCCTATTTCAGACAAGGATGCAAAGTGGGCAACCCTATTTCAGACGATGATGCAAAGCGGGCAACCCTATTTCATTCAATGATGCAAGTTGGGCAACCCTATTTCAGAAAACAATGTGAAGCGAGTAACCCTATTTCAGACAATGATGCAAAGCAGGAAACCCTATTTCAGACAATGATGCAAAGTGGGCAACCCTATTTAAGACAATGATGTGAAGTGGGCAGCCCTATTTCAGACAAGGATGCAAAGCAGGCAACCCTATTTCAGACAATGATTTGAAGTGGGCAACCCTATTTCATTCAAGGATGCGAAGTGGGGAACCGTATTCCAGACAATGATGTAAAGTGGGCAACCCTATTTCAGACAATGATGCAAAGTGGGCAACCCTATTTCAGACAATGATGTGAAGTGGGCAACCCTATTTCAGACAAGGATGCAAAGCGGGCAACCCTATTTCAGACAAGGATGCGAAGTGGGCAACCCTATTTCAGACAATGATGCAAAGCCAGCAACCCTATTTCAGACAATGATGCAAAGCGGGCAACCCTATTTCATACCACGATGCAAGGTGGGAAACCCTATTTAAGACAATGATGCAAAGCAGGCAACCCTATTTCAGATAATGATGCAAAGCAGGCAACCCTATTTCACACAACAATGCGAAGCCAGCAACCCTATTTCAGACAATGATGCAAAGCAGGCAACCCTATTTCAGACAATGATTTGAAGTGGGCAACCCGATTTCAGACAAGGTTGCGAAGCGGGCAACCCTATTTCAGTCAAGGATGCGAAGTGGGCAACCGTATTTCAGACAATGATGTAAGGTGGGCAACCCTATTTCAGACAATGATGTGAAGTGGGCAACCCTATTTCAGACAAGGATGCAAAGTGGGCAACCCTATTTCAGACAATGATGCAAAGCAAGCAACCCTATTTCAGACGATGATGCAAAGCGGGCAACCCTATTTCATTCAATGATGCAAGTTGGGCAACCCTATTTCAGAAAACAATGTGAAGCGAGTAACCCTATTTCAGACAATGATGCAAAGCAGGAAACCATATTTCAGACAATGATGCAAAGCAGGCAACCCTATTTCAGACAATGATGCAAAGCAGGCAACCCTATTTCAGACAATGATGCAAAGCGGGCAACCTTATTTCAGACAATGATGCAAAGCAGGCAACCCTATTTCATACAACGATGCAAGGCCGGCAACCCCGTTTCAGACAACAATGGGAAGCGAGCAACCCTATTTCAGACAATGATGCAAAGCGAGCAACCATATTTCAGACAACAATGCGAAGCGGGCAACCCTATTTCAGACAATGATTCAAAGTGGGCAACCCTATTTCAGACAATGATGTGAAGCAGGCAACCCTATTTCAGACAAGGATGCGAAGCAGGCAACCGTATTTCCAACAAGGATGCGAAGTGGGCAACCCTATTTCAGACTGATGCAAAGCAAGGAACCCTATTTCAGACAATGATGCAAAGTGGGCAACCCTATTTCATACCGTGATGCGAAGTGGGCAACCCTATTTCAGACAATGATGCAAAGCAAGGAACCCTATTTCAGACAATGATGCAAAGCAGGCAACCATATTTCATACAACGATGCAAAGTGAGCAACCCTGTTTCAGACAATGATGCAAAGCAGGCAACCCTATTTCAGACAAAGATGCGAAGCAGGCAACCCTATTTCAGACAATGATGCAAAGTGGGCAACCCTATTTCAGACAATGATGTGAAGTGGGCAACCCTATTTCTGACAAGGATGCAAAGCGGGCAACCCTATTTCAGACAAGGATGTGAAGTGGGCAACCCTATTTCAGACAATGATGCAAAGCAAGCAACCCTATTTCAGACAATGATGCAAAGCGGGCAACCCTATTTCATACCACGATGCAAGGTGGGAAACCCTATTTCAGACAATGATGCAAAGCAGGCAAACCGATTTCAGACAATGATGCAAAGCAGGCAACCCTATTTCAGACAACAATGCGAAGCCAGCAACCCTATTTCAGACAATGATGCAAAGCAGGCAACCCTATTTCAGACAATGATTTGAAATGGGCAATCCTATTTCAGACAATGATGCAAAGCAGGCAACCCGATTTCATACAACGATGCAAGGCGGGCAACTCTATTTCAGACAATGATGTAAAACCGACAACCCTATTTCATACAACGATGCAAGGCGGGTAACCCTATTTCAGACAATGATGTAAAACAGACATCCCTATTTCATACAACAATGCAAAGCGGGCAACCCTATTTCATACAACAATGCAAAGTGAGCAACCCTATTTCAGACAATGATGCAAAGCAGGCAACCCTATTTCAGACAATGATGCAAAGCAGGCAACCATATTTCATACAACGATGCAAAGTGAGCAACCCTATTTCAGACAATGATGCAAAGCAGGCAACCCTATTTCAGACAATGATGCAAAGCAGGCAACCCTATTTCAGACAAAGATGCGAAGCGGGCAACCCTATTTCAGACAATGATGCAAAGTGGGCAACCCTATTTCAGACAATGATGTGAAGTGGGCAACCCTATTTCAGATAATGATGCAAAGTGGGCAACCCTATTTCAGACAATGATGTGAAGTGGGCAGCCCTATTTCAGACAAGGATGCAAAGCAGGCAACCCTATTTCAGACAATGATTTGAAGTGGGCAACCCTATTTCATTCAAGGATGCGAAGTGGGCAACCGTATTCCAGACAATGATGTAAAGTGGGCAACCCTATTTCAGACAATGATGCAAAGTGGGCAACCCTATTTCAGACAATGATGTGAAGTGGGCAACCCTATTTCAGACAAGGATGCAAAGCGGGCAACCCTATTTCAGACAATGATGCAAAGCCAGCAACCCTATTTCAGACAATGATGCAAAGCGGGCAACCCTATTTCATACCACGATGCAAGGTGGGAAACCCTATTTCAGACAATGATGCAAAGCAGGCAACCCTATTTCAGATAATGATGCAAAGCAGGCAACCCTATTTCACACAACAATGCGAAGCCAGCAACCCTATTTCAGACAATGATGCAAAGCAGGCAACCCTATTTCAGACAATGATTTGAAGTGGGCAACCCGATTTCAGACAAGGTTGCGAAGCGGGCAACCCTATTTCAGTCAAGGATGCGAAGTGGGCAACCGTATTTCAGACAATGATGTAAGGTGGGCAACCCTATTTCAGACAATGATGTGAAGTGGGCAACCCTATTTCAGACAAGGATGCAAAGTGGGCAACCCTATTTCAGACAATGATGCAAAGCAAGCAACCCTATTTCAGACGATGATGCAAAGCGGGCAACCCTATTTCATTCAATGATGCAAGTTGGGCAACCCTATTTCAGAAAACAATGTGAAGCGAGTAACCCTATTTCAGACAATGATGCAAAGCAGGAAACCATATTTCAGACAATGATGCAAAGCAGGCAACCCTATTTCAGACAATGATTCAAAGTGGGCAACCCTATTTCAGACAATGATGTGAAGCAGGCAACCCTATTTCAGACAAGGATGCGAAGCAGGCAACCGTATTTCCAACAAGGATGCGAAGTGGGCAACCCTATTTCAGACTGATGCAAAGCAAGGAACCCTATTTCAGACAATGATGCAAAGTGGGCAACCCTATTTCATACCGTGATGCGAAGTGGGCAACCCTATTTCAGACAATGATGCAAAGCAAGGAACCCTATTTCAGACAATGATGCAAAGCAGGCAACCATATTTCATACAACGATGCAAAGTGAGCAACCCTGTTTCAGACAATGATGCAAAGCAGGCAACCCTATTTCAGACAAAGATGCGAAGCAGGCAACCCTATTTCAGACAATGATGCAAAGTGGGCAACCCTATTTCAGACAATGATGTGAAGTGGGCAACCCTATTTCTGACAAGGATGCAAAGCGGGCAACCCTATTTCAGACAAGGATGTGAAGTGGGCAACCCTATTTCAGACAATGATGCAAAGCAAGCAACCCTATTTCAGACAATGATGCAAAGCGGGCAACCCTATTTCATACCACGATGCAAGGTGGGAAACCCTATTTCAGACAATGATGCAAAGCAGGCAAACCGATTTCAGACAATGATGCAAAGCAGGCAACCCTATTTCAGACAACAATGCGAAGCCAGCAACCCTATTTCAGACAATGATGCAAAGCAGGCAACCCTATTTCAGACAATGATTTGAAATGGGCAATCCTATTTCAGACAATGATGCAAAGCAGGCAACCCGATTTCATACAACGATGCAAGGCGGGCAACTCTATTTCAGACAATGATGTAAAACCGACAACCCTATTTCATACAACGATGCAAGGCGGGTAACCCTATTTCAGACAATGATGTAAAACAGACATCCCTATTTCATACAACAATGCAAAGCGGGCAACCCTATTTCATACAACAATGCAAAGTGAGCAACCCTATTTCAGACAATGATGCAAAGCAGGCAACCCTATTTCAGACAATGATGCAAAGCAGGCAACCATATTTCATACAACGATGCAAAGTGAGCAACCCTATTTCAGACAATGATGCAAAGCAGGCAACCCTATTTCAGACAATGATGCAAAGCAGGCAACCCTATTTCAGACAAAGATGCGAAGCGGGCAACCCTATTTCAGACAATGATGCAAAGTGGGCAACCCTATTTCAGACAATGATGTGAAGTGGGCAACCCTATTTCAGATAATGATGCAAAGTGGGCAACCCTATTTCAGACAATGATGTGAAGTGGGCAGCCCTATTTCAGACAAGGATGCAAAGCAGGCAACCCTATTTCAGACAATGATTTGAAGTGGGCAACCCTATTTCATTCAAGGATGCGAAGTGGGCAACCGTATTCCAGACAATGATGTAAAGTGGGCAACCCTATTTCAGACAATGATGCAAAGTGGGCAACCCTATTTCAGACAATGATGTGAAGTGGGCAACCCTATTTCAGACAAGGATGCAAAGCGGGCAACCCTATTTCAGACAATGATGCAAAGCCAGCAACCCTATTTCAGACAATGATGCAAAGCGGGCAACCCTATTTCATACCACGATGCAAGGTGGGAAACCCTATTTCAGACAATGATGCAAAGCAGGCAACCCTATTTCAGATAATGATGCAAAGCAGGCAACCCTATTTCACACAACAATGCGAAGCCAGCAACCCTATTTCAGACAATGATGCAAAGCAGGCAACCCTATTTCAGACAATGATTTGAAGTGGGCAACCCGATTTCAGACAAGGTTGCGAAGCGGGCAACCCTATTTCAGTCAAGGATGCGAAGTGGGCAACCGTATTTCAGACAATGATGTAAGGTGGGCAACCCTATTTCAGACAATGATGTGAAGTGGGCAACCCTATTTCAGACAAGGATGCAAAGTGGGCAACCCTATTTCAGACAATGATGCAAAGCAAGCAACCCTATTTCAGACGATGATGCAAAGCGGGCAACCCTATTTCATTCAATGATGCAAGTTGGGCAACCCTATTTCAGAAAACAATGTGAAGCGAGTAACCCTATTTCAGACAATGATGCAAAGCAGGAAACCATATTTCAGACAATGATGCAAAGCAGGCAACCCTATTTCAGACAATGATGCAAAGCAGGCAACCCTATTTCAGACAATGATGCAAAGCGGGCAACCTTATTTCAGACAATGATGCAAAGCAGGCAACCCTATTTCATACAACGATGCAAGGCCGGCAACCCCGTTTCAGACAACAATGGGAAGCGAGCAACCCTATTTCAGACAATGATGCAAAGCGAGCAACCATATTTCAGACAACAATGCGAAGCGGGCAACCCTATTTCAGACAATGATTCAAAGTGGGCAACCCTATTTCAGACAATGATGTGAAGCAGGCAACCCTATTTCAGACAAGGATGCGAAGCAGGCAACCCTATTTCAGACAACAATGCGAAGCCAGCAACCCTATTTCAGACAATGATGCAAAGCAGGCAACCCTATTTCAGACAATGATTTGAAATGGGCAATCCTATTTCAGACAATGATGCAAAGCAGGCAACCCAATTTCATACAACGATGCAAGGCGGGCAACCCTATTTCAGACAATGATGTAAAACCGACAACCCTATTTCATACAACGATGCAAGGCGGGTAACCCTATTTCAGACAATGATGTAAAACAGACATCCCTATTTCATACAACAATGCAAAGCGGGCAACCCTATTTCATACAACAATGCAAAGTGAGCAACCCTATTTCAGACAATGATGCAAAGCAGGCAACCCTATTTCAGACAATGATGCAAAGCAGGCAACCATATTTCATACAACGATGCAAAGTGAGCAACCCTATTTCAGACAATGATGCAAAGCAGGCAACCCTATTTCAGACAATGATGCAAAGCAGGCAACCCTATTTCAGACAAAGATGCGAAGCGGGCAACCCTATTTCAGACAATGATGCAAAGTGGGCAACCCAATTTCAGACAATGATGTGAAGTGGGCAACCCTATTTCAGACAAGGATGCAAAGCGGGCAACCCTATTTCAGACAAGGATGCGAAGTGGGCAACCCTATTTCAGACAATGATGCAAAGCGGGC
Organism: Myxine glutinosa; assembly: GCF_964187855.1. Taxonomy (NCBI): domain Eukaryota; kingdom Metazoa; phylum Chordata; class Myxini; order Myxiniformes; family Myxinidae; genus Myxine; species Myxine glutinosa. The sequence goes on from NC_136269.1 coordinate 1,494,358, forward strand.
AACCCTATTTCATACCACGATGCAAGGTGGGAAACCCTATTTCAGACAAGGATGCGAAGCGGGCAACCCTATTTCAGACAATGATGCAAAGTGGGCAACCCTATTTCAGACAATGATGTGAAGCGGGCACCCCTATTTCAGACAAGGATGCGAAGCAGGCAACCGTATTTCCAACAAGGATGCGAAGTCGGCAACCCTATTTCAGACAATGATGCAAAGCAAGGAACCCTATTTCAGACAATGATGCAAAGCAGGCAACCATATTTCATACAACAATGCAAAGTGAGCAACCCTATTTCAGACAATGATGCAAAGCGGGCAACCCTATTTCATACAACAATGCAAAGTGAGCAACCCTATTTCATACAACAATGCAAAGTGAGCAACCCTATTTCAGACAATGATGCAAAGCGGGCAACCCTATTTCATACAACAATGCAAAGTGAGCAACCCTATTTCAGACAATGATGCAAAGCAGGCAACCCTATTTCAGACAATGATGCAAAGCAGGCAACCCGATTTCATACAACGATGCAAGGCGGGTAACCCTATTTCAGACAATGATGTAAAACCGACATCCCTATTTCATACAACAATGCAAAGCGGGCAACCCTATTTCATACAACAATGCAAAGTGAGCAACCCTATTTCAGACAATGATGCAAAGCAGGCAACCCTATTTCAGACAATGATGTCAAGTGGGCAACCCTATTTCAGACAATGATGTGAAGTGGGCAACCCTATTTCAGACAAAGATGTGAAGCAGGCAACCCTATTTCAGACAATGATGCAAAGTGGGCAACCCTATTTCAGACAATGATGTGAAGTGGGCAGCCCTATTTCAGACAAGAATGCAAAGCAGGCAACCCTATTTCAGACAATGATTTGAAGTGGGCAACCCTATTTCATTCAAGGATGCGAAGTGGGCAACCGTATTCCAGACAATGATGTAAAGTGGGCAACCCTATTTCAGACAATGATGCAAAGTGGGCAACCCTATTTCAGACAATGATGTGAAGTGGGCAACCCTATTTCAGACAAGGATGCAAAGCGGGCAACACTATTTCAGACAAGGATGCGAAGTGTGCAACCCTATTTCAGACAATGATGCAAAGCCAGCAACCCTATTTCAGACAATGATGCAAAGCGGGCAACCCTATTTCATACCACGATGCAAGGTGGGAAACCCTATTTCAGACAATGATGCAAAGCAGGCAACCCTATTTCAGATAATGATGCAAAGCAGGCAACCCTATTTCACACAACAATGCGAAGCCAGCAACCCTATTTCAGACAATGATGCAAAGCAGGCAACCCTATTTCAGACAATGATTTGAAGTGGGCAACCCGATTTCAGACAAGGTTGCGAAGCGGGCAACCCGATTTCAGTCAAGGATGCGAAGTGGGCAACCGTATTTCAGACAATGATGTAAAGTGGGCAACCCTATTTCAGACAATGATGTGAAGTGGGCAACCCTATTTCAGACAAGGATGCAAAGTGGGCAACCCTATTTCAGACAATGATGCAAAGGAAGCAACCCTATTTCAGACGATGATGCAAAGCGGGCAACCCTATTTCATTCAATGATGCAAGTTGGGCAACCCTATTTCAGAAAACAATGTGAAGCGAGTAACCCTATTTCAGACAATGATGCAAAGCAGGAAACCATATTTCAGACAATGATGCAAAGCAGGCAACCCTATTTCAGACAATGATGCAAAGCAGGCAACCCTATTTCAGACAATGATGCAAAGCGGGCAACCTTATTTCAGACAATGATGCAAAGCAGGCAACCCTATTTCATACAACGATGCAAGGCCGGCAACCCCGTTTCAGACAACAATGGGAAGCGAGCAACCCTATTTCAGACAATGATGCAAAGCGAGCAACCATATTTCAGACAACAATGCGAAGCGGGCAACGCTATTTCAGACAATGATTCAAAGTGGGCAACCCTATTTCAGACAATGATGTGAAGCAGGCAACCCTATTTCAGACAAGGATGCAAAGCAGGCAACCGTATTTCCAACAAGGATGCGAAGTGGGCAACCCTATTTCAGACTGATGCAAAGCAAGGAACCCTATTTCAGACAATGATGCAAAGTGGGCAACCCTATTTCATACCGTGATGCGAAGTGGGCAACCCTATTTCAGACAATGATGCAAAGCAAGGAACCCTATTTCAGACAATGATGCAAAGCAGGCAACCATATTTCATACAACGATGCAAAGTGAGCAACCCTGTTTCAGACAATGATGCAAAGCAGGCAACCCTATTTCAGACAATGATGCAAAGCAGGCAACCCTATTTCAGACAAAGATGCGAAGCGGGCAACCCTATTTCAGACAATGATGCAAAGTGGGCAACCCTATTTCAGACAATGATGTGAAGTGGGCAACCCTATTTCTGACAAGGATGCAAAGCGGGCAACCCTATTTCAGACAAGGATGTGAAGTGGGCAACCCTATTTCAGACAATGATGCAAAGCAAGCAACCCTATTTCAGACAATGATGCAAAGCGGGCAACCCTATTTCATACCACGATGCAAGGTGGGAAACCCTATTTCAGACAATGATGCAAAGCAGGCAACCCGATTTCAGACAATGATGCAAAGCAGGCAACCCTATTTCAGACAACAATGCGAAGCCAGCAACCCTATTTCAGACAATGATGCAAAGCGTGCAACCATATTTCAGACAACAATGCGAAGCGAGCAACCCTATTTCAGACAAGGATGCAAAGCGGGCAACCATATTTCAGACAATGATGCAAAGTGGGCAACCCTATTTCAGACAATGATGTGAAGCGGGCACCCCTATTTCAGACAAGGATGCGAAGCAGGCAACCGTATTTCCAACAAGGATGCGAAGTGGGCAACCCTATTTCAGACAATGATGCAAAGCAAGGAACCCTATTTCAGACAATGATGCAAAGCAGGCAACCATATTTCATACAACGATGCAAAGTGAGCAACCCTATTTCAGACAATGATGCAAAGCAGGCAACCCTATTTCAGACAATGATGCAAAGCAGGCAACCCTATTTCAGACAAAGATGCGAAGCGGGCAACCCTATTTCAGACAATGATGCAAAGTGGGCAACCCTATTTCAGACAATGATGTGAAGTGGGCAACCCTATTTCAGACAAGGATGCAAAGCGGGCAACCCTATTTCAGACAAGGATGCGAAGTGGGCAACCTTATTTCAGACAATGATGCAAAGCGGGCAACCCTATTTCATACCACGATGCAAGGTGGGAAACCCTATTTCAGACAAGGATGCGAAGCGGGCAACCCTATTTCAGACAATGATGCAAAGTGGGCAACCCTATTTCAGACAATGATGTGAAGCGGGCACCCCTATTTCAGACAAGGATGCGAAGCAGGCAACCGTATTTCCAACAAGGATGCGAAGTCGGCAACCCTATTTCAGACAATGATGCAAAGCAAGGAACCCTATTTCAGACAATGATGCAAAGCAGGCAACCATATTTCATACAACAATGCAAAGTGAGCAACCCTATTTCAGACAATGATGCAAAGCGGGCAACCCTATTTCATACAACAATGCAAAGTGAGCAACCCTATTTCATACAACAATGCAAAGTGAGCAACCCTATTTCAGACAATGATGCAAAGCGGGCAACACTATTTCATACAACAATGCAAAGTGAGCAACCCTATTTCAGACAATGATGCAAAGCAGGCAACCCTATTTCAGACAATGATGCAAAGCAGGCAACCCTATTTCATACAACAATGCAAAGTGAGCAACCCTATTTCATACAACAATGCAAAGTGAGCAACCCTATTTCAGACAATGATGCAAAGCGGGCAACACTATTTCATACAACAATGCAAAGTGAGCAACCCTATTTCAGACAATGATGCAAAGTGAGCAACCCTATTTCATATAACAATGCAAAGTGAGCAACCCTATTTCAGACAATGATGCAAAGCGGGCAACCCTATTTCATACAACAATGCAAAGTGAGCAACCCTATTTCATACAACAATGCAAAGTGAGCAACCCTATTTCAGACAATGATGCAAAGCGGGCAACACTATTTCATACAACAATGCAAAGTGAGCAACCCTATTTCAGACAATGATGCAAAGCAGGCAACCCTATTTCAGACAATGATGTCAAGTGGGCAACCCTATTTCAGACAATGATGTGAAGTGGGCAACCCTATTTCAGACAAAGATGTGAAGCGGGCAACCCTATTTCAGACAATGATGCAAAGTGGGCAACCCTATTTCAGACAATGATGTGAAGTGGGCAGCCCTATTTCATACAACAATGCAAAGTGAGCAACCCTATTTCAGACAATGATGCAAAGCGGGCAACACTATTTCATACAACAATGCAAAGTGAGCAACCCTATTTCAGACAATGATGCAAAGTGAGCAACCCTATTTCATACAACAATGCAAAGTGAGCAACCCTATTTCATACAACAATGCAAAGTGAGCAACCCTATTTCAGACAATGATGCAAAGCGGGCAACACTATTTCATACAACAATGCAAAGTGAGCAACCCTATTTCAGACAATGATGCAAAGCAGGCAACCCTATTTCAGACAATGATGTCAAGTGGGCAACCCTATTTCAGACAATGATGTGAAGTGGGCAACCCTATTTCAGACAAAGATGTGAAGCGGGCAACCCTATTTCAGACAATGATGCAAAGTGGGCAACCCTATTTCAGACAATGATGTGAAGTGGGCAGCCCTATTTCATACAACAATGCAAAGTGAGCAACCCTATTTCAGACAATGATGCAAAGCGGGCAACACTATTTCATACAACAATGCAAAGTGAGCAACCCTATTTCATACAACAATGCAAAGTGAGCAACCCTATTTCAGACAATGATGCAAAGCGGGCAACACTATTTCATACAACAATGCAAAGTGAGCAACCCTATTTCAGACAATGATGCAAAGTGAGCAACCCTATTTCATACAACAATGCAAAGTGAGCAACCCTATTTCAGACAATGATGCAAAGCGGGCAACCCTATTTCATACAACAATGCAAAGTGAGCAACCCTATTTCATACAACAATGCAAAGTGAGCAACCCTATTTCAGACAATGATGCAAAGCGGGCAACACTATTTCATACAACAATGCAAAGTGAGCAACCCTATTTCAGACAATGATGCAAAGCAGGCAACCCTATTTCAGACAATGATGTCAAGTGGGCAACCCTATTTCAGACAATGATGTGAAGTGGGCAACCCTATTTCAGACAAAGATGTGAAGCGGGCAACCCTATTTCAGACAATGATGCAAAGTGGGCAACCCTATTTCAGACAATGATGTGAAGTGGGCAGCCCTATTTCAGACAAGGATGCAAAGCAGGCAACCCTATTTCAGACAATGATTTGAAGTGGGCAACCCTATTTCATTCAAGGATGCGAAGTGGGCAACCGTATTCCAGACAATGATGTAAAGTGGGCAACCCTATTTCAGACAATGATGCAAAGTGGGCAACCCTATTTCAGACAATGATGTGAAGTGGGCAACCCTATTTCAGACAAGGATGCAAAGCGGGCAACGCTATTTCAGACAAGGATGCGAAGTGGGCAACCCTATTTCAGACAATGATGCAAAGCCAGCAACCCTATTTCAGACAATGATGCAAAGCGGGCAACCCTATTTCATACCACGATGCAAGGTGGGAAACCCTATTTCAGACAATGATGCAAAGCAGGCAACCCTATTTCAGATAATGATGCAAAGCAGGCAACCCTATTTCACACAACAATGCGAAGCCAGCAACCCTATTTCAGACAATGATGCAAAGCAGGCAACCCTATTTCAGACAATGATTTGAAGTGGGCAACCCGATTTCAGACAAGGTTGCGAAGCGGGCAACCCTATTTCAGTCAAGGATGCGAAGTGGGCAACCGTATTTCAGACAATGATGTAAAGTGGGCAACCCTATTTCAGACAATGATGTGAAGTGGGCAACCCTATTTCAGACAAGGATGCAAAGTGGGCAACCCTATTTCAGACAATGATGCAAAGGAAGCAACCCTATTTCAGACGATGATGCAAAGCGGGCAACCCTATTTCATTCAATGATGCAAGTTGGGCAACCCTATTTCAGAAAACAATGTGAAGCGAGTAACCCTATTTCAGACAATGATGCAAAGCAGGAAACCATATTTCAGACAATGATGCAAAGCAGGCAACCCTATTTCAGACAATGATGCAAAGCAGGCAACCCTATTTCAGACAATGATGCAAAGCGGGCAACCTTATTTCAGACAATGATGCAAAGCAGGCAACCCTATTTCATACAACGATGCAAGGCCGGCAACCCCGTTTCAGACAACAATGGGAAGCGAGCAACCCTATTTCAGACAATGATGCAAAGCGAGCAACCATATTTCAGACAACAATGCGAAGCGGGCAACGCTATTTCAGACAATGATTCAAAGTGGGCAACCCTATTTCAGACAATGATGTGAAGCAGGCAACCCTATTTCAGACAAGGATGCGAAGCAGGCAACCGTATTTCCAACAAGGATGCGAAGTGGGCAACCCTATTTCAGACTGATGCAAAGCAAGGAACCCTATTTCAGACAATGATGCAAAGTGGGCAACCCTATTTCATACCGTGATGCGAAGTGGGCAACCCTATTTCAGACAATGATGCAAAGCAAGGAACCCTATTTCAGACAATGATGCAAAGCAGGCAACCATATTTCATACAACGATGCAAAGTGAGCAACCCTGTTTCAGACAATGATGCAAAGCAGGCAACCCTATTTCAGACAATGATGCAAAGCAGGCAACCCTATTTCAGACAAAGATGCGAAGCGGGCAACCCTATTTCAGACAATGATGCAAAGTGGGCAACCCTATTTCAGACAATGATGTGAAGTGGGCAACCCTATTTCTGACAAGGATGCAAAGCGGGCAACCCTATTTCAGACAAGGATGTGAAGTGGGCAACCCTATTTCAGACAATGATGCAAAGCAAGCAACCCTATTTCAGACAATGATGCAAAGCGGGCAACCCTATTTCATACCACGATGCAAGGTGGGAAACCCTATTTCAGACAATGATGCAAAGCAGGCAACCCGATTTCAGACAATGATGCAAAGCAGGCAACCCTATTTCAGACAACAATGCGAAGCCAGCAACCCTATTTCAGACAATGATGCAAAGCAGGCAACCCTATTTCAGACAATGATTTGAAGTGGGCAATCCTATTTCAGACAATGATGCAAAGCAGGCAACCCGATTTCATACAACGATGCAAGGCGGGCAACCCTATTTCAGACAATGATGTAAAACCGACAACCCTATTTCATACAACGATGCAAGGCGGGTAACCCTATTTCAGACAATGATGTAAAACAGACATCCCTATTTCATACAACAATGCAAAGCGGGCAACCCTATTTCATACAACAATGCAAAGTGAGCAACCCTATTTCAGACAATGATGCAAAGCAGGCAACCCTATTTCAGACAATGATGTCAAGTGGGCAACCCTATTTCAGACAATGATGTGAAGTGGGCAACCCTATTTCAGACAAAGATGCGAAGCGGGCAACCCTATTTCAGACAATGATGCAAAGTGGGCAACCCTATTTCAGACAATGATTTGAAGTGGGCAACCCTATTTCAGACAATGATTTGAAGTGGGAAACCCTATTTCAGACAAGGTTGCGAAGCAGGCAACCCTATTTCATTCAAGGATGCGAAGTGGGCAACCGTATTTCAGACAATGATGTAAAGTGGGCAACCCTATTTCAGACAATGATGCAAAGTGGGCAACCCTATTTCAGACAATGATGTGAAGTGGGCAACCCTATTTCAGACAAGGATGCAAAGCGGGCAACCCTAAATGAGACAAGGATGCGAAGTGGGCAACCCTATTTCAGACAATGATGCAAAGCCAGCAACCCTATTTCAGACAATGATGCAAAGCGGGCAACCCTATTTCATACCACGATGCAAGGTGGGAAACCCTATTTCAGACAATGATGCAAAGCAGGCAACCCTATTTCAGACAATGATGCAAAGCAGGCAACCGTATTTCAGACAACAATGCGAAGCCAGCAACCCTATTTCAGACAATGATGCAAAGCAGGCAACCCTATTTCAGACAATGATTTGAAGTGGGCAACCCGATTTCAGACAAGGTTGCGAAGCGGGCAACCCTATTTCAGTCAAGGATGCGAAGTGGGCAACCGTGTTGCAGACAACGATGTAAAGTTGGCAACCCTATTTCAGACAATGATGTGAAGTGGGCAACCCTATTACAGACAAGGCTGTGAAGCGGGCAACCCTATTTCAGACAAGGATGCAAAGTGGGCAACCCTATTTCAGACGATGATGCAAAGCGGGCAACCCTATTTCATTCAATGATGCAAGTTGGGCAACCCTATTTCAGAAAACAATGTGAAGCGAGTAACCCTATTTCAGACAATGATGCAAAGCAGGAAACCCTATTTCAGACAATGATGCAAAGCAGGCAACCCTATTTCAGACAATGATGCAAAGCAGGCAACCCTATTTCAGACAACGATGCAAAGCGGGCAACCTTATTTCAGACAATGATGCAAAGCAGGCAACCCTATTTCATACAACGATGCAAGGCGGGCAACCCCATTTCAGACAACAATGGGAAACGAGCAACCCTATTTCAGACAATGATGCAAAGCGAGCAACCATATTTCAGACAACAATGCGAAGCGAGCATCCCTATTTCAGACAAGGATGCGAAGCGGGCAACCCTATTTCAGACAATGATTCAAAGTGGGCAACCCTATTTCAGACAATGATGTGAAGCAGGCAACCCTATTTCAGACAGGGATGTGAAGCAGGCAACCGTATTTCCAACAAGGATGCGAAGTGGGCAACCCTATTTCAGACAATGATGCAAAGCAAGGAACCCTATTTCAGACAATGACGCAAAGTGGGCAACCCTATTTCATACCGTGATGCAAGGTGGGCAACCCTATTTCAGAAAACAATGCAAAGTGAGCAACCCTATTTCAGACAATGATTCAAAGCAGGCAACCCTTTTTCAGACAATGATGCAAAGCAGGCAACCCTATTTCAGACAATGATGTGAAGTGGGCAACCCTATTTCAGACAATGATGCAAAGCGGGCAACCCTATTTCAGACAATGATGCAAAGCAGGCAACCCTATTTCAGACAATGATGTGAAGTGGGCAACCCTATTTCAGACAATGGTGCAAAGCAGGCAACCCTATTTCAGACAATGATGTGAAGTGGGCAACCCTATTTCAGACAAGGTTGCGAAGCGGGCAACCCTATTTCAGGCAATAATGCAAAGCAGGCAACCCTATTTCAGACAATGATGTGAAGTGGGCAACCCTATTTCAGACAAGGCTGTGAAGCGGGCAACCCTATTTCAGACAAGGATGCAAAGTGGGCAACCCTATTTCAGACAATGATGCAAAGCAAGCAACCCTATTTCAGACGATGATGCAAAGCGGGCAACCCTATTTCATACAATGATGCAAGTTGGGCAACCCTATTTCAGAAAACAATGTGAAGCGAGTAACGCTATTTCAGACAATGATGCAAAGCAGGAAACCCTATTTCAGACAATGATGCAAAGCAGGCAACCCTATTTCAGACAATGATGCAAAGCGGGCAACCTTATTTCAGACAATGATGCAAAGCAGGCAACCCTATTTCATACAACGATGCAAGGCGGGCAACCCCATTTCACACAACAATGGGAAGCGAGCAACCCTATTTCAGACAATGATGCAAAGCGTGCAACCATATTTCAGACAACAATGCGAAGCGAGCAACCCTATTTCAGACAAGGATGCGAAGCGGGCAACCATATTTCAGACAATGATGCAAAGTGGGCAACCCTATTTCAGACAATGATGTGAAGCGGGCACCCCTATTTCAGACAAGGATGCGAAGCAGGCAACTGTATTTCCAACAAGGATGCGAAGTGGGCAACCCTATTTCAGACAATGATGCAAAGCAAGGAACCCTATTTCAGACAATGATGCAAAGCAGGCAACCATATTTCATACAACGATGCAAAGTGAGCAACCCTATTTCAGACAATGATGCAAAGCAGGCAACCCTATTTCAGACAATGATGCAAAGCAGGCAACCCTATTTCAGACAAAGATGCGAAGCGGGCAACCCTATTTCAGACAATGATGTGAAGCGGGCACCCCTATTTCAGACAATGATGCAAAGCAAGGAACCCTATTTCAGACAATGATGCAAAGCAGGCAACCCTATTTCAGACAATGATGTGAAGCAGGCAACCCTATTTCAGACAAGGATGCGAAGCAGGCAACCGTATTTCCAACAAGGATGCGAAGTGGGCAACCCTATTTCAGACTGATGCAAAGCAAGGAACCCTATTTCAGACAATGATGCAAAGTGGGCAACCCTATTTCATACCGTGATGCGAAGTGGGCAACCCTATTTCAGACAATGATGCAAAGCAAGGAACCCTATTTCAGACAATGATGCAAAGCAGGCAACCATATTTCATACAACGATGCAAAGTGAGCAACCCTGTTTCAGACAATGATGCAAAGCAGGCAACCCTATTTCAGACAATGATGCAAAGCAGGCAACCCTATTTCAGACAAAGATGCGAAGCGGGCAACCCTATTTCAGACAATGATGCAAAGTGGGCAACCCTATTTCAGACAATGATGTGAAGTGGGCAACCCTATTTCTGACAAGGATGCAAAGCGGGCAACCCTATTTCAGACAAGGATGTGAAGTGGGCAACCCTATTTCAGACAACGATGCAAAGCGGGCAACCTTATTTCAGACAATGATGCAAAGCAGGCAACCCTATTTCATACAACGATGCAAGGCGGGCAACCCCATTTCAGACAACAATGGGAAACGAGCAACCCTATTTCAGACAATGATGCAAAGCGAGCAACCATATTTCAGACAACAATGCGAAGCGAACATCCCTATTTCAGACAAGGATGCGAAGCGGGCAACCCTATTTCAGACAATGATTCAAAGTGGGCAACCCTATTTCAGACAATGATGTGAAGCAGGCAACCCTATTTCAGACAGGGATGTGAAGCAGGCAACCGTATTTCCAACAAGGATGCGAAGTGGGCAACCCTATTTCAGACAATGATGCAAAGCAAGGAACCCTATTTCAGACAATGACGCAAAGTGGGCAACCCTATTTCATACCGTGATGCAAGGTGGGCAACCCTATTTCAGAAAACAATGCAAAGTGAGCAACCCTATTTCAGACAATGATGCAAAGCAGGCAACCCTTTTTCAGACAATGATGCAAAGCAGGCAACCCTATTTCAGACAATGATGTGAAGTGGGCAACCCTATTTCAGACAATGATGCAAAGCGGGCAACCCTATTTCAGACAATGATGCAAAGCAGGCAACCCTATTTCAGACAATGATGTGAAGTGGGCAACCCTATTTCAGACAATGGTGCAAAGCAGGCAACCCTATTTCAGACAATGATGTGAAGTGGGCAACCCTATTTCAGACAAGGTTGCGAAGCGGGCAACCCTATTTCAGGCAATAATGCAAAGCAGGCAACCCTATTTCAGACAATGATGTGAAGTGGGCAACCCTATTTCAGACAAGGCTGTGAAGCGGGCAACCCTATTTCAGACAAGGATGCAAAGTGGGCAACCCTATTTCAGACAATGATGCAAAGCAAGCAACCCTATTTCAGACGATGATGCAAAGCGGGCAACCCTATTTCATACAATGATGCAAGTTGGGCAACCCTATTTCAGAAAACAATGTGAAGCGAGTAACGCTATTTCAGACAATGATGCAAAGCAGGAAACCCTATTTCAGACAATGATGCAAAGCAGGCAACCCTATTTCAGACAATGATGCAAAGCGGGCAACCTTATTTCAGACAATGATGCAAAGCAGGCAACCCTATTTCATACAACGATGCAAGGTGGGCAACCCCATTTCACACAACAATGGGAAGCGAGCAACCCTATTTCAGACAATGATGCAAAGCGTGCAACCATATTTCAGACAACAATGCGAAGCGAGCAACCCTATTTCAGACAAGGATGCGAAGCGGGCAACCATATTTCAGACAATGATGCAAAGTGGGCAACCCTATTTCAGACAATGATGTGAAGCGGGCACCCCTATTTCAGACAAGGATGCGAAGCAGGCAACTGTATTTCCAACAAGGATGCGAAGTGGGCAACCCTATTTCAGACAATGATGCAAAGCAAGGAACCCTATTTCAGACAATGATGCAAAGCAGGCAACCATATTTCATACAACGATGCAAAGTGAGCAACCCTATTTCAGACAATGATGCAAAGCAGGCAACCCTATTTCAGACAATGATGCAAAGCAGGCAACCCTATTTCAGACAAAGATGCGAAGCGGGCAACCCTATTTCAGACAATGATGTGAAGCGGGCACCCCTATTTCAGACAATGATGCAAAGCAAGGAACCCTATTTCAGACAATGATGCAAAGCAGGCAACCCTATTTCAGACAATGATGTGAAGCAGGCAACCCTATTTCAGACAAGGATGCGAAGCAGGCAACCGTATTTCCAACAAGGATGCGAAGTGGGCAACCCTATTTCAGACTGATGCAAAGCAAGGAACCCTATTTCAGACAATGATGCAAAGTGGGCAACCCTATTTCATACCGTGATGCGAAGTGGGCAACCCTATTTCAGACAATGATGCAAAGCAAGGAACCCTATTTCAGACAATGATGCAAAGCAGGCAACCATATTTCATACAACGATGCAAAGTGAGCAACCCTGTTTCAGACAATGATGCAAAGCAGGCAACCCTATTTCAGACATGATGCAAAGCAGGCAACCCTATTTCAGACAAAGATGCGAAGCGGGCAACCCTATTTCAGACAATGATGCAAAGTGGGCAACCCTATTTCAGACAATGATGTGAAGTGGGCAACCCTATTTCTGACAAGGATGCAAAGCGGGCAACCCTATTTCAGACAAGGATGTGAAGTGGGCAACCCTATTTCAGACAATGATGCAAAGCAAGCAACCCTATTTCAGACAATGATGCAAAGTGGGCAACCCTATTTCATACCACGATGCAAGGTGGGAAACCCTATTTCAGACAATGATGCAAAGCAGGCAACCCTATTTCAGACAACAATGCGAAGCCAGCAACCCTATTTCAGACAATGATGCAAAGCAGGCAACCCTATTTCAGACAATGATTTGAAGTGGGCAATCCTATTTCAGACAATGATGCAAAGCAGGCAACCCGATTTCATACAACGATGCAAGGCGGGCAACCCTATTTCAGACAATGATGTAAAACCGACAACCCTATTTCATACAACATTGCAAAGCGGGCAACCCTATTTCATACAACAATGCAAAGTGAGCAACCCTATTTCAGACAATGATGCAAAGCAGGCAACCCTATTTCAGACAATGATGTGAAGTGGGCAACCCTATTTCAGACAAAGATGCGAAGCGGGCAACCCTATTTCAGACAATGATGCAAAGTGGGCAACCCTATTTCAGACAATGATTTGAAGTGGGCAACCCTATTTCAGACAATGATTTGAAGTGGGCAACCCTATTTCAGACAAGGTTGCGAAGCAGGCAACCCTATTTCATTCAAGGATGCGAAGTGGGCAACCGTATTTCAGACAATGATGTAAAGTGGGCAACCCTATTTCAGACAATGATGCAAAGTGGGCAACCCTATTTCAGACAATGATGTGAAGTGGGCAACCCTATTTCAGACAAGGATGCAAAGCGGGCAACCCTAAATCAGACAAGGATGCGAAGTGGGCAACCCTATTTCAGACAATGATGCAAAGCCAGCAACCCTATTTCAGACAATGATGCAAAGCGGGCAACCCGATTTCATACCACGATGCAAGGTGGGAAACCCTATTTCAGACAATGATGCAAAGCAGGCAACCCTATTTCAGACAATGATGCAAAGCAGGCAACCCGATTTCAGACAACAATGCGAAGCCAGCAACCCTATTTCAGACAATGATGCAAAGCAGGCAACCCTATTTCAGACAATGATTTGAAGTGGGCAACCCGATTTCAGACAAGGTTGCGAAGCGGGCAACCCTATTTCAGTCAAGGATGTGAAGTAGGCAACCGTGTTGCAGACAACGATGTAAAGTTGGCAACCCTATTTCAGACAATGATGTGAAGTGGGCAACCCTATTACAGACAAGGCTGTGAAGCGGGCAACCCTATTTCAGACAAGGATGCAAAGTGGGCAACCCTATTTCAGACGATGATGCAAAGCGGGCAACCCTATTTCATTCAATGATGCAAGTTGGGCAACCCTATTTCAGAAAACAATGTGAAGCGAGTAACCCTATTTCAGACAATGATGCAAAGCAGGAAACCCTATTTCAGACAATGATGCAAAGCAGGCAACCCTATTTCAGACAATGATGCAAAGCAGGCAACCCTATTTCAGACAACGATGCAAAGCGGGCAACCTTATTTCAGACAATGATGCAAAGCAGGCAACCCTATTTCATACAACGATGCAAGGCGGGCAACCCCGTTTCAGACAACAATGGGAAACGAGCAACCCTATTTCAGACAATGATGCAAAGCGAGCAACCATATTTCAGACAACAATGCGAAGCGAGCATCCCTATTTCAGACAAGGATGCGAAGCGGGCAACCCTATTTCAGACAATGATTCAAAGTGGGCAACCCTATTTCAGACAATGATGTGAAGCAGGCAACCCTATTTCAGACAGGGATGTGAAGCAGGCAACCGTATTTCCAACAAGGATGCGAAGTGGGCAACCCTATTTCAGACAATGATGCAAAGCAAGGAACCCTATTTCAGACAATGACGCAAAGTGGGCAACCCTATTTCATACCGTGATGCAAGGTGGGCAAACCCTATTTCAGAAAACAATGCAAAGTGAGCAACCCTATTTCAGACAATGATGCAAAGCAGGCAACCCTTTTTCAGACAATGATGCAAAGCAGGCAACCCTATTTCAGACAATGATGTGAAGTGGGCAACCCTATTTCAGACAATGATGCAAAGCGGGCAACCCTATTTCAGACAATGATGCAAAGCAGGCAACCCTATTTCAGACAATGATGTGAAGTGGGCAACCCTATTTCAGACAATGGTGCAAAGCAGGCAACCCTATTTCAGACAATGATGTGAAGTGGGCAACCCTATTTCAGACAAGGTTGCGAAGCGGGCAACCCTATTTCAGGCAATAATGCAAAGCAGGCAACCCTATTTCAGACAATGATGTGAAGTGGGCAACCCTATTTCAGACAAGGCTGTGAAGCGGGCAACCCTATTTCAGACAAGGATGCAAAGTGGGCAACCCTATTTCAGACAATGATGCAAAGCAAGCAACCCTATTTCAGACGATGATGCAAAGTGGGCAACCCTATTTCATACAATGATGCAAGTTGGGCAACCCTATTTCAGAAAACAATGTGAAGCGAGTAACGCTATTTCAGACAATGATGCAAAGCAGGAAACCCTATTTCAGACAATGATGCAAAGCAGGCAACCCTATTTCAGACAATGATGCAAAGCGGGCAACCTTATTTCAGACAATGATGCAAAGCAGGCAACCCTATTTCATACAACGATGCAAGGCGGGCAACCCCATTTCACACAACAATGGGAAGCGAGCAACCCTATTTCAGACAATGATGCAAAGCGTGCAACCATATTTCAGACAACAATGCGAAGCGAGCAACCCTATTTCAGACAAGGATGCGAAGCGGGCAACCATATTTCAGACAATGATGCAAAGTGGGCAACCCTATTTCAGACAATGATGTGAAGCGGGCACCCCTATTTCAGACAAGGATGCGAAGCAGGCAACTGTATTTCCAACAAGGATGCGAAGTGGGCAACCCTATTTCAGACAATGATGCAAAGCAAGGAACCCTATTTCAGACAATGATGCAAAGCAGGCAACCATATTTCATACAACGATGCAAAGTGAGCAACCCTATTTCAGACAATGATGCAAAGCAGGCAACCCTATTTCAGACAATGATGCAAAGCAGGCAACCCTATTTCAGACAAAGATGCGAAGCGGGTAACCCTATTTCAGACAATGATGCAAAGTGGGCAACCCTATTTCAGACAATGATGTGAAGTGGGCAACCCTATTTCAGACAAGGATGCAAAGCGGGCAACCCTATTTCAGACAAGGATGCGAAGTGGGCAACCCTATTTCAGACAATGATGCAAAGTGGGCAACCCTATTTCATACCACGATGCAAGGTGGGAAACCCTATTTCAGACAAGGATGCGAAGCGGGCAACCCTATTTCAGACAATGATGCAAAGTGGGCAACCCTATTTCAGACAATGATGTGAAGCGGGCACCCCTATTTCAGACAAGGATGCGAAGCAGGCAACCGTATTTCCAACAAGGATGCGAAGTCGGCAACCCTATTTCAGACAATGATGCAAAGCAAGGAACCCTATTTCAGACAATGATGCAAAGCGGGCAACCCTATTTCATACAACAATGCAAAGTGAACAACCCTATTTCATACAACAATGCAAAGTGAGCAACCCTATTTCAGACAATGATGCAAAGCGGGCAACCCTATTTCATACAACAATGCAAAGTGAGCATCCCTATTTCAGACAATGATGCAAAGCAGGCAACCCTATTTCAGACAATGATGCAAAGCAGGCAACCCGATTTCATACAACGATGCAAGGCGGGTAACCCTATTTCAGACAATGATGTAAAACCGACATCCCTATTTCATACAACAATGCAAAGCGGGCAACCCTATTTCATACAACAATGCAAAGTGAGCAACCCTATTTCAGACAACGATGCAAAGCAGGCAACCCTATTTCAGACAATGATGTGAAGTGGGCAACCCTATTTCAGACAATGATGTGAAGTGGGCAACCCTATTTCAGACAAAGATGTGAAGCGGGCAACCCTATTTCAGACAATGATGTGAAGTGGGCAACCCTATTTCAGACAATGATGTGAAGTGGGCAACCCTATTTCAGACAAAGATGTGAAGCGGGCAACCCTATTTCAGACAATGATGCAAAGTGGGCAACCCTATTTCAGACAAGGATGCAAAGCAGGCAACCCTATTTCAGACAATGATTTGAAGTGGGCAACCCTATTTCAGACAAGGTTGCGAAGCAGGCAACCCTATTTCATTCAAGGATGTGAAGTGGGCAACCCTATTTCAGACAAGGATGCAAAGCGGGCAACCCTATTTCAGACAAGGATGCGAAGTGGGCAACCCTATTTCAGACAATGATGCAAAGCCAGCAACCCTATTTCAGACAATGATGCAAAGCGGGCAACCCTATTTCATACCACGATGCAAGGTGGGAAACCCTATTTCAGACAATGATGCAAAGCAGGCAACCCTATTTCAGACAATGATGCAAAGCAGGCAACCCTATTTCACACAACAATGCGAAGCCAGCAACCCTATTTCAGACAATGATGCAAAGCAGGCAACCCTATTTCAGACAATGATTTGAAGTGGGCAACCCGATTTCAGACAAGGTTGCGAAGCGGGCAACCCTATTTCAGTCAAGGATGCGAAGTGGGCAACCGTATTTCAGACAATGATGTAAAGTGGGCAACCCTATTTCAGACAATGATGTGAAGTGGGCAACCCTATTTCAGACAAGGATGCAAAGTGGGCAACCCTATTTCAGACAATGATGCAAAGCAAGCAACCCTATTTCAGACGATGATGCAAAGCGGGCAACCCTATTTCATTCACTGATGCAAGTTGGGCAACCCTATTTCAGAAAACAATGTGAAGCGAGTAACCCTATTTCAGACAATGATGCAAAGCAGGAAACCATATTTCAGACAATGATGCAAAGCAGGCAACCCTATTTCAGACAATGATGCAAAGCAGGCAACCCTATTTCAGACAATGATGCAAAGCGGGCAACCTTATTTCAGACAATGATGCAAAGCAGGCAACCCTATTTCATACAACGATGCAAGGCGGGCAACCCCGTTTCAGACAACAATGGGAAGCGAGCAACCCTATTTCAGACAATGATGCAAAGCGAGCAACCATATTTCAGACAACAATGCGAAGCGGGCAACCCTATTTCAGACAATGATTCAAAGTGGGCAACCCTATTTCAGACAATGATGTGAAGCAGGCAACCCTATTTCAGACAAGGATGCGAAGCAGGCAACCGTATTTCCAACAAGGATGCGAAGTGGGCAACCCTATTTCAGACTGATGCAAAGCAAGGAACCCTATTTCAGACAATGATGCAAAGTGGGCAACCCTATTTCATACCGTGATGCGAAGTGGGCAACCCTATTTCAGACAATGATGCAAAGCAAGGAACCCTATTTCAGACAATGATGCAAAGCAGGCAACCATATTTCATACAACGATGCAAAGTGAGCAACCCTGTTTCAGACAATGATGCAAAGCAGGCAACCCTATTTCAGACAATGATGCAAAGCAGGCAACCCTATTTCAGACAAAGATGCGAAGCGGGCAACCCTATTTCAGACAATGATGCAAAGTGGGCAACCCTATTTCAGACAATGATGTGAAGTGGGCAACCCTATTTCTGACAAGGATGCAAAGCGGGCAACCCTATTTCAGACAAGGATGTGAAGTGGGCAACCCTATTTCAGACAATGATGCAAAGCAAGCAACCCTATTTCAGACAATGATGCAAAGCGGGCAACCCTATTTCATACCACGATGCAAGGTGGGAAACCCTATTTCAGACAATGATGCAAAGCAGACAACCCGATTTCAGACAATGATGCAAAGCAGGCAACCCTATTTCAGACAATGATGCGAAGTGGGCAACCGTATTTCAGACAATGATGTAAAGTGGGCAACCCTATTTCAGACAATGATGCAAAGTGGGCAACCCTATTTCAGACAATGATGTGAAGTGGGCAACCCTATTTCAGACAAGGATGCAAAGCGGGCAACCCTATTTCAGACAAGGATGCGAAGTGGGCAACCCTATTTCAGACAATGATGCAAAGCCAGCAACCCTATTTCAGACAATGATGCAAAGCGGGCAACCCTATTTCATACCACGATGCAAGGTGGGAAACCCTATTTCAGACAATGATGCAAAGCAGGCAACCCTATTTCAGACAATGATGCAAAGCAGGCAACCCTATTTCAGACAACAATGCGAAGCCAGCAACCCTATTTCAGACAATGATGCAAAGCAGGCAACCCTATTTCAGGCAATGATTTGAAGTGGGCAACCCGATTTCAGACAAGGTTGCGAAGCGGGCAACCCTATTTCAGTCAAGGATGCGAAGTGGGCAACCGTATTTCAGACAACGATGTAAAGTTGGCAACCCTATTTCAGACAATGATGTGAAGTTGGCAACCCTATTACAGACCAGGCTGTGAAGCGGGCAACCCTATTTCAGACAAGGATGCAAAGTGGGCAACCC
Source organism: Myxine glutinosa (assembly GCF_964187855.1). Taxonomy (NCBI): domain Eukaryota; kingdom Metazoa; phylum Chordata; class Myxini; order Myxiniformes; family Myxinidae; genus Myxine; species Myxine glutinosa. The sequence goes on from NC_136269.1 coordinate 1,513,809, forward strand.
TATTTCAGACGATGATGCAAAGCGGGCAACCCTATTTCATTCAATGATGCAAGTTGGGCAACCCTATTTCAGAAAACAATGTGAAGCGAGTAACCCTATTTCAGACAATGATGCAAAGCAGGAAACCCTATTTCAGACAATGATGCAAAGTGGGCAACCCTATTTAAGACAATGATGTGAAGTGGGCAGCCCTATTTCAGACAAGGATGCAAAGCAGGCAACCCTATTTCAGACAATGATTTGAAGTGGGCAACCCTATTTCATTCAAGGATGCGAAGTGGGGAACCGTATTCCAGACAATGATGTAAAGTGGGCAACCCTATTTCAGACAATGATGCAAAGTGGGCAACCCTATTTCAGACAATGATGTGAAGTGGGCAACCCTATTTCAGACAAGGATGCAAAGCGGGCAACCCTATTTCAGACAAGGATGCGAAGTGGGCAACCCTATTTCAGACAATGATGCAAAGCCAGCAACCCTATTTCAGACAATGATGCAAAGCGGGCAACCCTATTTCATACCACGATGCAAGGTGGGAAACCCTATTTCAGACAATGATGCAAAGCAGGCAACCCTATTTCAGATAATGATGCAAAGCAGGCAACCCTATTTCACACAACAATGCGAAGCCAGCAACCCTATTTCAGACAATGATGCAAAGCAGGCAACCCTATTTCAGACAATGATTTGAAGTGGGCAACCCGATTTCAGACAAGGTTGCGAAGCGGGCAACCCTATTTCAGTCAAGGATGCGAAGTGGGCAACCGTATTTCAGACAATGATGTAAGGTGGGCAACCCTATTTCAGACAATGATGTGAAGTGGGCAACCCTATTTCAGACAAGGATGCAAAGTGGGCAACCCTATTTCAGACAATGATGCAAAGCAAGCAACCCTATTTCAGACGATGATGCAAAGCGGGCAACCCTATTTCATTCAATGATGCAAGTTGGGCAACCCTATTTCAGAAAACAATGTGAAGCAAGTAACCCTATTTCAGACAATGATGCAAAGCAGGAAACCATATTTCAGACAATGATGCAAAGCAGGCAACCCTATTTCAGACAATGATGCAAAGCAGGCAACCCTATTTCAGACAATGATGCAAAGCGGGCAACCTTATTTCAGACAATGATGCAAAGCAGGCAACCCTATTTCATACAACGATGCAAGGCCGGCAACCCCGTTTCAGACAACAATGGGAAGCGAGCAACCCTATTTCAGACAATGATGCAAAGCGAGCAACCATATTTCAGACAACAATGCGAAGCGGGCAACCCTATTTCAGACAATGATTCAAAGTGGGCAACCCTATTTCAGACAATGATGTGAAGCAGGCAACCCTATTTCAGACAAGGATGCGAAGCAGGCAACCATATTTCCAACAAGGATGCGAAGTGGGCAACCCTATTTCAGACTGATGCAAAGCAAGGAACCCTATTTCAGACAATGATGCAAAGTGGGCAACCCTATTTCATACCGTGATGCGAAGTGGGCAACCCTATTTCAGACAATGATGCAAAGCAAGGAACCCTATTTCAGACAATGATGCAAAGCAGGCAACCATATTTCATACAACGATGCAAAGTGAGCAACCCTGTTTCAGACAATGATGCAAAGCAGGCAACCCTATTTCAGACAAAGATGCGAAGCGGGCAACCCTATTTCAGACAATGATGCAAAGTGGGCAACCCTATTTCAGACAATGATGTGAAGTGGGCAACCCTATTTCTGACAAGGATGCAAAGTGGGCAACCCTATTTCAGACAAGGATGTGAAGTGGGCAACCCTATTTCAGACAATGATGCAAAGCAAGCAACCCTATTTCAGACAATGATGCAAAGCGGGCAACCCTATTTCATACCACGATGCAAGGTGGGAAACCCTATTTCAGACAATGATGCAAAGCAGGCAAACCGATTTCAGACAATGATGCAAAGCAGGCAACCCTATTTCAGACAACAATGCGAAGCCAGCAACCCTATTTCAGACAATGATGCAAAGCAGGCAACCCTATTTCAGACAATGATTTGAAATGGGCAATCCTATTTCAGACAATGATGCAAAGCAGGCAACCCGATTTCATACAACGATGCAAGGCGGGCAACCGTATTTCAGACAATGATGTAAAACCGACAACCCTATTTCATACAACGATGCAAGGCGGGTAACCCTATTTCAGACAATGATGTAAAACAGACATCCCTATTTCATACAACAATGCAAAGCGGGCAACCCTATTTCATACAACAATGCAAAGTGAGCAACCCTATTTCAGACAATGATGCAAAGCAGGCAACCCTATTTCAGACAATGATGCAAAGCAGGCAACCATATTTCATACAACGATGCAAAGTGAGCAACCCTATTTCAGACAATGATGCAAAGCAGGCAACCCTATTTCAGACAATGATGCAAAGCAGGCAACCCTATTTCAGACAAAGATGCGAAGCGGGCAACCCTATTTCAGACAATGATGCAAAGTGGGCAACCCTATTTCAGACAATGATGTGAAGTGGGCAACCCTATTTCAGATAATGATGCAAAGTGGGCAACCCTATTTCAGACAATGATGTGAAGTGGGCAGCCCTATTTCAGACAAGGATGCAAAGCAGGCAACCCTATTTCAGACAATGATTTGAAGTGGGCAACCCTATTTCATTCAAGGATGCGAAGTGGGCAACCGTATTCCAGACAATGATGTAAAGTGGGCAACCCTATTTCAGACAATGATGCAAAGTGGGCAACCCTATTTCAGACAATGATGTGAAGTGGGCAACCCTATTTCAGACAAGGATGCAAAGCGGGCAACCCTATTTCAGACAAGGATGCGAAGTGGGCAACCCTATTTCAGACAATGATGCAAAGCCAGCAACCCTATTTCAGACAATGATGCAAAGCGGGCAACCCTATTTCATACCACGATTCAAGGTGGGAAACCCTATTTCAGACAATGATGCAAAGCAGGCAACCCTATTTCAGATAATGATGCAAAGCAGGCAACCCTATTTCACACAACAATGCGAAGCCAGCAACCCTATTTCAGACAATGATGCAAAGCAGGCAACCCTATTTCAGACAATGATTTGAAGTGGGCAACCCGATTTCAGACAAGGTTGCGAAGCGGGCAACCCTATTTCAGTCAAGGATGCGAAGTGGGCAACCGTATTTCAGACAATGATGTAAGGTGGGCAACCCTATTTCAGACAATGATGTGAAGTGGGCAACCCTATTTCAGACAAGGATGCAAAGTGGGCAACCCTATTTCAGACAATGATGCAAAGCAAGCAACCCTATTTCAGACGATGATGCAAAGCGGGCAACCCTATTTCATTCAATGATGCAAGTTGGGCAACCCTATTTCAGAAAACAATGTGAAGCGAGTAACCCTATTTCAGACAATGATGCAAAGCAGGAAACCATATTTCAGACAATGATGCAAAGCAGGCAACCCTATTTCAGACAATGATGCAAAGCAGGCAACCCTATTTCAGACAATGATGCAAAGCGGGCAACCTTATTTCAGACAATGATGCAAAGCAGGCAACCCTATTTCATACAACGATGCAAGGCCGGCAACCCCGTTTCAGACAACAATGGGAAGCGAGCAACCCTATTTCAGACAATGATGCAAAGCGAGCAACCATATTTCAGACAACAATGCGAAGCGGGCAACCCTATTTCAGACAATGATTCAAAGTGGGCAACCCTATTTCAGACAATGATGTGAAGCAGGCAACCCTATTTCAGACAAGGATGCGAAGCAGGCAACCCTATTTCAGACAACAATGCGAAGCCAGCAACCCTATTTCAGACAATGATGCAAAGCAGGCAACCCTATTTCAGACAATGATTTGAAATGGGCAATCCTATTTCAGACAATGATGCAAAGCAGGCAACCCGATTTCATACAACGATGCAAGGCGGGCAACCCTATTTCAGACAATGATGTAAAACCGACAACCCTATTTCATACAACGATGCAAGGCGGGTAACCCTATTTCAGACAATGATGTAAAACAGACATCCCTATTTCATACAACAATGCAAAGCGGGCAACCCTATTTCATACAACAATGCAAAGTGAGCAACCCTATTTCAGACAATGATGCAAAGCAGGCAACCCTATTTCAGACAATGATGCAAAGCAGGCAACCATATTTCATACAACGATGCAAAGTGAGCAACCCTATTTCAGACAATGATGCAAAGCAGGCAACCCTATTTCAGACAATGATGCAAAGCAGGCAACCCTATTTCAGACAAAGATGCGAAGCGGGCAACCCTATTTCAGACAATGATGCAAAGTGGGCAACCCAATTTCAGACAATGATGTGAAGTGGGCAACCCTATTTCAGACAAGGATGCAAAGCGGGCAACCCTATTTCAGACAAGGATGCGAAGTGGGCAACCCTATTTCAGACAATGATGCAAAGCGGGCAACCCTATTTCATACCACGATGCAAGGTGGGAAACCCTATTTCAGACAAGGATGCGAAGCGGGCAACCCTATTTCAGACAATGATGCAAAGTGGGCAACCCTATTTCAGACAATGATGTGAAGCGGGCACCCCTATTTCAGACAAGGATGCGAAGCAGGCAACCGTATTTCCAACAAGGATGCGAAGTCGGCAACCCTATTTCAGACAATGATGCAAAGCAAGGAACCCTATTTCAGACAATGATGCAAAGCAGGCAACCATATTTCATACAACAATGCAAAGTGAGCAACCCTATTTCAGACAATGATGCAAAGCGGGCAACCCTATTTCATACAACAATGCAAAGTGAGCAACCCTATTTCATACAACAATGCAAAGTGAGCAACCCTATTTCAGACAATGATGCAAAGCGGGCAACCCTATTTCATACAACAATGCAAAGTGAGCAACCCTATTTCAGACAATGATGCAAAGCAGGCAACCCTATTTCAGACAATGATGCAAAGCAGGCAACCCGATTTCATACAACGATGCAAGGCGGGTAACCCTATTTCAGACAATGATGTAAAACCGACATCCCTATTTCATACAACAATGCAAAGCGGGCAACCCTATTTCATACAACAATGCAAAGTGAGCAACCCTATTTCAGACAATGATGCAAAGCAGGCAACCCTATTTCAGACAATGATGTCAAGTGGGCAACCCTATTTCAGACAATGATGTGAAGTGGGCAACCCTATTTCAGACAAAGATGTGAAGCAGGCAACCCTATTTCAGACAATGATGCAAAGTGGGCAACCCTATTTCAGACAATGATGCAAAGTGGGCAACCCTATTTCAGAAAATGATGTGAAGTGGGCAACCCTATTTCAGACAAGGATGCAAAGCGGGCAACACTATTTCAGACAAGGATGCGAAGTGGGCAACCCTATTTCAGACAATGATGCAAAGCCAGCAACCCTATTTCAGACAATGATGCAAAGCGGGCAACCCTATTTCATACCACGATGCAAGGTGGGAAACCCTATTTCAGACAATGATGCAAAGCAGGCAACCCTATTTCAGATAATGATGCAAAGCAGGCAACCCTATTTCACACAACAATGCGAAGCCAGCAACCCTATTTCAGACAATGATGCAAAGCAGGCAACCCTATTTCAGACAATGATTTGAAGTGGGCAACCCGATTTCAGACAAGGTTGCGAAGCGGGCAACCCTATTTCAGTCAAGGATGCGAAGTGGGCAACCGTATTTCAGACAATGATGTAAAGTGGGCAACCCTATTTCAGACAATGATGTGAAGTGGGCAACCCTATTTCAGACAAGGATGCAAAGTGGGCAACCCTATTTCAGACAATGATGCAAAGCAAGCAACCCTATTTCAGACGATGATGCAAAGCAGGCAACCCTATTTCATTCAATGATGCAAGTTGGGCAACCCTATTTCAGAAAACAATGTGAAGCGAGTAACCCTATTTCAGACAATGATGCAAAGCAGGAAACCATATTTCAGACAATGATGCAAAGCAAGCAACCCTATTTCAGACAATGATGCAAAGCAGGCAACCCTATTTCAGACAATGATGCAAAGCGGGCAACCTTATTTCAGACAATGATGCAAAGCAGGCAACCCTATTTCATACAACGATGCAAGGCCGGCAACCCCGTTTCAGACAACAATGGGAAGCGAGCAACCCTATTTCAGACAATGATGCAAAGCGTGCAACCATATTTCAGACAACAATGCGAAGCGAGCAACCCTATTTCAGACAAGGATGCGAAGCGGGCAACCATATTTCAGACAATGATGCAAAGTGGGCAACCCTATTTCAGACAATGATGTGAAGCGGGCACCCCTATTTCAGACAAGGATGCGAAGCAGGCAACTGTATTTCCAACAAGGATGCGAAGTGGGCAACCCTATTTCAGACAATGATGCAAAGCAAGGAACCCTATTTCAGACAATGATGCAAAGCAGGCAACCATATTTCATACAACGATGCAAAGTGAGCAACCCTATTTCAGACAATGATGCAAAGCAGGCAACCCTATTTCAGACAATGATGCAAAGCAGGCAACCCTATTTCAGACAAAGATGCGAAGCGGGCAACCCTATTTCAGACAATGATGCAAAGTGGGCAACCCTATTTCAGACAATGATGTGAAGTGGGCAACCCTATTTCAGACAAGGATGCAAAGCGGGCAACCCTATTTCAGACAAGGATGCGAAGTGGGCAACCCTATTTCAGACAATGATGCAAAGCAGGCAACCCTATTTCATACCACGATGCAAGGTGGGAAACCCTATTTCAGACAAGGATGTGAAGCGGGCAACCCTATTTCAGACAATGATGCAAAGTGGGCAACCCTATTTCAGACAATGATGTGAAGCGGGCACCCCTATTTCAGACAAGGATGCGAAGCAGGCAACCGTATTTCCAACAAGGATGCGAAGTCGGCAACCCTATTTCAGACAATGATGCAAAGCAAGGAACCCTATTTCAGACAATGATGCAAAGCGGGCAACCCTATTTCATACAACAATGCAAAGTGAACAACCCTATTTCATACAACAATGCAAAGTGAGCAACCCTATTTCAGACAATGATGCAAAGCGGGCAACCCTATTTCATACAACAATGCAAAGTGAGCATCCCTATTTCAGACAATGATGCAAAGCAGGCAACCCTATTTCAGACAATGATGCAAAGCAGGCAACCCGATTTCATACAACGATGCAAGGCGGGTAACCCTATTTCAGACAATGATGTAAAACCGACATCCCTATTTCATACAACAATGCAAAGCGGGCAACCCTATTTCATACAACAATGCAAAGTGAGCAACCCTATTTCAGACAACGATGCAAAGCAGGCAACCCTATTTCAGACAATGATGTGAAGTGGGCAACCCTATTTCAGACAATGATGTGAAGTGGGCAACCCTATTTCAGACAAAGATGTGAAGCGGGCAACCCTATTTCAGACAATGATGCAAAGTGGGCAACCCTATTTCAGACAATGATGTGAAGTGGGCAACCCTATTTCAGACAAGGATGCAAAGCAGGCAACCCTATTTCAGACAATGATTTGAAGTGGGCAACCCTATTTCAGACAAGGTTGCGAAGCAGGCAACCCTATTTCATTCAAGGATGTGAAGTGGGCAACCCTATTTCAGACAAGGATGCAAAGCGGGCAACCCTATTTCAGACAAGGATGCGAAGTGGGCAACCCTATTTCAGACAATGATGCAAAGCCAGCAACCCTATTTCAGACAATGATGCAAAGCTGGCAACCCTATTTCATACCACGATGCAAGGTGGGAAACCCTATTTCAGACAATGATGCAAAGCAGGCAACCCTATTTCAGACAATGATGCAAAGCAGGCAACCCTATTTCACACAACAATGCGAAGCCAGCAACCCTATTTCAGACAATGATGCAAAGCAGGCAACCCTATTTCAGACAATGATTTGAAGTGGGCAACCCGATTTCAGACAAGGTTGTGAAGCGGGCAACCCTATTTCAGTCAAGGATGCGAAGTGGGCAACCGTATTTCAGACAATGATGTAAAGTGGGCAACCCTATTTCAGACAATGATGTGAAGTGGGCAACCCTATTTCAGACAAGGATGCAAAGTGGGCAACCCTATTTCAGACAATGATGCAAAGCAAGCAACCCTATTTCAGACGATGATGCAAAGCGGGCAACCCTATTTCATTCAATGATGCAAGTTGGGCAACCCTATTTCAGAAAACAATGTGAAGCGAGTAACCCTATTTCAGACAATGATGCAAAGCAGGAAACCATATTTCAGACAATGATGCAAAGCAGGCAACCCTATTTCAGACAATGATGCAAAGCAGGCAACCCTATTTCAGACAATGATGCAAAGCGGGCAACCTTATTTCAGACAATGATGCAAAGCAGGCAACCCTATTTCATACAACGATGCAAGGCGGGCAACCCCGTTTCAGACAACAATGGGAAGCGAGCAACCCTATTTCAGACAATGATGCAAAGCGAGCAACCATATTTCAGACAACAATGCGAAGCAGGCAACCCTATTTCAGACAATGATTCAAAGTGGGCAACCCTATTTCAGACAATGATGTGAAGCAGGCAACCCTATTTCAGACAAGGATGCGAAGCAGGCAACCGTATTTCCAACAAGGATGCGAAGTGGGCAACCCTATTTCAGACTGATGCAAAGCAAGGAACCCTATTTCAGACAATGATGCAAAGTGGGCAACCCTATTTCATACCGTGATGCGAAGTGGGCAACCCTATTTCAGACAATGATGCAAAGCAGGCAACCCTATTTCAGACAATGATGCAAAGCAGGCAACCCTATTTCAGACAAAGATGTGAAGCGGGCAACCCTATTTCAGACAATGATGCAAAGTGGGCAACCCTATTTCAGACAATGATGTGAAGTGGGCAACCCTATTTCTGACAAGGATGCAAAGCGGGCAACCCTATTTCAGACAAGGATGTGAAGTGGGCAACCCTATTTCAGACAATGATGCAAAGCAAGCAACCCTATTTCAGACAATGATGCAAAGCGGGCAACCCTATTTCATACCACGATGCAAGGTGGGAAACCCTATTTCAGACAATGATGCAAAGCAGGCAACCCGATTTCAGACAATGATGCAAAGCAGGCAACCCTATTTCAGACAATGATGCGAAGTGGGCAACCGTATTTCAGACAATGATGTAAAGTGGGCAACCCTATTTCAGACAATGATGCAAAGTGGGCAATCCTATTTCAGACAATGATGTGAAATGGGCAACCCGATTTCAGACAAGGATGCAAAGCGGGCAACCCTATTTCAGACAAGGATGCGAAGTGGGCAACCCTATTTCAGACAATGATGCAAAGTCAGCAACCCTATTTCAGACAATGATGCAAAGCGGGCAACCCTATTTCATACCACGATGCAAGGTGGGAAACCCTATTTCAGACAATGATGCAAAGCAGGCAACCCTATTTCAGACAATGATGCAAAAGCATGCAACCCTATTTCAGACAACAATGCGAAGCCAGCAACCCTATTTCAGACAATGATGCAAAGCAGGCAACCCTATTTCAGACAATGATTTGAAGTGGGCAACCCGATTTCAGACAAGGTTGCGAAGCGGGCAACCCTATTTCAGTCAAGGATGCGAAGTGGGCAACCGTATTTCAGACAACGATGTAAAGTTGGCAACCCTATTTCAGACAATGATGTGAAGTTGGCAACCCTATTACAGACAAGGCTGTGAAGCGGGCAACCCTATTTCAGACAAGGATGCAAAGTGGGCAACCCTATTTCAGACGATGATGCAAAGCGGGCAACCCTATTTAATTCAATGATGCAAGTTGGGCAACCCTATTTCAGAAAACAATGTGAAGCGAGTAACCCTATTTCAGACAATGATGCAAAGCAGGAAACCCTATTTCAGACAATGATGCAAAGTGGGCAACCCTATTTCAGACAATGATGTGAAGTGGGCAGCCCTATTTCAGACAAGGATGCAAAGCAGGCAACCCTATTTCAGACAATGATTTGAAGTGGGCAACCCTATTTCATTCAAGGATGCGAAGTGGGCAACCGTATTCCAGACAATGATGTAAAGTGGGCAACCCTATTTCAGACAATGATGCAAAGTGGGCAACCCCATTTCAGACAATGATGTGAAGTGGGCAACCCTATTTCAGACAAGGATGCAAAGCGGGCAACCCTATTTCAGACAAGGATGCGAAGTGGGCAACCCTATTTCAGACAATGATGCAAAGCCAGCAACCCTATTTCAGACAATGATGCAAAGCGGGCAACCCTATTTCATACCACGATGCAAGGTGGGAAACCCTATTTCAGACAATGATGCAAAGCAGGCAACCCTATTTCAGATAATTATGCAAAGCAGGCAACCCTATTTCACACAACAATGCGAAGCCAGCAACCCTATTTCAGACAATGATGCAAAGCAGGCAACCCTATTTCAGACAATGATTTGAAGTGGGCAACCCGATTTCAGACAAGGTTGCGAAGCGGGCAACCCTATTTCAGTCAAGGATGCGAAGTGGGCAACCGTATTTCAGACAAGGATGCAAAGTGGGCAACCCTATTTCAGACAATGATGCAAAGCAAGCAACCCTATTTCAGACGATGATGCAAAGCGGGCAACCCTATTTCATTCAATGATGCAAGTTGGGCAACCCTATTTCAGAAAACAATGTGAAGCGAGTAACCCTATTTCAGACAATGATGCAAAGCAGGAAACCATATTTCAGACAATGATGCAAAGCAGGCAACCCTATTTCAGACAATGATGCAAAGCAGGCAACCCTATTTCAGACAATGATGCAAAGCGGGCAACCTTATTTCAGACAATGATGCAAGTTGGGCAACCCTATTTCAGAAAACAATGTGAAGCGAGTAACCCTATTTCAGACGATGATGCAAAGCGGGCAACCCTATTTCATTCAATGATGCAAGTTGGGCAACCCTATTTCAGAAAACAATGTGAAGCGAGTAACCCTATTTCAGACAATGATGCAAAGCAGGAAACCATATTTCAGACAATGATGCAAAGCAGGCAACCCTATTTCAGACAATGATGCAAAGCAGGCAACCCTATTTCAGACAATGATGCAAAGCGGGCAACCTTATTTCAGACAATGATGCAAAGCAGGCAACCCTATTTCATACAACGATGCAAGGCCGGCAACCCCGTTTCAGACAACAATGGGAAGCGAGCAACCCTATTTCAGACAATGATGCAAAGCGAGCAACCATATTTCAGACAACAATGCGAAGCGGGCAACCCTATTTCAGACAATGATTCAAAGTGGGCAACCCTATTTCAGACAATGATGTGAAGCAGGCAACCCTATTTCAGACAAGGATGCGAAGCAGGCAACCATATTTCCAACAAGGATGCGAAGTGGGCAACCCTATTTCAGACTGATGCAAAGCAAGGAACCCTATTTCAGACAATGATGCAAAGTGGGCAACCCTATTTCATACCGTGATGCGAAGTGGGCAACCCTATTTCAGACAAAGATGCAAAGCAAGGAACCCTATTTCAGACAATGATGCAAAGCAGGCAACCATATTTCATACAACGATGCAAAGTGAGCAACCCTGTTTCAGACAATGATGCAAAGCAGGCAACCCTATTTCAGACAATGATGCAAAGCAGGCAACCCTATTTCAGACAAAGATGCGAAGCGGGCAACCCTATTTCAGACAATGATGCAAAGTGGGCAACCCTATTTCAGACAATGATGTGAAGTGGGCAACCCTATTTCTGACAAGGATGCAAAGCGGGCAACCCTATTTCAGACAAGGATGTGAAGTGGGCAACCCTATTTCAGACAATGATGCAAAGCAAGCAACCCTATTTCAGACAATGATGCAAAGCGGGCAACCCTATTTCATACCACGATGCAAGGTGGGAAACCCTATTTCAGACAATGATGCAAAGCAGGCAACCCGATTTCAGACAATGATGCAAAGCAGGCAACCCTATTTCAGACAACAATGCGAAGCCAGCAACCCTATTTCAGACAATGATGCAAAGCAGGCAACCCTATTTCAGACAATGATTTGAAATGGGCAATCCTATTTCAGACAATGATGCAAAGCAGGCAACCCGATTTCATACAACGATGCAAGGCGGGCAACCCTATTTCAGACAATGATGTAAAACCGACAACCCTATTTCATACAACGATGCAAGGCGGGTAACCCTATTTCAGACAATGATGAAAAACAGACATCCCTATTTCATACAACAATGCAAAGCGGGCAACCCTATTTCATACAACAATGCAAAGTGAGCAACCCTATTTCAGACAATGATGCAAAGCAGGCAACCCTATTTCAGACAATGATGCAAAGCAGGCAACCATATTTCATACAACGATGCAAAGTGAGCAACCCTATTTCAGACAATGATGCAAAGCAGGCAACCCTATTTCAGACAATGATGCAAAGCAGGCAACCCTATTTCAGACAAAGATGCGAAGCGGGCAACCCTATTTCAGACAATGATGCAAAGTGGGCAACCCTATTTCAGACAATGATGTGAAGTGGGCAACCCTATTTCAGACAAGGATGCAAAGCGGGCAACCCTATTTCAGACAAGGATGCGAAGTGGGCAACCCTATTTCAGACAATGATGCAAAGCGGGCAACCCTATTTCATACCACGATGCAAGGTGGGAAACCCTATTTTAGACAAGGATGCGAAGCGGGCAACCCTATTTCAGACAATGATGCAAAGTGGGCAACCCTATTTCAGACAATGATGTGAAGCGGGCACCCCTATTTCAGACAAGGATGCGAAGCAGGCAACCGTATTTCCAACAAGGATGCGAAGTCGGCAACCCTATTTCAGACAATGATGCAAAGCAAGGAACCCTATTTCAGACAATGATGCAAAGCAGGCAACCATATTTCATACAACAATGCAAAGTGAGCAACCCTATTTCAGACAATGATGCAAAGCGGGCAACCCTATTTCATACAACAATGCAAAGTGAGCAACCCTATTTCATACAACAATGCAAAGTGAGCAACCCTATTTCAGACAATGATGCAAAGCGGGCAACCCTATTTCATACAACAATGCAAAGTGAGCAACCCTATTTCAGACAATGATGCAAAGCAGGCAACCCTATTTCAGACAATGATGCAAAGCAGGCAACCCGATTTCATACAACGATGCAAGGCGGGTAACCCTATTTCAGACAATGATGTAAAACCGACATCCCTATTTCATACAACAATGCAAAGCGGGCAACCCTATTTCATACAACAATGCAAAGTGAGCAACCCTATTTCAGACAATGATGCAAAGCAGGCAACCCTATTTCAGACAATGATGTCAAGTGGGCAACCCTATTTCAGACAATGATGTGAAGTGGGCAACCCTATTTCAGACAAAGATGTGAAGCAGGCAACCCTATTTCAGACAATGATGCAAAGTGGGCAACCCTATTTCAGACAATGATGTGAAGTGGGCAGCCCTATTTCAGACACGAATGCAAAGCAGGCAACCCTATTTCAGACAATGATTTGAAGTGGGCAACCCTATTTCATTCAAGGATGCGAAGTGGGCAACCGTATTCCAGACAATGATGTAAAGTGGGCAACCCTATTTCAGACAATGATGCAAAGTGGGCAACCCTATTTCAGACAATGATGTGAAGTGGGCAACCCTATTTCAGACAAGGATGCAAAGCGGGCAACCCTATTTCAGACAAGGATGCGAAGTGGGCAACCCTATTTCAGACAATGATGCAAAGCCAGCAACCCTATTTCAGACAATGATGCAAAGCGGGCAACCCTATTTCATACCACGATGCAAGGTGGGAAACCCTATTTCAGACAATGATGCAAAGCAGGCAACCCTATTTCAGATAATGATGCAAAGCAGGCAACCCTATTTCACACAACAATGCGAAGCCAGCAACCCTATTTCAGACAATGATGCAAAGCAGGCAACCCTATTTCAGACAATGATTTGAAGTGGGCAACCCGATTTCAGACAAGGTTGCGAAGCGGGCAACCCTATTTCAGTCAAGGATGCGAAGTGGGCAACCGTATTTCAGACAATGATGTAAAGTGGGCAACCCTATTTCAGACAATGATGTGAAGTGGGCAACCCTATTTCAGACAAGGATGCAAAGTGGGCAACCCTATTTCAGACAATGATGCAAAGCAAGCAACCCTATTTCAGACGATGATGCAAAGCGGGCAACCCTATTTCATTCAATGATGCAAGTTGGGCAACCCTATTTCAGAAAACAATGTGAAGCGAGTAACCCTATTTCAGACAATGATGCAAAGCAGGAAACCATATTTCAGACAATGATGCAAAGCAGGCAACCCTATTTCAGACAATGACGCAAAGCAGGCAACCCTATTTCAGACAATGATGCAAAGCGGGCAACCTTATTTCAGACAATGATGCAAAGCAGGCAACCCTATTTCATACAACGATGCAAGGCCGGCAACCCCGTTTCAGACAACAATGGGAAGCGAGCAACCCTATTTCAGACAATGATGCAAAGCGAGCAACCATATTTCAGACAACAATGTGAAGCGGGCAACCCTATTTCAGACAATGATTCAAAGTGGGCAACCCTATTTCAGACAATGATGTGAAGCAGGCAACCCTATTTCAGACAAGGATGCGAAGCAGGCAACCATATTTCCAACAAGGATGCGAAGTGGGCAACCCTATTTCAGACTGATGCAAAGCAAGGAACCCTATTTCAGACAATGATGCAAAGTGGGCAACCCTATTTCATAACGTGATGCGAAGTGGGAAACCCTATTTCAGACAATGATGCAAAGCAAGGAACCCTATTTCAGACAATGATGCAAAGCAGGCAACCATATTTCATACAACGATGCAAAGTGAGCAACCCTGTTTCAGACAATGATGCAAAGCAGGCAACCCTATTTCAGACAATGATGCAAAGCAGGCAACCCTATTTCAGACAAAGATGCGAAGCGGGCAACCCTATTTCAGACAATGATGCAAAGTGGGCAACCCTATTTCAGACAATGATGTGAAGTGGGCAACCCTATTTCTGACAAGGATGCAAAGCGGGCAACCCTATTTCAGACAAGGATGTGAAGTGGGCAACCCTATTTCAGACAATGATGCAAAGCAAGCAACCCTATTTCAGACAATGATGCAAAGCGGGCAACCCTATTTCATACCACGATGCAAGGTGGGAAACCCTATTTCAGACAATGATGCAAAGCAGGCAACCCGATTTCAGACAATGATGCAAAGCAGGCAACCCTATTTCAGACAACAATGCGAAGCCAGCAACCCTATTTCAGACAATGATGCAAAGCAGGCAACCCTATTTCAGACAATGATTTGAAGTGGGCAATCCTATTTCAGACAATGATGCAAAGCAGGCAACCCGATTTCATACAACGATGCAAGACGGGCAACCCTATTTCAGACAATGATGTAAAACCGACAACCCTATTTCATACAACGATGCAAGGCGGGTAACCCTATTTCAGACAATGATGTAAAACAGACATCCCTATTTCATACAACAATGCAAAGCGGGCAACCCTATTTCATACAACAATGCAAAGTGAGCAACCCTATTTCAGACAATGATGCAAAGCAGGCAACCCTATTTCAGACAATGATGTGAAGTGGGCAACCCTATTTCAGACAATGATGTGAAGTGGGCAACCCTATTTCAGACAAAGATGTGAAGCGGGCAACCCTATTTCAGACAATGATGCAAAGTGGGCAACCCTATTTCAGACAATGATTTGAAGTGGGCAACCCTATTTCAGACAAGGTTGCGAAGCAGGCAACCCTATTTCATTCAAGGATGCGAAGTGGGCAACCGTATTTCAGACAATGATGTAAAGTGGGCAACCCTATTTCAGACAATGATGCAAAGTGGGCAACCCTATTTCAGACAATGATGTGAAGTGGGCAACCCTATTTCAGACAAGGATGCAAAGCGGGCAACCCTAAATCAGACAAGGATGCGAAGTGGGCAACCCTATTTCAGACAATGATGCAAAGCCAGCAACCCTATTTCAGACAATGATGCAAAGCGGGCAACCCTATTTCATACCACGATGCAAGGTGGGAAACCCTATTTCAGACAATGATGCAAAGCAGGCAACCCTATTTCAGACAATGATGCAAAGCAGGCAACCCTATTTCAGACAACAATGCGAAGCCAGCAACCCTATTTCAGACAATGATGCAAAGCAGGCAACCCTATTTCAGACAATGATTTGAAGTGGGCAACCCGATTTCAGACAAGGTTGCGAAGTGGGCAACCCTATTTTAGTCAAGGATGCGAAGTGGGCAACCGTGTTGCAGACAACGATGTAAAGTTGGCAACCCTATTTCAGACAATGATATGAAGTGGGCAACCCTATTACAGACAAGGCTGTGAAGCAGGCAACCCTATTTCAGACAAGGATGCAAAGTGGGCAACCCTATTTCAGACGATGATGCAAAGTGGGCAACCCTATTTCATTCAATGATGCAAGTTGGGCAACCCTATTTCAGAAAACAATGTGAAGCGAGTAACCCTATTTCAGACAATGATGCAAAGCAGGAAACCCTATTTAAGACAATGATGCAAAGCAGGCAACCCTATTTCAGACAATGATGCAAAGCAGGCAACCCTATTTCAGACAACGATGCAAAGCGGGCAACCTTATTTCAGCCAATGATGCAAAGCAGGCAACCCAATTTCATACAACGATGCAAGGCGGGCAACCCCGTTTCAGACAACAATGGGAAACGAGCAACCCTATTTCAGACAATGATGCAAAGCGAGCAACCATATTTCAGACAACAATGCGAAGCGAGCATCCCTATTTCAGACAAGGATGCGAAGCGGGCAACCCTATTTCAGACAATGATTCAAAGTGGGCAACCCTATTTCAGACAATGATGTGAAGCAGGCAACCCTATTTCAGACAGGGATGCGAAGCAGGCAACCGTATTTCCAACAAGGATGCGAAGTGGGCAACCCTATTTCAGACAATGATGCAAAGCAAGGAACCCTATTTCAGACAATGACGCAAAGTGGGCAACCCTATTTCATACCGTGATGCAAGGTGGGCAACCCTATTTCAGAAAACAATGCAAAGTGAGCAACCCTATTTCAGACAATGATGCAAAGCAGGCAACCCTTTTTCAGACAATGATGCAAAGCAGGCAACCCTATTTCAGACAATGATGTGAAGTGGGCAACCCTATTTCAGACAATGATGCAAAGCGGGCAACCCTATTTCAGACAATGATGCAAAGCAGGCAACCCTATTTCAGACAATGATGTGAAGTGGGCAACCCTATTTCAGACAATGGTGCAAAGCAGGCAACCCTATTTCAGACAATGATGTGAAGTGGGCAACCCTATTTCAGACAAGGTTGCGAAGCGGGCAACCCTATTTCAGGCAATAATGCAAAGCAGGCAACCCTATTTCAGACAATGATGTGAAGTGGGCAACCCTATTTCAGACAAGGCTGTGAAGCGGGCAACCCTATTTCAGGCAAGGATGCAAAGTGGGCAACCCTATTTCAGACAATGATGCAAAGCAAGCAACCCTATTTCAGACGATGATGCAAAGCGGGCAACCCTATTTCATACAATGATGCAAGTTGGGCAACCCTATTTCAGAAAACAATGTGAAGCGAGTAACGCTATTTCAGACAATGATGCAAAGCAGGAAACCCTATTTCAGACAATGATGCAAAGCAGGCAACCCTATTTCAGACAATGATGCAAAGCGGGCAACCTTATTTCAGACAATGATGCAAAGCAGGCAACCCTATTTCATACAACGATGCAAGGCGGGCAACCCCATTTCACACAACAATGGGAAGCGAGCAACCCTATTTCAGACAATGATGCAAAGCGTGCAACCATATTTCAGACAACAATGCGAAGCGAGCAACCCTATTTCAGACAAGGATGCGAAGCGGGCAACCATATTTCAGACAATGATGCAAAGTGGGCAACCCTATTTCAGACAATGATGTGAAGAGGGCACCCCTATTTCAGACAAGGATGCGAAGCAGGCAACCGTATTTCCAACAAGGATGCGAAGTGGGCAACCCTATTTCAGACAATGATGCAAAGCAAGGAACCCTATTTCAGACAATGATGCAAAGCAGGCAACCATATTTCATACAACGATGCAAAGTGAGCAACCCTATTTCAGACAATGATGCAAAGCAAGGAACCCTATTTCAGACAATGATGCAAAGCGGGCAACCCTATTTCATACAACAATGCAAAGTGAACAACCCTATTTCATACAACAATGCAAAGTGAGCAACCCTATTTCAGACAATGATGCAAAGCGGGCAACCCTATTTCATACCACGATGCAAGGTGGGAAACCCTATTTCAGACAAGGATGCGAAGCGGGCAACCCTATTTCAGACAATGATGCAAAGTGGGCAACCCTATTTCAGACAATGATGTGAAGCGGGCACCCCTATTTCAGACAAGGATGCGAAGCAGGCAACCGTATTTCCAACAAGGATGCGAAGTCGGCAACCCTATTTCAGACAATGATGCAAAGCAAGGATCCCTATTTCAGACAATGATGCAAAGCGGGCAACCCTATTTCATACAACAATGCAAAGTGAACAACCCTATTTCATACAACAATGCAAAGTGAGCAACCCTATTTCAGACAATGATGCAAAGCGGGCAACCCTATTTCATACAACAATGCAAAGTGAGCATCCCTATTTCAGACAATGATGCAAAGCAGGCAACCCTATTTCAGACAATGATGCAAAGCAGGCAACCCGATTTCATACAACGATGCA
Source organism: Myxine glutinosa (assembly GCF_964187855.1). Lineage (NCBI taxonomy): Eukaryota > Metazoa > Chordata > Myxini > Myxiniformes > Myxinidae > Myxine > Myxine glutinosa. Next base: position 1,532,605 of record NC_136269.1, read on the forward strand.
AGGCGGGTAACCCTATTTCAGACAATGATGTAAAACCGACATCCCTATTTCATACAACAATGCAAAGCGGGCAACCTTATTTCATACAACAATGCAAAGTGAGCAACCCTATTTCAGACAATGATGCAAAGCAGGCAACCCTATTTCAGACAATGATGTGAAGTGGGCAACCCTATTTCAGACAATGATGTGAAGTGGGCAACCCTATTTCAGACAAAGATGTGAAGCGGGCAACCCTATTTCAGACAATGATGCAAAGTGGGCAACCCTATTTCAGACAATGATGTGAAGTGGGCAACCCTATTTCAGACAAGGATGCAAAGCAGGCAACCCTATTTCATTCAAGGATGTGAAGTGGGCAACCCTATTTCAGACAAGGATGCAAAGCGGGCAACCCTATTTCAGACAAGGATGCGAAGTGGGCAACCCTATTTCAGACAATGACGCAAAGCCAGCAACCCTATTTCAGACAATGATGCAAAGCGGGCAACCCTATTTCATACCACGATGCAAGGTGGGAAACCCTATTTCAGACAATGATTCAAAGCAGGCAACCCTATTTCAGACAATGATGCAAAGCAGGCAACCCTATTTCACACAACAATGCGAAGCCAGCAACCCTATTTCAGACAATGATGCAAAGCAGGCAACCCTATTTCAGACAATGATTTGAAGTGGGCAACCCGATTTCAGACAAGGTTGCGAAGCGGGCAACCCTATTTCAGTCAAGGATGCGAAGTGGGCAACCGTATTTCAGACAATGATGTAAAGTGGGCAACCCTATTTCAGACAATGATGTGAAGTGGGCAACCCTATTTCAGACAAGGATGCAAAGTGGGCAACCCTATTTCAGACAATGATGCAAAGCAAGCAACCCTATTTCAGACGATGATGCAAAGCGGGCAACCCTATTTCATTCAATGATGCAAGTTGGGCAACCCTATTTCAGAAAACAATGTGAAGCGAGTAACCCTATTTCAGACAATGATGCAAAGCAGGAAACCATATTTCAGACAATGATGCAAAGCAGGCAACCCTATTTCAGACAATGATGCAAAGCAGGCAACCCTATTTCAGACAATGATGCAAAGCGGGCAACCTTATTTCAGACAATGATGCAAAGCAGGCAACCCTATTTCATACAACGATGCAAGGCGGGCAACCCCGTTTCAGACAACAATGGGAAGCGAGCAACCCTATTTCAGAGAATGATGCAAAGCGAGCAACCATATTTCAGACAACAATGCGAAGCGGGCAACCCTATTTCAGACAATGATTCAAAGTGGGCAACCCTATTTCAGACAATGATGTGAAGCAGGCAACCCTATTTCAGACAAGGATGCGAAGCAGGCAACCGTATTTCCAACAAGGATGCGAAGTGGGCAACCCTATTTCAGACTGATGCAAAGCAAGGAACCCTATTTCAGACAATGATGCAAAGTGGGCAACCCTATTTCATACCGTGATGCGAAGTGGGCAACCCTATTTCAGACAATGATGCAAAGCAAGGAACCCTATTTCAGACAATGATGCAAAGCAGGCAACCATATTTCATACAACGATGCAAAGTGAGCAACCCTGTTTCAGACAATGATGCAAAGCAGGCAACCCTATTTCAGACAATGATGCAAAGCAGGCAACCCTATTTCAGACAAAGATGCGAAGCGGGCAACCCTATTTCAGACAATGATGCAAAGTGGGCAACCCTATTTCAGACAATGATGTGAAGTGGGCAACCCTATTTCTGACAAGGATGCAAAGCGGGCAACCCTATTTCAGACAAGGATGTGAAGTGGGCAACCCTATTTCAGACAATGATGCAAAGCAAGCAACCCTATTTCAGACAATGATGCAAAGCGGGCAACCCTATTTCATACCACGATGCAAGGTGGGAAACCGTATTTCAGACAATGATGCAAAGCAGGCAACCCTATTTCAGACAATGATGCAAAGCAGGCAACCCTATTTCAGACAATGATGCGAAGTGGGCAACCGTATTTCAGACAATGATGTAAAGTGGGCAACCCTATTTCAGACAATGATGCAAAGTGGGCAACCCTATTTCAGACAATGATGTGAAGTGGGCAACCCTATTTCAGACAAGGATGCAAAGCGGGCAACCCTATTTCAGACAAGGATGCGAAGTGGGCAACCCTATTTCAGACAATGATGCAAAGCCAGCAACCCTATTTCAGACAATGATGCAAAGCGGGCAACCCTATTTCATACCACGATGCAAGGTGGGAAACCCTATTTCAGACAATGATGCAAAGCAGGCAACCCTATTTCAGACAATGATGCAAAGCAGGCAACCCTATTTCAGACAACAATGCGAAGCCAGCAACCCTATTTCAGACAATGATGCAAAGCAGGCAACCCTATTTCAGACAATGATTTGAAGTGGGCAACCCGATTTCAGACAAGGTTGCGAAGCGGGCAACCCTATTTCAGTCAAGGATGCGAAGTGGGCAACCGTATTTCAGACAACGATGTAAAGTTGGCAACCCTATTTCAGACAATGATGTGAAGTTGGCAACCCTATTACAGACAAGGCTGTGAAGCGGGCAACCCTATTTCAGACAAGGATGCAAAGTGGGCAAACCTATTTCAGACGATGATGCAAAGCGGGCAACCCTATTTCATTCAATGATGCAAGTTGGGCAACCCTATTTCAGAAAACAATGTGAAGCGAGTAACCATATTTCAGACAATGATGCAAAGCAGGAAACCCTATTTCAGACAATGATGCAAAGTGGGCAACCCTATTTCAGACAATGATGTGAAGTGGGCAGCCCTATTTCAGACAAGGATGCAAAGCAGGCAACCCTATTTCAGACAATGATTTGAAGTGGGCAACCCTATTTCATTCAAGGATGCGAAGTGGGCAACCGTATTCCAGACAATGATGTAAAGTGGGCAACCCTATTTCAGACAATGATGCAAAGTGGGCAACCCTATTTCAGACAATGATGTGAAGTGGGCAACCCTATTTCAGACAAGGATGCAAAGCGGGCAACCCTATTTCAGACAAGTATGCGAAGTGGGCAACCCTATTTCAGACAATGATGCAAAGCCAGCAACCCTATTTCAGACAATGATGCAAAGCGGGCAACCCTATTTCATACCACGATGCAAGGTGGGAAACCCTATTTCAGACAATGATGCAAAGCAGGCAACCCTATTTCAGATAATGATGCAAAGCAGGCAACCCTATTTCACACAACAATGCGAAGCCAGCAACCCTATTTCAGACAATGATGCAAAGCAGGCAACCCTATTTCAGACAATGATTTGAAGTGGGCAACCCGATTTCAGACAAGGTTGCGAAGCGGGCAACCCTATTTCAGTCAAGGATGCGAAGTGGGCAACCGTATTTCAGACAATGATGTAAAGTGGGCAACCCTATTTCAGACAATGATGTGAAGTGGGCAACCCTATTTCAGACAAGGATGCAAAGTGGGCAACCCTATTTCAGACAATGATGCAAAGCAAGCAACCCTATTTCAGACGATGATGCAAAGCGGGCAACCCTATTTCATTCAATGATGCAAGTTGGGCAACCCTATTTCAGAAAACAATGTGAAGCGAGTAACCCTATTTCAGACAATGATGCAAAGCAGGAAACCATATTTCAGACAATGATGCAAAGCAGGCAACCCTATTTCAGACAATGATGCAAAGCAGGCAACCCTATTTCAGACAATGATGCAAAGCGGGCAACCTTATTTCAGACAATGATGCAAAGCAGGCAACCCTTTTTCATACAACGATGCAAGGCCGGCAACCCCGTTTCAGACAACAATGGGAAGCGAGCAACCCTATTTCAGACAATGATGCAAAGCGAGCAACCATATTTCAGACAACAATGCGAAGCGGGCAACCCTATTTCAGACAATGATTCAAAGTGGGCAACCCTATTTCAGACAATGATGTGAAGCAGGAAACCCTATTTCAGACAAGGATGCGAAGCAGGCAACCGTATTTCCAACAAGGATGCGAAGTGGGCAACCCTATTTCAGACTGATGCAAAGCAAGGAACCCTATTTCAGACAATGATGCAAAGTGGGCAACCCTATTTCATACCGTGATGCGAAGTGGGCAACCCTATTTCAGACAATGATGCAAAGCAAGGAACCCTATTTCAGACAATGATGCAAAGCAGGCAACCATATTTCATACAACGATGCAAAGTGAGCAACCCTGTTTCAGACAATGATGCAAAGCAGGCAACCCTATTTCAGACAATGATGCAAAGCAGGCAACCCTATTTCAGACAAAGATGCGAAGCGGGCAACCCTATTTCAGACAATGATGCAAAGTGGGCAACCCTATTTCAGACAATGATGTGAAGTGGGCAACCCTATTTCTGACAAGGATGCAAAGCGGGCAACCCTATTTCAGACAAGGATGTGAAGTGGGCAACCCTATTTCAGACAATGATGCAAAGCAAGCAACCCTATTTCAGACAATGATGCAAAGCGGGCAACCCTATTTCATACCACGATGCAAGGTGGGAAACCCTATTTCAGACAATGATGCAAAGCAGGCAACCCGATTTCAGACAATGATGCAAAGCAGGCAACCCTATTTCACACAACAATGCGAAGCCAGCAACCCTATTTCAGACAATGATGCAAAGCAGGCAACCCTATTTCAGACAATGATTTGAAGTGGGCAATCCTATTTCAGACAATGATGCAAAGCAGGCAACCCAATTTCATACAACGATGCAAGGCGGGCAACCCTATTTCAGACAATGATGTAAAACCGACAACCCTATTTCATACAACGATGCAAGGCGGGTAACCCTATTTCAGACAATGATGTAAAACAGACATCCCTATTTCATACAACAATGCAAAGCGGGCAACCCTATTTCATACAACAATGCAAAGTGAGCAACCCTATTTCAGACAATGATGCAAAGCAGGCAACCCTATTTCAGACAATGATGTGAAGTGGGCAACCCTATTTCAGACAATGGTGCAAAGCAGGCAACCCTATTTCAGACAATGATGTGAAGTGGGCAACCCTATTTCAGACAAGGTTGCGAAGCGGGCAACCCTATTTCAGGCAATAATGCAAAGCAGGCAACCCTATTTCAGACAATGATGTGAAGTGGGCAACCCTATTTCAGACAAGGCTGTGAAGCGGGCAACCCTATTTCAGACAAGGATGCAAAGTGGGCAACCCTATTTCAGACAATGATGCAAAGCAAGCAACCCTATTTCAGACGATGATGCAAAGCGGGCAACCCTATTTCATACAATGATGCAAGTTGGGCAACCCTATTTCAGAAAACAATGTGAAGCGAGTAACGCTATTTCAGACAATGATGCAAAGCAGGAAACCCTATTTCAGACAATGATGCAAAGCAGGCAACCCTATTTCAGACAATGATGCAAAGCGGGCAACCTTATTTCAGACAATGATGCAAAGCAGGCAACCCTATTTCATACAACGATGCAAGGCGGGCAACCCCATTTCACACAACAATGGGAAGCGAGCAACCCTATTTCAGACAATGATGCAAAGCGTGCAACCATATTTCAGACAACAATGCGAAGCGAGCAACCCTATTTCAGACAAGGATGCGAAGCGGGCAACCATATTTCAGACAATGATGCAAAGTGGGCAACCCTATTTCAGACAATGATGTGAAGAGGGCACCCCTATTTCAGACAAGGATGCGAAGCAGGCAACCGTATTTCCAACAAGGATGCGAAGTGGGCAACCCTATTTCAGACAATGATGCAAAGCAAGGAACCCTATTTCAGACAATGATGCAAAGCAGGCAACCATATTTCATACAACGATGCAAAGTGAGCAACCCTATTTCAGACAATGATGCAAAGCAAGGAACCCTATTTCAGACAATGATGCAAAGCGGGCAACCCTATTTCATACAACAATGCAAAGTGAACAACCCTATTTCATACAACAATGCAAAGTGAGCAACCCTATTTCAGACAATGATGCAAAGCGGGCAACCCTATTTCATACCACGATGCAAGGTGGGAAACCCTATTTCAGACAAGGATGCGAAGCGGGCAACCCTATTTCAGACAATGATGCAAAGTGGGCAACCCTATTTCAGACAATGATGTGAAGCGGGCACCCCTATTTCAGACAAGGATGCGAAGCAGGCAACCGTATTTCCAACAAGGATGCGAAGTCGGCAACCCTATTTCAGACAATGATGCAAAGCAAGGATCCCTATTTCAGACAATGATGCAAAGCGGGCAACCCTATTTCATACAACAATGCAAAGTGAACAACCCTATTTCATACAACAATGCAAAGTGAGCAACCCTATTTCAGACAATGATGCAAAGCGGGCAACCCTATTTCATACAACAATGCAAAGTGAGCATCCCTATTTCAGACAATGATGCAAAGCAGGCAACCCTATTTCAGACAATGATGCAAAGCAGGCAACCCGATTTCATACAACGATGCAAGGCGGGTAACCCTATTTCAGACAATGATGTAAAACCGACATCCCTATTTCATACAACAATGCAAAGCGGGCAACCTTATTTCATACAACAATGCAAAGTGAGCAACCCTATTTCAGACAATGATGCAAAGCAGGCAACCCTATTTCAGACAATGATGTGAAGTGGGCAACCCTATTTCAGACAATGATGTGAAGTGGGCAACCCTATTTCAGACAAAGATGTGAAGCGGGCAACCCTATTTCAGACAATGATGCAAAGTGGGCAACCCTATTTCAGACAATGATGTGAAGTGGGCAACCCTATTTCAGACAAGGATGCAAAGCAGGCAACCCTATTTCATTCAAGGATGTGAAGTGGGCAACCCTATTTCAGACAAGGATGCAAAGCGGGCAACCCTATTTCAGACAAGGATGCGAAGTGGGCAACCCTATTTCAGACAATGACGCAAAGCCAGCAACCCTATTTCAGACAATGATGCAAAGCGGGCAACCCTATTTCATACCACGATGCAAGGTGGGAAACCCTATTTCAGACAATGATTCAAAGCAGGCAACCCTATTTCAGACAATGATGCAAAGCAGGCAACCCTATTTCACACAACAATGCGAAGCCAGCAACCCTATTTCAGACAATGATGCAAAGCAGGCAACCCTATTTCAGACAATGATTTGAAGTGGGCAACCCGATTTCAGACAAGGTTGCGAAGCGGGCAACCCTATTTCAGTCAAGGATGCGAAGTGGGCAACCGTATTTCAGACAATGATGTAAAGTGGGCAACCCTATTTCAGACAATGATGTGAAGTGGGCAACCCTATTTCAGACAAGGATGCAAAGTGGGCAACCCTATTTCAGACAATGATGCAAAGCAAGCAACCCTATTTCAGACGATGATGCAAAGCGGGCAACCCTATTTCATTCAATGATGCAAGTTGGGCAACCCTATTTCAGAAAACAATGTGAAGCGAGTAACCCTATTTCAGACAATGATGCAAAGCAGGAAACCATATTTCAGACAATGATGCAAAGCAGGCAACCCTATTTCAGACAATGATGCAAAGCAGGCAACCCTATTTCAGACAATGATGCAAAGCGGGCAACCTTATTTCAGACAATGATGCAAAGCAGGCAACCCTATTTCATACAACGATGCAAGGCGGGCAACCCCGTTTCAGACAACAATGGGAAGCGAGCAACCCTATTTCAGAGAATGATGCAAAGCGAGCAACCATATTTCAGACAACAATGCGAAGCGGGCAACCCTATTTCAGACAATGATTCAAAGTGGGCAACCCTATTTCAGACAATGATGTGAAGCAGGCAACCCTATTTCAGACAAGGATGCGAAGCAGGCAACCGTATTTCCAACAAGGATGCGAAGTGGGCAACCCTATTTCAGACTGATGCAAAGCAAGGAACCCTATTTCAGACAATGATGCAAAGTGGGCAACCCTATTTCATACCGTGATGCGAAGTGGGCAACCCTATTTCAGACAATGATGCAAAGCAAGGAACCCTATTTCAGACAATGATGCAAAGCAGGCAACCATATTTCATACAACGATGCAAAGTGAGCAACCCTGTTTCAGACAATGATGCAAAGCAGGCAACCCTATTTCAGACAATGATGCAAAGCAGGCAACCCTATTTCAGACAAAGATGCGAAGCGGGCAACCCTATTTCAGACAATGATGCAAAGTGGGCAACCCTATTTCAGACAATGATGTGAAGTGGGCAACCCTATTTCTGACAAGGATGCAAAGCGGGCAACCCTATTTCAGACAAGGATGTGAAGTGGGCAACCCTATTTCAGACAATGATGCAAAGCAAGCAACCCTATTTCAGACAATGATGCAAAGCGGGCAACCCTATTTCATACCACGATGCAAGGTGGGAAACCGTATTTCAGACAATGATGCAAAGCAGGCAACCCTATTTCAGACAATGATGCAAAGCAGGCAACCCTATTTCAGACAATGATGCGAAGTGGGCAACCGTATTTCAGACAATGATGTAAAGTGGGCAACCCTATTTCAGACAATGATGCAAAGTGGGCAACCCTATTTCAGACAATGATGTGAAGTGGGCAACCCTATTTCAGACAAGGATGCAAAGCGGGCAACCCTATTTCAGACAAGGATGCGAAGTGGGCAACCCTATTTCAGACAATGATGCAAAGCCAGCAACCCTATTTCAGACAATGATGCAAAGCGGGCAACCCTATTTCATACCACGATGCAAGGTGGGAAACCCTATTTCAGACAATGATGCAAAGCAGGCAACCCTATTTCAGACAATGATGCAAAGCAGGCAACCCTATTTCAGACAACAATGCGAAGCCAGCAACCCTATTTCAGACAATGATGCAAAGCAGGCAACCCTATTTCAGACAATGATTTGAAGTGGGCAACCCGATTTCAGACAAGGTTGCGAAGCGGGCAACCCTATTTCAGTCAAGGATGCGAAGTGGGCAACCGTATTTCAGACAACGATGTAAAGTTGGCAACCCTATTTCAGACAATGATGTGAAGTTGGCAACCCTATTACAGACAAGGCTGTGAAGCGGGCAACCCTATTTCAGACAAGGATGCAAAGTGGGCAAACCTATTTCAGACGATGATGCAAAGCGGGCAACCCTATTTCATTCAATGATGCAAGTTGGGCAACCCTATTTCAGAAAACAATGTGAAGCGAGTAACCATATTTCAGACAATGATGCAAAGCAGGAAACCCTATTTCAGACAATGATGCAAAGCAAGCAACCCTATTTCAGACAATGATGCAAAGCGGGCAACCCTATTTCATACCACGATGCAAGGTGGGAAACCCTATTTCAGACAATGATGCAAAGCAGGCAACCCGATTTCAGACAATGATGCAAAGCAGGCAACCCTATTTCACACAACAATGCGAAGCCAGCAACCCTATTTCAGACAATGATGCAAAGCAGGCAACCCTATTTCAGACAATGATTTGAAGTGGGCAATCCTATTTCAGACAATGATGCAAAGCAGGCAACCCGATTTCATACAACGATGCAAGGCGGGCAACCCTATTTCAGACAATGATGTAAAACCGACAACCCTATTTCATACAACGATGCAAGGCGGGTAACCCTATTTCAGACAATGATGTAAAACAGACATCCCTATTTCATACAACAATGCAAAGCGGGCAACCCTATTTCATACAACAATGCAAAGTGAGCAACCCTATTTCAGACAATGATGCAAAGCAGGCAACCCTATTTCAGACAATGATGTGAAGTGGGCAACCCTATTTCAGACAATGATGTGAAGTGGGCAACCCTATTTCAGACAAAGATGCGAAGCGGGCAACCCTATTTCAGACAATGATGCAAAGTGGGCAACCCTATTTCAGACAATGATTTGAAGTGGGCAACCCTATTTCAGACAAGGTTGCGAAGCAGGCAACCCTATTTCATTCAAGGATGCGAAGTGGGCAACCGTATTTCAGACAATGATGTAAAGTGGGCAACCCTATTTCAGACAATGATGTGAAGTGGGCAACCCTATTTCAGACAAGGATGCAAAGCGGGCAACCCTAAATCAGACAAGGATGCGAAGTGGGCAACCCTATTTCAGACAATGATGCAAAGCCAGCAACCCTATTTCAGACAATGATGCAAAGCGGGCAACCCTGTTTCATACCACGATGCAAGGTGGGAAACCCTATTTCAGACAATGATGCAAAGCAGGCAACCCTATTTCAGACAATGATGCAAAGCAGGCAACCCTATTTCAGACAACAATGCGAAGCCAGCAACCCTATTTCAGACAATGATGCAAAGCAGGCAACCCTATTTCAGACAATGATTTGAAGTGGGCAACCCGATTTCAGACAAGGTTGCGAAGCGGGCAACCCTATTTCAGTCAAGGATGCGAAGTGGGCAACCGTATTTCAGACAATGATGTAAAGTGGGCAACCCTATTTCAGACAATGATGTGAAGTGGGCAACCCTATTTCAGACAAGGATGCAAAGTGAGCAACCCTATTTCAGACAATGATGCAAAGCGAGCAACCATATTTCAGACAACAATGCGAAGCGAGCATCCCTATTTCAGACAAGGATGCGAAGCGGGCAACCCTATTTCAGACAATGATTCAAAGTGGGCAACCCTATTTCAGACAATGATGTGAAGCAGGCAACCCTATTTCAGACAGGGATGCGAAGCAGGCAACCGTATTTCCAACAAGGATGCGAAGTGGGCAACCCTATTTCAGACAATGACGCAAAGTGGGCAACCCTATTTCATACCGTGATGCAAGGTGGGCAACCCTATTTCAGAAAACAATGCAAAGTGAGCAACCCTATTTCAGACAATGATGCAAAGCAGGCAACCCTTTTTCAGACAATGATGCAAAGCAGGCAACCCTATTTCAGACAATGATGTGAAGTGGGCAACCCTATTTCAGACAATGATGCAAAGCGGGCAACCCTATTTCAGACAATGATGCAAAGCAGGCAACCCTATTTCAGACAATGATGTGAAGTGGGCAACCCTATTTCAGACAATGGTGCAAAGCAGGCAACCCTATTTCAGACAATGATGTGAAGTGGGCAACCCTATTTCAGACAAGGTTGCGAAGCGGGCAACCCTATTTCAGGCAATAATGCAAAGCAGGCAACCCTATTTCAGACAATGATGTGAAGTGGGCAACCCTATTTCAGACAAGGCTGTGAAGCGGGCAACCCTATTTCAGACAAGGATGCAAAGTGGGCAACCCTATTTCAGACAATGATGCAAAGCAAGCAACCCTATTTCAGACGATGATGCAAAGCGGGCAACCCTATTTCATACAATGATGCAAGTTGGGCAACCCTATTTCAGAAAACAATGTGAAGCGAGTAATGCTATTTCAGACAATGATGCAAAGCAGGAAACTCTATTTCAGACAATGATGCAAAGCAGGCAACCCTATTTCAGACAATGATGCAAAGCGGGCAACCTTATTTCAGACAATGATGCAAAGCAGGCAACCCTATTTCATACAACGATGCAAGGCGGGCAACCCCATTTCAGACAACAATGGGAAGCGAGCAACCCTATTTCAGACAATGATGCAAAGCGTGCAACCATATTTCAGACAACAATGCGAAGCGAGCAACCCTATTTCAGACAAGGATGCGAAGCGGGCAACCATATTTCAGACAATGATGCAAAGTGGGCAACCCTATTTCAGACAATGATGTGAAGCGGGCACCCCTATTTCAGACAAGGATGCGAAGCAGGCAACCGTATTTCCAACAAGGATGCGAAGTGGGCAACCCCATTTCAGACAATGATGCAAAGCAAGGAACCCTATTTCAGACAATGATGCAAAGCAGGCAACCATATTTCATACAACGATGCAAAGTGAGCAACCCTATTTCAGACAATGATGCAAAGCAGGCAACCCTATTTCAGACAATGATGCAAAGCAGGCAACCCTATTTCAGACAAAGATGCGAAGCGGGCAACCCTATTTCAGACAATGATGCAAAGTGGGCAACCCTATTTCAGACAATGATGTGAAGTGGGCAACCCTATTTCTGACAAGGATGCAAAGCGGGCAACCCTATTTCAGACAAGGATGTGAAGTGGGCAACCCTATTTCAGACAATGATGCAAAGCAAGCAACCCTATTTCAGACAATGATGCAAAGCGGGCAACCCTATTTCATACCACGATGCAAGGTGGGAAACCCTATTTCAGACAATGATGCAAAGCAGGCAACCCGATTTCAGACAATGATGCAAAGCAGGCAACCCTATTTCAGACAACAATGCGAAGCCAGCAACCCTATTTCAGACAATGATGCAAAGCAGGCAACCCTATTTCAGACAATGATTTGAAGTGGGCAATCCTATTTCAGACAATGATGCAAAGCAGGCAACCCGATTTCATACAACGATGCAAGGCGGGCAACCCTATTTCAGACAATGATGTAAAACCGACAACCCTATTTCATACAACGATGCAAGGCGGGTAAACCTATTTCAGACAATGATGTAAAACAGACATCCCTATTTCATACAACAATGCAAAGCGGGCAACCCTATTTCATACAACAATGCAAAGTGAGCAACCCTATTTCAGACAATGATGCAAAGCAGGCAACCCTATTTCAGACAATGATGCAAAGCAGGCAACCATATTTCATACAACGATGCAAAGTGAGCAACCCTATTTCAGACAATGATGCAAAGCAGGCAACCCTATTTCAGACAATGATGCAAAGCAGGCAACCCTATTTCAGACAAAGATGCGAAGCGGGCAACCCTATTTCAGACAATGATGCAAAGTGGGCAACCCTATTTCAGACAATGATGTGAAGTGGGCAACCCTATTTCAGACAAGGATGCAAAGCGGGCAACCCTATTTCAGACAAGGATGCGAAGTGGGCAACCCTATTTCAGACAATGATGCAAAGCGGGCAACCCTATTTCATACCACGATGCAAGGTGGGAAACCCTATTTCAGACAAGGATGAGAAGCGGGCAACCCTATTTCAGACAATGATGCAAAGTGGGCAACCCTATTTCAGACAATGATGTGAAGCGGGCACCCCTATTTCAGACAAGGATGCGAAGCAGGCAACCGTATTTCCAACAAGGATGCGAAGTCGGCAACCCTATTTCAGACAATGATGCAAAGCAAGGAACCCTATTTCAGACAATGATGCAAAGCAGGCAACCATATTTCATACAACAATGCAAAGTGAGCAACCCTATTTCAGACAATGATGCAAAGCGGGCAACCCTATTTCATACAACAATGCAAAGTGAGCAACCCTATTTCATACAACAATGCAAAGTGAGCAACCCTATTTCAGACAATGATGCAAAGCGGGCAACCCTATTTCATACAACAATGCAAAGTGAGCAACCCTATTTCAGACAATGATGCAAAGCAGGCAACCCTATTTCAGACAATGATGCAAAGCAGGCAACCCGATTTCATACAACGATGCAAGGCGGGTAACCCTATTTCAGACAATGATGTAAAACCGACATCCCTATTTCATACAACAATGCAAAGCAGGCAACCCTATTTCATACAACAATGCAAAGTGAGCAACCCTATTTCAGACAATGATGCAAAGCAGGCAACCCTATTTCAGACAATGATGTCAAGTGGGCAACCCTATTTCAGACAATGATGTGAAGTGGGCAACCCTATTTCAGACAAAGATGTGAAGCGGGCAACCCTATTTCAGACAATGATGCAAAGTGGGCAACCCTATTTCAGACAATGATGTGAAGTGGGCAGCCCTATTTCAGACAAGAATGCAAAGCAGGCAACCCTATTTCAGACAATGATTTGAAGTGGGCAACCCTATTTCATTCAAGGATGCGAAGTGGGCAACCGTATTCCAGACAATGATGTAAAGTGGGCAACCCTATTTCAGACAATGATGCAAAGCAAGCAACCCTATTTCAGACGATGATGCAAAGCAAGCAACCCTATTTCAGACGATGATGCAAAGCGGGCAACCCTATTTCATTCAATGATGCAAGTTGGGCAACCCTATTTCAGAAAACAATGTGAAGCGAGTAACCCTATTTCAGACAATGATGCAAAGCAGGAAACCATATTTCAGACAATGACGCAAAGTGGGCAACCCTATTTCATACCGTGATGCAAGGTGGGCAACCCTATTTCAGAAAACAATGCAAAGTGAGCAACCCTATTTCAGACAATGATGCAAAGCAGGCAACCCTTTTTCAGACAATGATGCAAAGCAGGCAACCCTATTTCAGACAATGATGTGAAGTGGGCAACCCTATTTCAGACAATGATGCAAAGTGGGCATCCCTATTTCAGACAATGATGCAAAGCAGGCAACCCTATTTCAGACAATGATGTGAAGTGGGCAACCCTATTTCAGACAATGATGCAAAGCCAGCAACCCTATTTCAGACAATGATGCAAAGCGGGCAACCCTATTTCATACCACGATGCAAGGTGGGAAACCCTATTTCAGACAATGATGCAAAGCAGGCAACCCTATTTCAGATAATGATGCAAAGCAGGCAACCCTATTTCACACAACAATGCGAAGCCAGCAACCCTATTTCAGACAATGATGCAAAGCAGGCAACCCTATTTCAGACAATGATTTGAAGTGGGCAACCCGATTTCAGACAAGGTTGCGAAGCGGGCAACCCTATTTCAGTCAAGGATGCGAAGTGGGCAACCGTATTTCAGACAATGATGTAAAGTGGGCAACCCTATTTCAGACAATGATGTGAAGTGGGCAACCCTATTTCAGACAAGGATGCAAAGTGGGCAACCCTATTTCAGACAATGATGCAAAGCAAGCAACCCTATTTCAGACGATGATGCAAAGCGGGCAACCCTATTTCATTCAATGATGCAAGTTGGGCAACCCTATTTCAGAAAACAATGTGAAGCGAGTAACCCTATTTCAGACAATGATGCAAAGCAGGAAACCATATTTCAGACAATGATGCAAAGCAGGCAACCCTATTTCAGACAATGACGCAAAGCAGGCAACCCTATTTCAGACAATGATGCAAAGCGGGCAACCTTATTTCAGACAATGATGCAAAGCAGGCAACCCTATTTCATACAACGATGCAAGGCCGGAAACCCCGTTTCAGACAACAATGGGAAGCGAGCAACCCTATTTCAGACAATGATGCAAAGCGAGCAACCATATTTCAGACAACAATGCGAAGCGGGCAACCCTATTTCAGACAATGATTCAAAGTGGGCAACCCTATTTCAGACAATGATGTGAAGCAGGCAACCCTATTTCAGACAAGGATGCGAAGCAGGCAACCGTATTTCCAACAAGGATGCGAAGTGGGCAACCCTATTTCAGACTGATGCAAAGCAAGGAACCCTATTTCAGACAATGATGCAAAGTGGGCAACCCTATTTCATACCGTGATGCGAAGTGGGCAACCCTATTTCAGACAATGATGCAAAGCAAGGTACCCTATTTCAGACAATGATGCAAAGCAGGCAACCATATTTCATACAACGATGCAAAGTGAGCAACCCTGTTTCAGACAATGATGCAAAGCAGGCAACCCTATTTCAGACAATGATGCAAAGCAGGCAACCCCATTTCAGACAAAGATGCGAAGCGGGCAACCCTATTTCAGACAATGATGCAAAGTGGGCAACCCTATTTCAGACAATGATGTGAAGTGGGCAACCCTATTTCTGACAAGGATGCAAAGCGGGCAACCCTATTTCAGACAAGGATGTGAAGTGGGCAACCCTATTTCAGACAATGATGCAAAGCAAGCAACCCTATTTCAGACAATGATGCAAAGCGGGCAACCCTATTTCATACCACGATGCAAGGTGGGAAACCCTATTTCAGACAATGATGCAAAGCAGGCAACCCGATTTCAGACAATGATGCAAAGCAGGCAACCCTATTTCAGACAACAATGCGAAGCCAGCAACCCTATTTCAGACAATGATGCAAAGCAGGCAACCCTATTTCAGACAATGATTTGAAGTGGGCAATCCTATTTCAGACAATGATGCAAAGCAGGCAACCCGATTTCATACAACGATGCAAGGCGGGCAACCCTATTTCAGACAATGATGTAAAACCGACAACCCTATTTCATACAACGATGCAAGGCGGGTAACCCTATTTCAGACAATGATGTAAAACAGACATCCCTATTTCATACAACAATGCAAAGCGGGCAACCCTATTTCATACAACAATGCAAAGTGAGCAACCCTATTTCAGACAATGATGCAAAGCAGGCAACCGTATTTCCAACAAGGATGCGAAGTCGGCAACCCTATTTCAGACAATGATGCAAAGCAAGGAACCCTATTTCAGACAATGATGCAAAGCAGGCAACCATATTTCATACAACAATGCAAAGTGAGCAACCCTATTTCAGACAATGATGCAAAGCGGGCAACCCTATTTCATACAACAATGCAAAGTGAGCAACCCTCTTTCATACAACAATGCAAAGTGAGCAACCCTATTTCAGACAATGATGCAAAGCGGGCAACCCTATTTCATACAACAATGCAAAGTGAGCAACCCTATTTCAGACAATGATGCAAAGCAGGCAACCCTATTTCAGACAATGATGCAAAGCAGGCAACCCGATTTCATACAACGATGCAAGGCGGGTAACCCTATTTCAGACAATGATGTAAAACCGACATCCCTATTTCATACAACAATGCAAAGCAGGCAACCCTATTTCATACAACAATGCAAAGTGAGCAACCCTATTTCAGACAATGATGCAAAGCAGGCAACCCTATTTCAGACAATGATGTCAAGTGGGCAACCCTATTTCAGACAATGATGTGAAGTGGGCAACCCTATTTCAGACAAAGATGTGAAGCGGGCAACCCTATTTCAGACAATGATGCAAAGTGGGCAACCCTATTTCAGACAATGATGTGAAGTGGGCAGCCCTATTTCAGACAAGAATGCAAAGCAGGCAACCCTATTTCAGACAATGATTTGAAGTGGGCAACCCTATTTCATTCAAGGATGCGAAGTGGGCAACCGTATTCCAGACAATGATGTAAAGTGGGCAACCCTATTTCAGACAATGATGCAAAGCAAGCAACCCTATTTCAGACGATGATGCAAAGCAAGCAACCCTATTTCAGACGATGATGCAAAGCGGGCAACCCTATTTCATTCAATGATGCAAGTTGGGCAACCCTATTTCAGAAAACAATGTGAAGCGAGTAACCCTATTTCAGACAATGATGCAAAGCAGGAAACCATATTTCAGACAATGACGCAAAGTGGGCAACCCTATTTCATACCGTGATGCAAGGTGGGCAACCCTATTTCAGAAAACAATGCAAAGTGAGCAACCCTATTTCAGACAATGATGCAAAGCAGGCAACCCTTTTTCAGACAATGATGCAAAGCAGGCAACCCTATTTCAGACAATGATGTGAAGTGGGCAACCCTATTTCAGACAATGATGCAAAGTGGGCATCCCTATTTCAGACAATGATGCAAAGCAGGCAACCCTATTTCAGACAATGATGTGAAGTGGGCAACCCTATTTCAGACAATGATGCAAAGCCAGCAACCCTATTTCAGACAATGATGCAAAGCGGGCAACCCTATTTCATACCACGATGCAAGGTGGGAAACCCTATTTCAGACAATGATGCAAAGCAGGCAACCCTATTTCAGATAATGATGCAAAGCAGGCAACCCTATTTCACACAACAATGCGAAGCCAGCAACCCTATTTCAGACAATGATGCAAAGCAGGCAACCCTATTTCAGACAATGATTTGAAGTGGGCAACCCGATTTCAGACAAGGTTGCGAAGCGGGCAACCCTATTTCAGTCAAGGATGCGAAGTGGGCAACCGTATTTCAGACAATGATGTAAAGTGGGCAACCCTATTTCAGACAATGATGTGAAGTGGGCAACCCTATTTCAGACAAGGATGCAAAGTGGGCAACCCTATTTCAGACAATGATGCAAAGCAAGCAACCCTATTTCAGACGATGATGCAAAGCGGGCAACCCTATTTCATTCAATGATGCAAGTTGGGCAACCCTATTTCAGAAAACAATGTGAAGCGAGTAACCCTATTTCAGACAATGATGCAAAGCAGGAAACCATATTTCAGACAATGATGCAAAGCAGGCAACCCTATTTCAGACAATGACGCAAAGCAGGCAACCCTATTTCAGACAATGATGCAAAGCGGGCAACCTTATTTCAGACAATGATGCAAAGCAGGCAACCCTATTTCATACAACGATGCAAGGCCGGCAACCCCGTTTCAGACAACAATGGGAAGCGAGCAACCCTATTTCAGACAATGATGCAAAGCGAGCAACCATATTTCAGACAACAATGCGAAGCGGGCAACCCTATTTCAGACAATGATTCAAAGTGGGCAACCCTATTTCAGACAATGATGTGAAGCAGGCAACCCTATTTCAGACAAGGATGCGAAGCAGGCAACCGTATTTCCAACAAGGATGCGAAGTGGGCAACCCTATTTCAGACTGATGCAAAGCAAGGAACCCTATTTCAGACAATGATGCAAAGTGGGCAACCCTATTTCATACCGTGATGCGAAGTGGGCAACCCTATTTCAGACAATGATGCAAAGCAAGGTACCCTATTTCAGACAATGATGCAAAGCAGGCAACCATATTTCATACAACGATGCAAAGTGAGCAACCCTGTTTCAGACAATGATGCAAAGCAGGCAACCCTATTTCAGACAATGATGCAAAGCAGGCAACCCTATTTCAGACAAAGATGCGAAGCGGGCAACCCTATTTCAGACAATGATGCAAAGTGGGCAACCCTATTTCAGACAATGATGTGAAGTGGGCAACCCTATTTCTGACAAGGATGCAAAGCGGGCAACCCTATTTCAGACAAGGATGTGAAGTGGGCAACCCTATTTCAGACAATGATGCAAAGCAAGCAACCCTATTTCAGACAATGATGCAAAGCGGGCAACCCTATTTCATACCACGATGCAAGGTGGGAAACCCTATTTCAGACAATGATGCAAAGCAGGCAACCCGATTTCAGACAATGATGCAAAGCAGGCAACCCTATTTCAGACAACAATGCGAAGCCAGCAACCCTATTTCAGACAATGATGCAAAGCAGGCAACCCTATTTCAGACAATGATTTGAAGTGGGCAATCCTATTTCAGACAATGATGCAAAGCAGGCAACCCGATTTCATACAACGATGCAAGGCGGGCAACCCTATTTCAGACAATGATGTAAAACCGACAACCCTATTTCATACAACGATGCAAGGCGGGTAACCCTATTTCAGACAATGATGTAAAACAGACATCCCTATTTCATACAACAATGCAAAGCGGGCAACCCTATTTCATACAACAATGCAAAGTGAGCAACCCTATTTCAGACAATGATGCAAAGCAGGCAACCCTATTTCAGACAATGATGTGAAGTGGGCAACCCTATTTCAGACAATGATGTGAAGTGGGCAACCCTATTTCAGACAAAGATGCGAAGTGGGCAACCGTATTTCAGACAATGATGTAAAGTGAGCAAACCTATTTCAGACAATGATTTGAAGTGGGCAACCCTATTTCAGACAAGGTTGCGAAGCAGGCAACCCTATTTCATTCAAGGATGCGAAGTGGGCAACCGTATTTCAGACAATGATGCAAAGTGGGCAAACCTATTTCAGACAATGATTTGAAGTGGGCAACCCTATTTCAGACAAGGTTGCGAAGCAGGCAACCCTATTTCATTCAAGGATGCGAAGTGGGCAACCGTATTTCAGACAATGATGCAAAGCCAGCAACCCTATTTCAGACAATGATGCAAAGCGGGCAACCCTATTTCATACCACGATGCAAGGTGGGAAACCCTATTTCAGACAATGATGCAAAGCAGGCAACCCTATTTCAGACAATGATGCAAAGCAGGCAACCCTATTTCAGACAACAATGCGAAGCCAGCAACCCTATTTCAGACAATGATGCAAAGCAGGCAACCCTATTTCAGACAATGATTTGAAGTGGGCAACCCGATTTCAGACAAGGTTGCGAAGCGGGCAACCCTATTTCAGTCAAGGATGCGAAGTGGGCAACCGTGTTGCAGACAACGATGTAAAGTTGGCAACCCTATTTCAGACAATGATGTGAAGTGGGCAACCCTATTACAGACAAGGCTGTGAAGCGGGCAACCCTATTTCAGACAAGGATGCAAAGTGGGCAACCCTATTTCAGACGATGATGCAAAGCGGGCAACCCTATTTCATTCAATGATGCAAGTTGGGCAACCCTATTTCAGAAAACAATGTGAAGCGAGTAACCCTATTTCAGACAATGATGCAAAGCAGGAAACCCTATTTCAGACAATGATGCAAAGCAGGCAACCCTATTTCAGACAACGATGCAAAGCGGGCAACCTTATTTCAGACAATGATGCAAAGCAGGCAACCCTATTTCATACAATGATGCAAGGCGGGCAACCCCGTTTCAGACAACAATGGGAAACGAGCAACCCTATTTCAGACAATGATGCAAAGCGAGCAACCATATTTCAGACAACAATGCGAAGCGAGCATCCCTATTTCAGACAAGGATGTGAAGCGGGCAACCCTATTTCAGACAATGATTCAAAGTGGGCAACCCTATTTCAGACAATGATGTGAAGCAGGCAACCCTATTTCAGACAGGGATGCGAAGCAGGCAACCGTATTTCCAACAAGGATGCGAAGTGGGCAACCCTATTTCAGACAATGATGCAAAGCAAGGAACCCTATTTCAGACAATGACGCAAAGTGGGCAACCCTATTTCATACCGTGATGCAAGGTGGGCAACCCTATTTCAGAAAACAATGCAAAGTGAGCAACCCTATTTCAGACAATGATGCAAAGCAGGCAACCCTTTTTCAGACAATGATGCAAAGCAGGCAACCCTATTTCAGACAATGATGTGAAGTGGGCAACCCTATTTCAGACAATGATGCAAAGTGGGCATCCCTATTTCAGACAATGATGCAAAGCAGGCAACCCTATTTCAGACAATGATGTGAAGTGGGCAACCCTATTTCAGACAATGGTGCAAAGCAGGCAACCCTATTTCAGACAATGATGTGAAGTGGGCAACCCTATTTCAGACAAGGTTGCGAAGTGGGCAACCCTATTTCAGACAATAATGCAAAGCAGGCAACCCTATTTCAGACAATGATGTGAAGTGGGCAACCCTATTTCAGACAAGGCTGTGAAGCGGGCAACCCTATTTCAGACAAGGATGCAAAGTGGGCAACCCTATTTCAGACGATGATGCAAAGCGGGCAACCCTATTTCATACAATGATGCAAGTTGGGCAACCCTATTTCAGACAATGATGTGAAGTGGGCAACCCTATTTCAGACAATGATGTGAAGTGGGCAACCCTATTTCAGACAAAGATGTGAAGCGGGCAACCCTATTTCAGACAATGATGCAAAGTGGGCAACCCTATTTCAGACAATGATGTGAAGTGGGCAACCCTATTTCAGACAAGGATGCAAAGCAGGCAACCCTATTTCAGACAATGATTTGAAGTGGGCAACCCTATTTAAGACAAGGTTGCGAAGCAGGCAACCCTATTTCATTCAAGGATGTGAAGTGGGCAACCTTATTTCAGACAAGGATGCAAAGCGGGCAACCCTATTTCAGACAAGGATGCGAAGTGGGCAACCCTATTTCAGACAATGATGCAAAGCCAGCAACCCTATTTCAGACAATGATGCAAAGCGGGCAACCCTATTTCATACCACGATGCAAGGTGGGAAACCCTATTTCAGACAATGATGCAAAGCAGGCAACCCTATTTCAGACAATGATGCAAAGCAGGCAACCCGATTTCATACAACGATGCAAGGCGGGCAACCCTATTTCAGACAATGATGTAAAACCGACAACCCTATTTCATACAACGATGCAAGGCGGGTAACCCTATTTCAGACAATGATGTAAAACAGACATCCCTATTTCATACAACAATGCAAAGCGGGCAACCCTATTTCATACAACAATGCAAAGTGAGCAACCCTATTTCAGACAATGATGCAAAGCAGGCAACCCTATTTCAGACAATGATGTGAAGTGGGCAACCCTATTTCAGACAATGAGGTGAAGTGGGCAACCCTATTTCAGACAAAGATGCGAAGCGGGCAACCCTATTTCAGACAATGATTTGAAGTGGGCAACCCTATTTCAGACAAGGTTGTGAAGCAGGCAACCCTATTTCAGACAAGGATGCAAAGCGGGCAACCCTAAATCAGACAAGGATGCGAAGTGGGCAACCCTATTTCAGACAATGATTTGAAGTGGGCAACCCTATTTCAGACAAGGTTGTGAAGCAGGCAACCCTATTTCATTCAAGGATGCGAAGTGGGCAACCGTATTTCAGACAATGATGTAAAGTGGGCAACCCTATTTCAGACAATGAGTGAAGTGGGCAACCCTATTTCAGACAAGGATGCAAAGCGGGCAACCCTAAATCAGACAAGGATGCGAAGTGGGCAACCCTATTTCAGACAATGATGCAAAGCCAGCAACCCTATTTCAGACAATGATGCAAAGTGGGCAACCCTGTTTCATACCACGATGCAAGGTGGGAAACCCTATTTCAGACAATGATGCAAAGCAGGCAACCCTATTTCAGACAATGATGCAAAGCAGGCAACCCTATTTCAGACAACAATGCGAAGCCAGCAACCCTATTTCAGACAATGATGCAAAGCAGGCAACCCTATTTCAGACAATGATTTGAAGTGGGCAACCCGATTTCAGACAAGGTTGCGAAGCGGGCAACCCTATTTCAGTCAAGGATGCGAAGTGGGCAACCGTGTTGCAGACAACGATGTAAAGTTGGCAACCCTATTTCAGACAATGATGTGAAGTGGGCAACCCTATTACAGACAAGGCTGTGAAGCGGGCAACCCTATTTCAGACAAGGATGCAAAGTGGGCAACCCTATTTCAGACGATGATGCAAAGCGGGCAACCCTATTTCATTCAATGATGCAAGTTGGGCAACCCTATTTCAGAAAACAATGTGAAGCGAGTAACCCTATTTCAGACAATGATGCAAAGCAGGAAACCCTATTTCAGACAATGATGCAAAGCAGGCAACCCTATTTCAGACAATGATGCAAAGCAGGCAACCCTATTTCAGACAACGATGCAAAGCGGGCAACCTTATTTCAGACAATGATGCAAAGCAGGCAACCCTATTTCATACAACGATGCAAGGCGGGCAACCCCGTTTCAGACAACAATGGGAAACGAGCAACCCTATTTCAGACAATGATACAAAGCGAGCAACCATATTTCAGACAACAATGCGAAGCGAGCATCCCTATTTCAGACAAGGATGCGAAGCGGGCAACCCTATTTCAGACAATGATTCAAAGTGGGCAACCCTATTTCAGACAATGATGTGAAGCAGGCAACCCTATTTCAGACAGGGATGCGAAGCAGGCAACCGTATTTCCAACAAGGATGCAAAGCAGGCAACCCTATTTCAGACAATGATGTGAAGTGGGCAACCCTATTTCAGACAATGATGCAAAGCGGGCAACCCTATTTCAGACAATGATGCAAAGCAGGCAACCCTATTTCAGACAATGATGTGAAGTGGGCAACCCTATTTCAGACAATGGTGCAAAGCAGGCAACCCTATTTCAGACAATGATGCAAAGCAAGCAACCCTATTTCAGACGATGATGCAAAGCGGGCAACCCTATTTCATACAATGATGCAAGTTGGGCAACCCTATTTCAGAAAACAATGTGAAGCGAGTAACGCTATTTCAGACAATGATGCAAAGCAGGAAACTCTATTTCAGACAATGATGCAAAGCAGGCAACCCTATTTCAGACAATGATGCAAAGCGGGCAACCTTATTTCAGACAATGATGCAAAGCAGGCAACCGTATTTCCAACAAGGATGCAAAGCAGGCAACCCTATTTCAGACAAGGTTGCGAAGCGGGCAACCCTATTTCAGGCAATAATGCAAAGCAGGCAACCCTATTTCAGACAATGATGTGAAGTGGGCAACCCTATTTCAGACAAGGCTGTGAAGCGGGCAACCCTATTTCAGACAAGGTTGCAAAGTGGGCAACCCTATTTCAGACAATGATGCAAAGCAAGCAACCCTATTTCAGACGATGATGCAAAGCGGGCAACCCTATTTCATACAATGATGCAAGTTGGGCAACCCTATTTCAGAAAACAATGTGAAGCGAGTAACGCTATTTCAGACAATGATGCAAAGCAGGAAACTCTATTTCAGACAATGATGCAAAGCAGGCAACCCTATTTCAGACAATGATGCAAAGCGGGCAACCTTATTTCAGACAATGATGCAAAGCAGGCAACCCTATTTCATACAACGATGCAAGGCGGGCAACCCCATTTCAGACAACAATGGGAAGCGAGCAACCCTATTTCAGACAATGATGCAAAGCGTGCAACCATATTTCAGACAACAATGCGAAGCGAGCAACCCTATTTCAGACAAGGATGCGAAGCGGGCAACCATATTTCAGACAATGATGCAAAGTGGGCAACCCTATTTCAGACAATGATGTGAAGCGGGCACCCCTATTTCAGACAAGGATGCGAAGCAGGCAACCGTATTTCCAACAAGGATGCGAAGTGGGCAACCCCATTTCAGACAATGATGCAAAGCAAGGAACCCTATTTCAGACAATGATGCAAAGCAGGCAACCATATTTCATACAACGATGCAAAGTGAGCAACCCTATTTCAGACAATGATGCAAAGCAGGCAACCCTATTTCAGACAATGATGCAAAGCAGGCAACCCTATTTCAGACAAAGATGCGAAGCGGGCAACCCTATTTCAGACAATGATGCAAAGTGGGCAACCCTATTTCCGACAATGATGTGAAGTGGGCAACCCTATTTCTGACAAGGATGCAAAGCGGGCAACCCTATTTCAGACAAGGATGTGAAGTGGGCAACCCTATTTCAGACAATGATGCAAAGCAAGCAACCCTATTTCAGACAATGATGCAAAGCGGGCAACCCTATTTCATACCACGATGCAAGGTGGGAAACCCTATTTCAGACAATGATGCAAAGCAGGCAACCCGATTTCAGACAATGATGCAAAGCAGGCAACCCTATTTCAGACAACAATGCGAAGCCAGCAACCCTATTTCAGACAATGATGCAAAGCAGGCAACCCTATTTCAGACAATGATTTGAAGTGGGCAATCCTATTTCAGACAATGATGCAAAGCAGGCAACCCGATTTCATACAACGATGCAAGGCGGGCAACCCTATTTCAGACAATGATGTAAAACCGACAACCCTATTTCATACAACGATGCAAGGCGGGTAAACCTATTTCAGACAATGATGTAAAACAGACATCCCTATTTCATACAACAATGCAAAGCGGGCAACCCTATTTCATACAACAATGCAAAGTGAGCAACCCTATTTCAGACAATGATGCAAAGCAGGCAACCCTATTTCAGACAATGATGCAAAGCAGGCAACCATATTTCATACAACGATGCAAAGTGAGCAACCCTATTTCAGACAATGATGCAAAGCAGGCAACCCTATTTCAGACAATGATGCAAAGCAGGCAACCCTATTTCAGACAAAGATGCGAAGCGGGCAACCCTATTTCAGACAATGATGCAAAGTGGGCAACCCTATTTCAGACAATGATGTGAAGTGGCCAACCCTATTTCAGACAAGGATGCAAAGCGGGCAACCCTATTTCAGACAAGGATGCGAAGTGGGCAACCCTATTTCAGACAATGATGCAAAGCGGGCAACCCTATTTCATACCACGATGCAAGGTGGGAAACCCTATTTCAGACAAGGATGCGAAGCGGGCAACCCTATTTCAGACAATGATGCAAAGTGGGCAACCCTATTTCAGACAATGATGTGAAGCGGGCACCCCTATTTCAGACAAGGATGCGAAGCAGGCAACCGTATTTCCAACAAGGATGCGAAGTCGGCAACCCTATTTCAGACAATGATGCAAAGCAAGGAACCCTATTTCAGACAATGATGCAAAGCAGGCAACCATATTTCATACAACAATGCAAAGTGAGCAACCCTATTTCAGACAATGATGCAAAGCGGGCAACCCTATTTCATACAACAATGCAAAGTGAGCAACCCTATTTCATACAACAATGCAAAGTGAGCAACCCCATTTCAGACAATGATGCAAAGCAGGCAACCCTATTTCAGACAATGATGCAAAGCAGGCAACCCGATTTCATACAACGATGCAAGGCGGGTAACCCTATTTCAGACAATGATGTAAAACCGACATCCCTATTTCATACAACAATGCAAAGCAGGCAACCCTATTTCATACAACAATGCAAAGTGAGCAACCCTATTTCAGACAATGATGCAAAGCAGGCAACCCTATTTCAGACAATGATGTCAAGTGGGCAACCCTATTTCAGACAATGATGTGAAGTGGGCAACCCTATTTCAGACAAAGATGTGAAGCGGGCAACCCTATTTCAGACAATGATGCAAAGTGGGCAACCCTATTTCAGACAATGATGTGAAGTGGGCAGCCCTATTTCAGACAAGAATGCAAAGCAGGCAACCCTATTTCAGACAATGATTTGAAGTGGGCAACCCTATTTCATTCAAGGATGCGAAGTGGGCAACCGTATTCCAGACAATGATGTAAAGTGGGCAACCCTATTTCAGACAATGATGCAAAGTGGGCAACCCTATTTCAGACAATGATGTGAAGTGGGCAACCCTATTTCAGACAAGGATGCAAAGCGGGCAACCCTATTTCAGACAAGGATGCGAAGTGGGCAACCCTATTTCAGACAATGATGCAAAGCCAGCAACCCTATTTCAGACAATGATGCAAAGCGGGCAACCCTATTTCATACCACGATGCAAGGTGGGAAACCCTATTTCAGACAATGATGCAAAGCAGGCAACCCTATTTCAGATAATGATGCAAAGCAGGCAACCCTATTTCACACAACAATGCGAAGCCAGCAACCCTATTTCAGACAATGATGCAAAGCAGGCAACCCTATTTCAGACAATGATTTGAAGTGGGCAACCCGATTTCAGACAAGGTTGCGAAGCGGGCAACCCTATTTCAGTCAAGGATGCGAAGTGGGCAACCGTATTTCAGACAATGATGTAAAGTGGGCAACCCTATTTCAGACAATGATGTGAAGTGGGCAACCCTATTTCAGACAAGGATGCAAAGTGGGCAACCCTATTTCAGACAATGATGCAAAGCAAGCAACCCTACTTCAGACGATGATGCAAAGCGGGCAACCCTATTTCATTCAATGATGCAAGTTGGGCAACCCTATTTCAGAAAACAATGTGAAGCGAGTAACCCTATTTCAGACAATGATGTCAAGTGGGCAACCCTATTTCAGACAATGATGTGAAGTGGGCAACCCTATTTCAGACAAAGATGTGAAGCGGGCAACCCTATTTCAGACAATGATGCAAAGTGGGCAACCCTATTTCAGACAATGATGTGAAGTGGGCAGCCCTATTTCAGACAAGAATGCAAAGCAGGCAACCCTATTTCAGACAATGATTTGAAGTGGGCAACCCTATTTCATTCAAGGATGCGAAGTGGGCAACCGTATTCCAGACAATGATGTAAAGTGGGCAACCCTATTTCAGACAATGATGCAAAGTGGGCAACCCTATTTCAGACAATGATGTGAAGTGGGCAACCCTATTTCAGACAAGGATGCAAAGCGGGCAACCCTATTTCAGACAAGGATGCGAAGTGGGCAACCCTATTTCAGACAATGATGCAAAGCCAGCAACCCTATTTCAGACAATGATGCAAAGCGGGCAACCCTATTTCATACCACGATGCAAGGTGGGAAACCCTATTTCAGACAATGATGCAAAGCAGGCAACCCTATTTCAGATAATGATGCAAAGCAGGCAACCCTATTTCACACAACAATGCGAAGCCAGCAACCCTATTTCAGACAATGATGCAAAGCAGGCAACCCTATTTCAGACAATGATTTGAAGTGGGCAACCCGATTTCAGACAAGGTTGCGAAGCGGGCAACCCTATTTCAGTCAAGGATGCGAAGTGGGCAACCGTATTTCAGACAATGATGTAAAGTGGGCAACCCTATTTCAGACAATGATGTGAAGTGGGCAACCCTATTTCAGACAAGGATGCAAAGTGGGCAACCCTATTTCAGACAATGATGCAAAGCAAGCAACCCTACTTCAGACGATGATGCAAAGCGGGCAACCCTATTTCATTCAATGATGCAAGTTGGGCAACCCTATTTCAGAAAACAATGTGAAGCGAGTAACCCTATTTCAGACAATGATGCAAAGCAGGAAACCATATTTCAGACAATGATGCAAAGCAGGCAACCCTATTTCAGACAATGATGCAAAGCAGGCAACCCTATTTCAGACAATGATGCAAAGCGGGCAACCTTATTTCAGACAATGATGCAAAGCAGGCAACCCTATTTCATACAACGATGCAAGGCCGGCAACCCCGTTTCAGACAACAATGGGAAGCGAGCAACCCTATTTCAGACAATGATGCAAAGCGAGCAACCATATTTCAGACAACAATGCGAAGCGGGCAACCCTATTTCAGACAATGATTCAAAGTGGGCAACCCTATTTCAGACAATGATGTGAAGCAGGCAACCCTATTTCAGACAAGGATGCGAAGCAGGCAACCGTATTTCCAACAAGGATGCGAAGTGGGCAACCCTATTTCAGACTGATGCAAAGCAAGGAACCCTATTTCAGACAATGATGCAAAGTGGGCAACCCTATTTCATACCGTGATGCGAAGTGGGCAACCCTATTTCAGACAATGATGCAAAGCAAGGAACCCTATTTCAGACAATGATGCAAAGCAGGCAACCATATTTCATACAACGATGCAAAGTGAGCAACCCTGTTTCAGACAATGATGCAAAGCAGGCAACCCTATTTCAGACAATGATGCAAAGCAGGCAACCCTATTTCAGACAAAGATGCGAAGCGGGCAACCCTATTTCAGACAATGATGCAAAGTGGGCAACCCTATTTCAGACAATGATGTGAAGTGGGCAACCCTATTTCTGACAAGGATGCAAAGCGGGCAACCCTATTTCAGACAAGGATGTGAAGTGGGCAACCCTATTTCAGACAATGATGCAAAGAAAGCAACCCTATTTCAGACAATGATGCAAAGCGGGCAACCCTATTTCATACCACGATGCAAGGTGGGAAACCCTATTTCAGACAATGATGCAAAGCAGGCAACCCGATTTCAGACAATGATGCAAAGCAGGCAACCCTATTTCAGACAACAATGCGAAGCCAGCAACCCTATTTCGGACAATGATGCAAAGCAGGCAACCCTATTTCAGACAATGATTTGAAGTGGGCAATCCTATTTCAGACAATGATGCAAAGCAGGCAACCCGATTTCATACAACGATGCAAGGCGGGCAACCCTATTTCAGACAATGATGTAAAACCGACAACCCTATTTCATACAACGATGCAAGGCGGGTAACCCTATTTCAGACAATGATGTAAAACAGACATCCCTATTTCATACAACAATGCAAAGCGGGCAACCCTATTTCATACAACAATGCAAAGTGAGCAACCCTATTTCAGACAATGATGCAAAGCAGGCAACCCTATTTCAGACAATGATGTGAAGTGGGCAACCCTATTTCAGACAATGATGTGAAGTGGGCAACCCTATTTCAGACAAAGATGCGAAGCGGGCAACCCTATTTCAGACAATGATGCAAAGTGGGCAAACCTATTTCAGACAATGATTTGAAGTGGGCAACCCTATTTCAGACAAGGTTGCGAAGCAGGCAACCCTATTTCATTCAAGGATGCGAAGTGGGCAACCGTATTTCAGACAATGATGTAAAGTGGGCAACCCTATTTCAGACAATGATGTGAAGTGGGCAACCCTATTTCAGACAAGGATGCAAAGCGGGCAACCCTAAATCAGACAAGGATGCGAAGTGGGCAACCCTATTTCAGACAATGATGTGAAGTGGGCAACCCTATTTCAGACAATGATGTGAAGTGGGCAACCCTATTTCAGACAAGGATGTGAAGTGGGCAACCCTATTTCAGACAAGGATGCAAAGCGGGCAACCCTAAATCAGACAAGGATGCGAAGTGGGCAACCCTATTTCAGACAATGATGCAAAGCCAGCAACCCTATTTCAGACAATGATGCAAAGCGGGCAACCCTATTTCATACCACGATGCAAGGTGGGAAACCCTATTTCAGACAATGATGCAAAGCAGGCAACCATATTTCAGACAATGATGCAAAGCAGGCAACCCTATTTCAGACAACAATGCGAAGCCAGCAACCCTATTTCAGACAATGATGCAAAGCAGGCAACCCTATTTCAGACAATGATTTGAAGTGGGCAACCCGATTTCAGACAAGGTTGCGAAGCGGGCAACCCTATTTCAGTCAAGGATGCGAAGTGGGCAACCGTGTTGCAGACAACGATGTAAAGTTGGCAACCCTATTTCAGACAATGATGTGAAGTGGGCAACCCTATTACAGACAAGGCTGTGAAGCGGGCAACCCTATTTCAGACAAGGATGCAAAGTGGGCAACCCTATTTCAGACGATGATGCAAAGCGGGCAACCCTATTTCATTCAATGATGCAAGTTGGGCAACCCTATTTCAGAAAACAATGTGAAGCGAGTAACCCTATTTCAGACAATGATGCAAAGCAGGAAACCCTATTTCAGACAATGATGCAAAGCAGGCAACCCTATTTCAGACAATGATGCAAAGCAGGCAACCCTATTTCAGACAACGATGCAAAGCGGGCAACCTTATTTCAGACAATGATGCAAAGCAGGCAACCCTATTTCATACAACGATGCAAGGCGGGCAACCCCGTTTCAGACAACAATGGGAAACGAGCAACCCTATTTCAGACAATGATGCAAAGCGAGCAACCATATTTCAGACAACAATGCGAAGCGAGCATCCCTATTTCAGACAAGGATGTGAAGCGGGCAACCCTATTTCAGACAATGATTCAAAGTGGGCAACCCTATTTCAGACAATGATGTGAAGCAGGCAACCCTATTTCAGACAGGGATGCGAAGCAGGTAACCGTATTTCCAACAAGGATGCGAAGTGGGCAACCCTATTTCAGACAATGATGCAAAGCAAGGAACCCTATTTCAGACAATGACGCAAAGTGGGCAACCCTATTTCATACCGTGATGCAAGGTGGGCAACCCTATTTCAGAAAACAATGCAAAGTGAGCAACCCTATTTCAGACAATGATGCAAAGCAGGCAACCCTTTTTCAGACAATGATGCAAAGCAGGCAACCCTATTTCAGACAATGATGTGAAGTGGGAAACCCTATTTCAGACAATGATGCAAAGTGGGCATCCCTATTTCAGACAATGATGCAAAGCAGGCAACCCTATTTCAGACAATGATGTGAAGTGGGCAACCCTATTTCAGACAATGGTGCAAAGCAGGCAACCCTATTTCAGACAATGATGTGAAGTGGGCAACCCTATTTCAGACAAGGTTGCGAAGCGGGCAACCCTATTTCAGGCAATAATGCAAAGCAGGCAACCCTATTTCAGACAATGATGTGAAGTGGGCAACCCTATTTCAGACAAGGCTGTGAAGCGGGCAACCCTATTTCAGACAAGGATGCAAAGTGGGCAACCCTATTTCAGACGATGATGCAAAGCGGGCAACCCTATTTCATACAATGATGCAAGTTGGGCAACCCTATTTCAGACAATGATGTGAAGTGGGCAACCCTATTTCAGACAATGATGTGAAGTGGTCAACCCTATTTCAGACAAAGATGTGAAGCGGGCAACCCTATTTCAGACAATGATGCAAAGTGGGCAACCCTATTTCAGACAATGATGTGAAGTGGGCAACCCTATTTCAGACAAGGATGCAAAGCAGGCAACCCTATTTCAGACAATGATTTGAAGTGGGCAACCCTATTTCAGACAAGATTGCGAAGCAGGCAACCCTATTTCATTCAAGGATGTGAAGTGGGCAACCCTATTTCAGACAAGGATGCAAAGCGGGCAACCCTATTTCAGACAAGGATGCGAAGTGGGCAACCCTATTTCAGACAATGATGCAAAGCCAGCAACCCTGTTTCAGACAATGATGCAAAGCGGGCAACCCTATTTCATACCACGATGCAAGGTGGGAAACCCTATTTCAGACAATGATGCAAAGCAGGCAACCCTATTTCAGACAATGATGCAAAGCAGGCAACCCTATTTCACACAACAATGCGAAGCCAGCAACCCTATTTCAGACAATGATGCAAAGCAGGCAACCCTATTTCAGACAATGATTTGAAGTGGGCAACCCGATTTCAGACAAGGTTGCGAAGCGGGCAACCCTATTTCAGTCAAGGATGCGAAGTGGGCAACCGTATTTCAGACAATGATGTAAAGTGGGCAACCCTATTTCAGACAATGATGTGAAGTGGGCAACCCTATTTCAGACAAGGATGCAAAGTGGGCAACCCTATTTCAGACAA
Source organism: Myxine glutinosa (assembly GCF_964187855.1). Taxonomy (NCBI): domain Eukaryota; kingdom Metazoa; phylum Chordata; class Myxini; order Myxiniformes; family Myxinidae; genus Myxine; species Myxine glutinosa. Next base: position 1,565,161 of record NC_136269.1, read on the forward strand.
TGATGCAAAGCAAGCAACCCTATTTCAGACGATGATGCAAAGCAGGCAACCCTATTTCATTCAATGATGCAAGTTGGGCAACCCTATTTCAGAAAACAATGTGAAGCGAGTAACCCTATTTCAGACAATGATGCAAAGCAGGAAACCATATTTCAGACAATGATGCAAAGCGGGCAACCTTATTTCAGACAATGATGCAAAGCAGGCAACCCTATTTCATACAACGATGCAAGGCGGGCAACCCCGTTTCAGACAACAATGGGAAGCGAGCAACCCTATTTCAGACAATGATGCAAAGCGAGCAACCATATTTCAGACAACAATGCGAAGCGGGCAACCCTATTTCAGACAATGATTCAAAGTGGGCAACCCTATTTCAGACAATGATGTGAAGCAGGCAACCCTATTTCAGACAAGGATGCGAAGCAGGCAACCGTATTTCCAACAAGGATGCGAAGTGGGCAACCCTATTTCAGACTGATGCAAAGCAAGGAACCCTATTTCAGACAATGATGCAAAGTGGGCAACCCTATTTCATACCGTGATGCGAAGTGGGCAACCCTATTTCAGACAATGATGCAAAGCAAGGAACCCTATTTCAGACAATGATGCAAAGCAGGCAACCATATTTCATACAACGATGCAAAGTGAGCAACCCTGTTTCAGACAATGATGCAAAGCAGGCAACCCTATTTCAGACAATGATGCAATGCAGGCAACCATATTTCATACAACAATGCAAAGTGAGCAACCCTATTTCATACAACAATGCAAAGTGAGCAACCCTATTTCAGACAATGATGCAAAGCGGGCAACCCTATTTCATACAACAATGCAAAGTGAGCAACCCTATTTCAGACAATGATGCAAAGCAGGCAACCCTATTTCAGACAATGATGCAAAGCAGGCAACCCGATTTCATACAACGATGCAAGGCGGGTAACCCTATTTCAGACAATGATGTAAAACCGACATCCCTATTTCATACAACAATGCAAAGCGGGCAACCCTATTTCATACAACAATGCAAAGTGAGCAACCCTATTTCAGACAATGATGCAAAGCAGGCAACCCTATTTCAGACAATGATGTCAAGTGGGCAACCCTATTTCAGACAATGATGTGAAGTGGGCAACCCTATTTCAGACAAAGATGTGAAGCAGGCAACCCTATTTCAGACAATGATGCAAAGTGGGCAACCCTATTTCAGACAATGATGTGAAGTGGGCAACCCTATTTCAGACAATGATGCAAAGCCAGCAACCCTATTTCAGACAATGATGCAAAGCGGGCAACCCTATTTCATACCACGATGCAAGGTGGGAAACCCTATTTCAGACAATGATGCAAAGCGGGCAACCCTATTTCATACAACAATGCAAAGTGAGCAACCCTATTTCAGACAATGATGCAAAGCAGGCAACCCTATTTCAGACAATGATGCAAAGCAGGCAACCCGATTTCATACAACGATGCAAGGCGGGTAACCCTATTTCAGACAATGATGTAAAACCGACATCCCTATTTCATACAACAATGCAAAGCGGGTAACCCTATTTCATACAACAATGCAAAGTGAGCAACCCTATTTCAGACAATGATGCAAAGCAGGCAACCCTATTTCAGACAATGATGTCAAGTGGGCAACCCTATTTCAGACAATGATGTGAAGTGGGCAACCCTATTTCAGACAAGGATGCAAAGCAGGCAACCCTATTTCAGACAATGATTTGAAGTGGGCAACCCTATTTCAGACAAGGTTGCGAAGCAGGCAACCCTATTTCATTCAAGGATGTGAAGTGGGCAACCCTATTTCAGACAAGGATGCAAAGCGGGCAACCCTATTTCAGACAAGGATGCGAAGTGGGCAACCCTATTTCAGACAATGATGCAAAGCCAGCAACCCTATTTCAGACAATGATGCAAAGCGGGCAACCCTATTTCATACCACGATGCAAGGTGGGAAACCCTATTTCAGACAATGATGCAAAGCAGGCAACCCTATTTCAGACAATGATGCAAAGCAGGCAACCCTATTTCACACAACAATGCGAAGCCAGCAACCCTATTTCAGACAATGATGCAAAGCAGGCAACCCTATTTCAGACAATGATTTGAAGTGGGCAACCCGATTTCAGACAAGGTTGCGAAGCGGGCAACCCTATTTCAGTCAAGGATGCGAAGTGGGCAACCGTATTTCAGACAATGATGTAAAGTGGGCAACCCTATTTCAGACAATGATGTGAAGTGGGCAACCCTATTTCAGACAAGGATGCAAAGTGGGCAACCCTATTTCAGACAATGATGCAAAGCAAGCAACCCTATTTCAGACGATGATGCAAAGCGGGCAACCCTATTTCATTCAATGATGCAAGTTGGGCAACCCTATTTCAGAAAACAATGTGAAGCGAGTAACCCTATTTCAGACAATGATGCAAAGCAGGAAACCATATTTCAGACAATGATGCAAAGCAGGCAACCCTATTTCAGACAATGATGCAAAGCAGGCAACCCTATTTCAGACAATGATGCAAAGCGGGCAACCTTATTTCAGACAATGATGCAAAGCAGGCAACCCTATTTCATACAACGATGCAAGGCGGGCAACCCCGTTTCAGACAACAATGGGAAGCGACCAACCCTATTTCAGACAATGATGCAAAGCGAGCAACCATATTTCAGACAACAATGCGAAGCAGGCAACCCTATTTCAGACAATGATTCAAAGTGGGCAACCCTATTTCAGACAATGATGTGAAGCAGGCAACCCTATTTCAGACAAGGATGCGAAGCAGGCAACCGTATTTCCAACAAGGATGCGAAGTGGGCAACCCTATTTCAGACTGATGCAAAGCAAGGAACCCTATTTCAGACAATGATGCAAAGTGGGCAACCCTATTTCATACCGTGATGCGAAGTGGGCAACCCTATTTCAGACAATGATGCAAAGCAAGGAACCCTATTTCAGACAATGATGCAAAGCAGGCAACCATATTTCATACAACGATGCAAAGTGAGCAACCCTGTTTCAGACAATGATGCAAAGCAGGCAACCCTATTTCAGACAATGATGCAAAGCAGGCAACCCTATTTCAGACAAAGATGCGAAGCGGGCAACCCTATTTCAGACAATGATGCAAAGTGGGCAACCCTATTTCAGACAATGATGTGAAGTGGGCAACCCTATTTCTGACAAGGATGCAAAGCGGGCAACCCTATTTCAGACAAGGATGTGAAGTGGGCAACCCTATTTCAGACAATGATGCAAAGCAAGCAACCCTATTTCAGACAATGATGCAAAGCGGGCAACCCTATTTCATACCACGATGCAAGGTGGGAAACCCTATTTCAGACAATGATGCAAAGCAGGCAACCCGATTTCAGACAATGATGCAAAGCAGGCAACCCGATTTCAGACAATGATGCGAAGTGGGCAACCGTATTTCAGACAATGATGTAAAGTGGGCAACCCTATTTCAGACAATGATGCAAAGTGGGCAACCCTATTTCAGACAATGATGTGAAGTGGGCAACCCTATTTCAGACAAGGATGCAAAGCGGGCAACCCTATTTCAGACAAGGATGCGAAGTGGGCAACCCTATTTCAGACAATGATGCAAAGTCAGCAACCCTATTTCAGACAATGATGCAAAGCGGGCAACCCTATTTCAGACAATGATGCAAAGCGGGCAACCCTATTTCATACCACGATGCAAGGTGGGAAACCCTATTTCAGACAATGATGCAAAGCAGGCAACCCTATTTCAGACAATGATGCAAAGCAGGCAACCCTATTTCAGACAATGATTTGAAGTGGGCAACCCGATTTCAGACAAGGTTGCGAAGCGGGCAACCCTATTTCAGTCAAGGATGCGAAGTGGGCAACTGTATTTCAGACAACGATGTAAAGTTGGCAACCCTATTTCAGACAATGATGTGAAGTTGGCAACCCTATTACAGACAAGGCTGTGAAGTGGGCAACCCGATTTCAGACAAGGTTGCGAAGCGGGCAACCCTATTTCAGTCAAGGATGCGAAGTGGGCAACCGTATTTCAGACAACGATGTAAAGTTGGCAACCCTATTTCAGACAATGATGCAAAGCAGGCAACCCTATTTCAGACAATGATTTGAAGTGGGCAACCCGATTTCAGACAAGGTTGCGAAGCAGGCAACCCTATTTCAGACAAGGATGCGAAGCAGGCAACCGTATTTCCAACAAGGATGCGAAGTGGGCAACCCTATTTCAGACTGATGCAAAGCAAGGAACCCTATTTCAGACAATGATGCAAAGTGGGCAACCCTATTTCATACCGTGATGCGAAGTGGGCAACCCTATTTCAGACAATGATGCAAAGCAAGGAACCCTATTTCAGACAATGATGCAAAGCAGGCAACCATATTTCATACAACAATGCAAAGTGAGCAACCCTATTTCAGACAATGATGCAAAGCGGGCAACCCTATTTCATACAACAATGCAAAGTGAGCAACCCTATTTCATACAACAATGCAAAGTGAGCAACCCTATTTCAGACAATGATGCAAAGCGGGCAACCCTATTTCATACAACAATGCAAAGTGAGCAACCCTATTTCAGACAATGATGCAAAGCAGGCAACCCTATTTCAGACAATGATGCAAAGCAGGCACCCCTATTTCAGACAATGATACGAAGCGGGCAACCCTATTTCAGACATTGATGCAAAGCGGGCAACCCAATTTCAGACAATGATGCAAAGCGGGCAACCCAATTTCAGACAATGATGGAAAGTGGACAACCCTATTTCAGACAATGATGCAAAGCGGGCAACCCTATTTCAGACAATGATGCAAAACGGGCAACCCTATTTCAGACAACGATACGAAGTGGGCAACCCTATTTCAGACAATGATGCAAAGCAGGCAACCCTATTTAAGACAATGATGCAAAGCAGGCAACCATATTTCAGACAATGATGCAAAGCGGGCAACCCTATTCAAGACAAGGATGCAAAGTGGGCAACCCTATTTCAGACAATGATGCAAAGCAAGCAACCCTATTTCAGACAATGATGCAAAGCGGGCAACCCTATTTCACACAATGATGCGAAGCGAGCAACCCTATTTCAGACAATGATGCAAAGCAGGCAACCCTATTTCAGACAATGACGCAAAGCAGGCAACCCTATTTCAGACAATGATGCAAAGCGGTCAACCCTATTTCACACAATGATGCAAAGCGGGCAACCCTATTTCACACAATGATGCAAAGCGGGCATCCCTATTTCAGACAATGATGCAAAGCCGGCATCCCTATTTGAGACAATGATGCAAAGCGGGCAACCCTATTTCAGACAATGATGCAAAGCAGGCAACCCTATTTCAGACAACGATATGAAGTGGGCAACCCAATTTCAGACAATGATGCAAAGTGGGCAACCCTATTTCAGACAATGATGGAAAGTGGACAACCCTATTTCAGACAATGATGTAAGGTGGGCAACCCTATTTCAGACAATGATGCAAAGTTGGCAACCCTATTTCAGACAATGATGCAAAGCAGGCAACCCTATTTCAGACAACGATACGAAGTGGGCAACCCTATTTCAGACAATGATGCAAAGCGGGCAACCCTATTTCAGACAATGATGCAAAGTGGGCAACCCTATTTCAGACAACGATATGAAGTGGGCAACCCTATTTCAGACAATGATGCAAAGCAGGCAACCCTATTTCAGACAACGATGCAAAGCAGGCAAGCCTATTTCAGACAATGATGCAAAGCAGGCAAACCTATTTCAGACAATGATGCAAAGACAAGAAATTGACAGACAGACAGGAAATTGACAGACACTTTGAAAAATTGACAGAAACAATCTGTCAAATTCCCGACCTCGATCTCAGCCAATGGAGTATCTTCTCTTCTAGACTTGGTTATGACAAACTTCCCTGCAAATGTCTGCTGCTCTTCCTCTGCTCCAATCGGTTCTTCTGATCATGTGCTTGTTGAAGTGGACATCTCTCTGGCCATTCTCAGAGAGCAGCCTCAGCGCCGACGAGTCTGGCATTTCACTCAGGCTGACTGGCACGGTCTGCAAGTAGCCATCAATCATCTGGACTGGTCTCCCATCTCTACTGCCTCTGACATCAATTCTTCCAAAGCAAACTGCTCTCTCTCATGCACAGATTTATCCCATCTCGTCTTCAGTTGTCTTACCCTTCCTCCCGTCCATGATACACTGAATATGTGGTGAGGCAGTTGCTCTGAAACAACTTGCCTTTGCCTTTTGGAAGGCAAACCCAACTGAAGGCAATCTCAGTTCCTTCCATCAAGTTCGGAACAAGTGTGTGTCTACCCTCAGGAGTGCCAGGAAGCACTATCTCTCCACACTCCAGAATGAATTCTCAAACCTGTCTCCTTCCTCCAAATCCTGGTGGCGTCTGGTCAAATCCGTTTCTGGTGTTTGTTCCTCCTCCATCCCCTCCCTCACCTCAAATGGCTACACAGTTGACACCGCACGTGACAAAACCGAATGCCTCAACTCTGTGTTTGTCTCAAAATCTTGTGTCCCAAACCCATCTCTCTCTGTTCCCACCTTACCCAGTCGAACCCAACTGCTCCTGGACTCTGTCCTTCTCTCCTGACAAGGTGGAGAAGTTGTTGTCAAACCTCGACTCTGATTCTGCAACTGGACCAGACGGCATCAGCCCACAGGTCTGAAAATCCTGCTCTGCCACTCTATCTCATCCTCTCTCTGTTCTTTTCACCCTCTCTTTTGCTCAAAGTCATCTGCCAGCATCCTGGAAATCAGCAAACGTAACCGCTTTACACAAAAAGGTGAAAAAACAGATCCTTGCAACTAGAGACCAATCAGCCTACTCCCAATTATCAGCAAAGTCATGGAATCCATCATTGCTTCGGATATCAAATCCTTCCTCTTCTCCAATGGCTTGATCTCTCATCATCAATTTGGATTCAGACCAGGTAATTCTACTCTGGGCATGTTGCCCTAATACTAACCCTAACCCTAACCCAGAGGAGGAGAATATTACATGAGTCAATTTGGATGTTATTTGGCAATTTTTTTTTTTTTTTGACAATTATGTTGATCACTCCGGTTTGTGTGTGTGTTTGTTTGTGTGTGTGTGTGTGTGTGTGTGTGTGTGTGTGTGTGTGTGTGTGTGTGTGTGTGTGTGTGTGTGTGTGTGTGTGTGTGTGTGTGTGTGTGTGTGTGTGTGTGTGTGTGTGTGTGTGTGTGTGTGTGTGTGTGTGTGTGTGTGTGTGTCCGCTCACTTATACTTGCCTACAGGTCACAATTTTGAACAGATCTTCAGGAAACTTCACCAAATGGTAGAGTTTGTGGTCCGACGAAATCCTATAATTTTTTTGAGGAACATAGGCCAAAGGTCAATATCGGCCAAAGGTCAACCACTTTTTTCAAATTTCTAAAATCATCAATTTTCATCCGATTGACTTGAAATTTGAATAAGATTTACAAATCAGCTAACTAAATTCAACCACCAACTATTTTTGAGATCAACATAGGCCAAAAGGTCAACATAGGCCATAGGTCAACCACTTTTCAAATTTCTAAAATCCTCAATTTTCATCCGATTGACTTGAAATTAGAATAAGATTTACATATCGGCAAACTGAATTCAACCACCAACTATTTTTGAGATCAACATAGGCCAAAGGGTCAACATAGGCCATAGGTCAACCACTTCTCAAATTTCTAAAATCCTCAATTTTCATCTGATTGCCTTGAAATTAGAATATCATTTACATATCTGCAAATCCCTGGTGTTGGGCTAGTGGCTAGGGTGCCGGCTTAGGATCCTAGGATCCTGGGTTCGAATCCCGGTCAATCGCTGAATTAACGCCAGGGGGGTTGACTCAGCCTGTCATCCTTCCGAGGTCGGCAAATTGAGTACCAGTTCACTGGTAATTCCCTGCTTGTCGTTAAAGGCGGCAAAAAAGGGTTGGTGGCAGGAAGGGCATCCGGCCGTAAAACATTGCTTCAAAAAGGGGACCGAAAAACAACAACAACCACAGTTCCCGAAAAAGGCCAACCCCCGCTTGCGGGGAAAAATGGCCTCTAAAGGTAGTTTTTTACATATCTGCAAACTGAATTCAACCACCAACTATTTTGGAGATCAACATGGGGCGAAACCAGCAAACACATGGATGATTGAGACAAAACTTTCAGGGTAGGAGTGACACCTATGCAGAATGTTTTTATGGTAACTGTGACGTCATAAGTCACGTGGTATGGCAGCCATCTTGAAATAAACGTAAATTTAAAAAAATCTCGGAAACCGCTGGATGGAAAAATTTGAAACTCGGTACATTGTTAAGTACTCCCAATAGGGAACAAAAGCATGATAATGATGACATCACAGGTGAAGTGGTACACCAGTCAAAATGTTTTCATCGAATTCCTTATCCTAAAAATCTGAAATTGCATGCACATGATCTATGACCCATTTTTATTGAAATATTAAATTTATGACATCATAGGTCACATGGTTTGGCAGCCATATTGGATTCAACCTAAAAACGTAAAAAAACATCTTCTCCCGAACCACTAAATTGATTAACTCGAAACTTTACGTGTGTCATTGACTAGTCATGGTGATTGAAAGTTGATCACAAAAATATCATTGGTCACATGCTGTGGCAGCCATATTGGATTGAAGGAAAATATTAAATAATTATATCTTTTAAACAGCTTACCCTATGAATGCTACATTTTTCAAATATCATCCAACAACATGGTTTATGATCATTTGAAAATGATGATGTTGTAAGTCACATGGTTTGGCAGCCATATTGAATAGAAAAACGAACCTTATCCGATCAACACAAAACTTCACAAATGTGATCCCTGACACATACATATGCAGAGTGTACATTTTAAAGGTCAACTGTCACGTGGTGTGGCAGCCACATTAGCTTGAATGCCAATATTTTAAAAAATTCCCTTCTCTGAAACAGCTTCACAGATCGATGTGAAACCTGTCATGGCTGGTGAAAATGTGATAATTGAAAACAGATGAAGGGATTTAAATCAAACTTGTTTATTTTAGGACTGAACGAGGGCATCTACCCATTGTGGGACTATGCGGAGGCATATTGGCGACACAGTCACATTGCTTTAGTTTTGTTATTTGGGTTTTTTTTAAGTTAAGGCTCGTGGGAGAGCAGGGACACAAAATGGATCAGGATGAAACAGAAGAAAAGGAACAACAGAAGGAAAGGGGGGCACCGACGAGGGACAAAATACATGGAGACGGACAAAGAAGGGATGCAGGTAAGATTGAGTTGTAGGGAGAATGCAGGTGGTGGATAAGATGGATACATATACATAAAATTTGTGGGGTGGCCTAATGTGTGTAGAAACATGGGCCTGGATGGGGGACGATCCAAGACAGCGGTGACCAGCTGTCCCAAAGATTGGGAGGGATGAGTGAGACCGAAGAGAATGTGTAAGTTGGTTCCACAGGTTGGAATAAAAGAGGAACGATTGTGTGAAGGTGAACAGTGAATCTGGTTATTGGGACTTTCACCAGAAGGGGCTTACTGTTGGAACGCGGGCACTGTGCAGAATCCTAGGGGATCAAAGCATGGAGGGGCAGAGGGTGCAAGACCTCAAAGGTCCTCAAGTGCAAAAGGACAGGCCCACAGACTCATTGCAGGAGACCCGAACGATCCCGAAGGCTCCAGTCCCCACGGCGTCGTCGAGCGAGGCAGGTGCGCCATCTCAGAGCAGAGAGCAGTACCCCACCTTGAATTCGCGGTATGTGTCCCGCATTTAAACAAGAGGTGTTTAGAGATCTATATAAGGCATCCTTGTAATCAGTGAACCCAAAGAAATTCCATCGATAACATCCTGCCAACACTTGACATCACTCTTTATTCCGCCACACTCCCACTCGAGAATACAGGTTGCATCATGCTGATAATCTTCGTTTTGGGGAATTTCACAATGAAACCTGCGCATGCCAGCCAACACCCCATGCCTTCGCTTTTCTTACCTTCGACACCTTCTTTTGTTCCCATTACCAATCAGAACACGTACAAGGTAGCTTTTCAAAGGCGCACCAATTTTTTTTTGTATTATAACGATTTTTATACATCGTTGGTTTTTTACAAAATGACCAGAGGGACAACCGATTAACACTTTGCGTAACATGTCCCGATGAGAATCTTTCCACCAGACAGAGATTTTCACCGCCTTGAAATGAATCTGCAGGTGAATGCCAATGAGCATTCCGCTCATGATGTCCGTCCATTTCATTCCGCGCCTTCGCTACATTTTTAACAACTCAATTAGCAAAGCCAACAATGCTTCACACCCATTTACAAATAGGGGCCGCGTCGCTTGGGCAATGGGATTTGCCGAAGCCCCATTATAAATTGGCTCCACGAATCGGTCCGGCATGATTAAGCCCCCGGTGGCCGATGATTAAACGGGACGCTGCGCTGCGCTCGGTTTGATAAACAGCGAGTGCGCGCCCCTCGTCCCGTCCGAGCCCCTAATCCGCTAATTTTGGGGCGGCGCACACAGGAAGACGAGCGAGGCAGCGCCTTATTAAGGCTGATAAATGCGCCGAGACCCGAGGAAGCGTCCAGGCAAAAGGGCAGCGCATCTCCCGAGGCGTGAGCACAGATTGCGCCGTGCGATGCTGCTTTGCGCGCAAGCGCCCCGATGGCACGGCAACCGCGCGGCGCGCTCCGACCCCATCGGCTGTGACGCTCATATGTGTCCATCGTGATAACAAGACCGTCATTGGCAAGAAAAAGGAATAATAAAAAGCCTGTGAGGAGTGCCAAAGAACTTCATTTGCACACCCAAATGGGTGAATGAATTGCTTGATGGTGAATATTGGACTGCGCAGGTGCACACGCACACGTATTGGGCGAATAAGCTTTCCCACCAAGCTATTCGTAAGACTTGTCGTTTCCGAATCTATATTCTGCAGCAGCGCGATTGGACTTCAGCCAGTGATTTTTTTTTTTTTTTTTGGATACAAGATCAAGGCTCGTGAAACAGCTAACATTAATCACACAAAAAGTCAAACCAACACAAACACACACATTAAACACAAAATAAGGGGAGTGGTAGACAAGATGGGAGAGAGGGGCAAGGACACAAACACAACATTTGAGAGCAGGAACATCGAGAGAACTGTGGGAGGGAGAGGGCTTGGGGGGAGGTGGGAGAGGTATAAAACATATGGACACTGCAAGGATTTCCAGGAAAGAAGTTGGAATTTCGAAAAAGTGTATCTGGGGTGAATTAGCGGGGGTAGAAAAGATCAAGGTTTTGGATGGGGGAAGATAAGAGGTGGTGGTGAACAGCTGTTTTAAAGACCTGGAGGGAGGAGTGGGATTGAAGGGACTGGCGGAGTTTGTTCCAGAGGCGGGAGAAAAGGGGCATGAAAGAGTGAAGGTGAGCAGAGAGCCTAGATTTTGGCAGTTTAACCATAAGAGGGTTGCTGGCACATCTTGTGCGACCTGCAGGAATATTTGGGGGACAGAGCACAGAGAGAGCTGGGGGAGCAAGGCCGGAGAGGAGTCGGTAGAAGACAGAAAGACCACCAACCTGCCTGCGGTGAGTGAGTCAAAGGCCCTCAGAGTTAGCTTCATCGCAGGAGATTCCAATGATTCTGAAAGCTTTGGCTTCAACAGCGTGAAGCCAAGCTAGGTGTGAGGCAGGAGCACCAGCCCAGTGGGGAGAGCAGTATTCCATTGAGCTGCGGATGAAATCCTTTTATGTGGTGAGGAGCTCAGGTGTGCCAAGGAAGGACTTCGCATGACGGAGGATGCCCAGTCGGCGACTGGCTTTGGAAGCCAGCTTGGAAACATGTTATCCCAAGAAAGATCATGGCAGATAGTGAGACCCAAAAGCTTGAGCGACAGAACTTCTTGGAGAGGATTGTTGAGAAAGTCGATGGTAGGGTTTCCAGACGGTCTTTTCGGAGAGACGTAGTAAGAGTGTGAGATTTGTCAGGATTGAAAGACATGTTCCACTAGTTTGACCAGTCTGATTTTGTCCAGGTCTGCAGAGAGTGAGGAGGCTGCAGACTGCCGATTTGAGGGATGAGGAATAGAGGGGCAGATAGTGGAGTCATCAGCAAAGAGATAGAGAGGATTTTCCAGAGAGTCGGAGAGATCATTGATGAAAACCAGAAATAGCAAATGGCCCAGAACACTACCTTGGGAAACTCCAGCCTGAACAGGAAGGGGCGATGAGAGAAATCCATTCAGGGCCACACGTTGACTACGACCAGAGAGGAAGTCCGCAAGCCAAGCATGGAGATTTCCATGGATACCATAGGAGGAGAGTTCGGTGAGCAGAGCTGGGTGCCAGGCCGTATTGAAGGCACGTGATATGTCAAGGGAGACAGCTCTGATTTCCTGTTTGGCATTGAGGACCTCCATCCATTGTTGAGACAGCAGAAGCAACATGTCCAGAGTAGAATGACCTGGTCTGAATCCAAATTGATGATCGGAGATCAAGTCATTGGAGAAGAGGAAGGATTTGATATCCGAAGCAATGATGGATTCCATGACTTTGCTGATACTTGGGAGCAGGCTGATTGGTCTGTGGTTGCAAGGATCTGTTTTTGCACATTTTTTGTGTAAAGCGGTAATGTTTGCTGATTTCCAAGATGCTGGCAGATGACCTTGAGCAAATGAGAGGGTGAAAAGAACAGAGAGGGGTGAGATAGAGCAGAAGAGCAGGATTTTAGGACCCGTTGGCTGATGCCGTCTGGTCCAGTTGCAGAATCAGAGTCGAGGTTTGACAAAAACTTCACCTTGTCAGGAGAGAAGGGCACAGAGTCCAGGAGCAGTTGGGTTCGACTGGGTAAGGTGGGAACAGAGGGAGATGGGTTTGGGACACAAGATTTTGAGGCAAACACAGAGTTGAGGCATTCGGCTTTGTCACGTGCAGTGTCAACTGTGTAGCCATTTGAGGTGAGGGAGGGGATGGAGGGGGAATAAACACCTGAAACGGATTTGACCAGACGCCACCAGGATTTGGAGGAAGGAGACAGGTTTGAGGGTTCATTCTTGAGTGTGGAGAGATAGGGCACTCCTGAGGGTAGACACACACTTGTTCCGAGCTTGGTGGAAGGAACTGAGATTGCCTTGAGTTGGATTTGCCTTCCAAGAGGCAAAGGCAAGTTGTTTCAGGGCAACTGCCTCACCACAAGATTCAGTGTACCATGGACGGGAGGAAGGGTAAGACAACTGAAGACGAGATGGGATAAATCTGTGCATGAGAGAGAAGTTTTTTTTTTGTATACTGAATCGAGGCTCGTGAAAGAGCTAACATTTATCACCAAAACAAATCAAACAGACAAACAAAGTATATAAAAAGGGGAGCGGTAGACAAGATGGGGAGAGAAGGGGAAGCACACAAACACAACATTTGAGAGCAGGGACATCGGGAGATGTGTGGGAGGGAGAGGGCTTGGAGGGAGGAGGCGTGGGAAGGGGGAGTGGGAGAAGTATAAAACACAAGGACATCAAGGACTTCCAGGAAAGAAGTTGGTATTTCAAAAAAGTGGATTTGGGGTGAAATTAGCGGGGGTAGAAAAGATCAAGGTTTTAGATGGGGGAAGATAAGAGATGGTAAGAGATTTTGGAGAATAAGAGATTTTGGAAGAATTTCAAGGAAGAATTGATGTCAGAGGCAGTCGAGATGGGAGACCAGTCTAGATGATTGATGGCTGCTTGCAGACCGTGCCAGTCGGCCTGAGTGAAATGCCAGACTCGTCGGCGCTGAGGAGGCTCTCTGAGAATGGCCAGAGAGATGTCCACTTTATCAAGCACATTATCAATGATGATTTGATTATTTAGAGATTGATTCAGATTTCACTTTCATGTGTTGCTACTCATGCACAGATCGAAGACTCGAGTACGTAGTTATTGTACCTTTATAAGACGACTCGAACCGTTTCATCAACACCATATCATCATCATTAACAACAATAAGTATGTTTTAAAAAATAGTGATTGGTCCAAAATTCATTCATTATGTAGCATGACGTCATCCTTGAGACTGTATACTGTATGGTATTGTATACAATTTGAAATATCAAGAAGATGCAGCATGTATCTGTAATATGTACAACAGAATATAAATAGAGACTTCTGCTTGTGCTGTTAAATTATTCATCATTTCTAAATATGCATGTCTATAAAGGTACATAATAATGTAAGCACAATATAATTCATCATCATCATCATCATCGTCATCGTCATCGTCATCATCATCATTATCCTCCTCATCATCATCATCATCGCCATCATTATAATTGCCATCATCGCCATCATCATTATAATCGTCATCATCATCAACACCATCATCATCGCCATCACCATTGCCATCATCATCATTGTCATTGTCATCATCGCCATTATCATCATCATCGTCATCATCAACATTGTCATCATCGCCATCGCCATCATCATCATCATCAAGCACCATGCTCCATAAAGAGCGTCGGTTGTGCCGAAGCAGGTTACTATAGCTTGGGTTACAATCCCGGATGGCACAGAAAGTACCATTGGATGTTTATATTTACAATATCCAGGTGTGATGCATTTTATATTACATGTTCTGCACACCATATTTATTCCGAAAGTCTATAATGAACGTCATTGCACTGCGCTCGCGAAGCGAAATGCAGGGTTAAGCATTCGGGTACGTACGTACGTGCGTGTCTGCATTTTAAAACTTCATGCTCTCGGCAACCGTTGGTCCGATTGACATGAAATTTTTACCTTAGGAGGGCCTCCCCTAGCTCCTAGGATTTCAGCAAAGTAAAGTGTGTGCCGTGTCAGTGTTATGTTTGCGATTCACATGTTTATAATTGATATGTTTGGAATATGGGAGTGACGTCATCGGAAACGGAAATGACGGTTGGAGTAGAAAGTGTGGGAGGAGCTGAGAGAGGCACGCGGTTTGGTATGAGGCCTGAGGCCGAAGCCTGGGTGATTGGTAGTAGTGTAATAATGTTGCTTCTGGGACACCTCCGTTTAACATGGGAAATCCCTATCTAATGTCATTTACCCCCTTGTCTTTTTCAAAAATCATAAACACCTCTATTTCTCCCACCCTCATCTTTATAAACCTTTTGTCTGTAGTACCTATCCTTAATGTTGTTCATTAGACCACTCAAACACTACAAATATTTGTTTTCTCTTATAGACCTATCATCCTTCTTCTACATATCATCTGGCAGATTAATCTTTGACCCATTCACTTCCATATTAATTCTTTCCCTCCCTCATTGCCCCTAAACACCTATATTTCTCTCACCCTGTTCTTTACGAACCTTCTAACCTTTTGACATGTTATCCTTATTCATTAGACCACTTAAACACCTGTGATCCTTCTGACCTTATGGACCTTTTAACCTTTTACTCTTAATATCATCTGGTGAATATAACCCACTCAAACATCGATCCGACAAATATTTGTTTATGTGTGGGAAATAATTTAATTCTCCTACAACTCTCCTCACCGTCTAATACATTAACAAAAAATATGTTTGAGTTTGGTTCTTTATTAAGATATTTTAACTGAGCTAAGATAAAATGGTAAACCTCCCTCAATGTTCTTGTTTGAGCACCTCCAGTGCCACATACCATTTTAAAATTAAAGTATATATTTTCCTGACAACCATCAAAGTTTTCCGTCCACTCAAAAATATTTCCATCTTTTTTACCCAATTCACCGGTATTTAAATTAATTCTCTTATTTGTTTTGTGAATTTTTTTACCAGTTGCCTTTTCAATTATACCTATTTGATATTTTTCACATTCATTATGTTTTCCATTTATATACCAAGGTTGATTACACCTCCACTCTTTAGTCTGGTTGATACTTGGTTCTATCATTTATATAATAGTAAAAAAGGCGGCGGTAGCCCATTAAAATCCCCAACCCCCCCTTTTTAACTTATCACTTATATATATCTTATCACTTATGTATATCTTATCACTTATATATATCTTATCACTTATATATATCTTATCACTTATATATATCTTATCACTTATATACTTATATAACCATAAGGGAGACTATCAATTCCATTTTCTAAAATAAACCTCTTATCATCAAAAGCCCCCAATGCTTTCTTATTCACCTCTTCTGAATATAATTGATGTTTATAACTTCTTATTCCATTAATCTTTCTAAACTCTTCTTTCTTTGTTGTTAAACAGTTATAATAATCCTTAAAGTTTATTGTTTCTTTAATGACATTTTTCTTTACACCTTTTAATTTCTTATCAGTTTTTTCAACGTTATTCACAATGTATTTATAAGCATAAGCCTTTGACCTCAATCCCACAAATTCACTCATGACATTTCCTCCTAATTCATCCTTGAACTTTCCAATCACCTTTTTATTTTTAGAAGAGAACAACTCACTCTCTGGACTGTAATTACTCGTGTCATAGATATTAATGTCTCTTTTCATGTCTGAATAAACATCGTTGGTATTAATTTTCAAAATAAAACTATCTGTATCCATATAAAGTAGATTAACATCATTTTGATATTTCTTCCTCAAGTTATTATAAAAGTAATCATACATTAATGACTTTGATAAATCAAGAATTGTTGTCCCAATATAAATAGGTTTGTTCATTTCAATACTCTCTTTAATCAAATGGATCGCACAAAAGTTCTCAGTAAAGACCTCAGCTCGAGTAAAACTCGGTCTATTAATTAATTTTGATGCTTGTTCCCAAGATGTTGATAATCTGATATTTTGTCTTTTCCTCACATTCTCCATAGTCTTACCAAAGACCGCATTATTCATCAATTTATAAAAGTCTTTCTCAAAATCTGTTTTTGACTCTGTTCTTCTTTGTGTATTAAAATCAATGTACCCCTTTAACCAATGACTTTGATTGAACTTTAGAACCCTATGGATCTTCTCTACTCTTAGACCTTTTGATAAATATTGTCGCAAATTTCTTTGGTGTAGAACATAATTTTTCTTGTTATATAATGTAGTAAGTAATTTTTCTGTTGATTCACCTATATCAAACGATCGTTGATAATCACTCAACCATTCTTTCTTTGGACTTTCTTTCTCACAAGCAAATGGGAGATCTTTGTGTAGGTTATGGAGTTCCTCTGGATATTTTAAATCAATTTCAAAATAATAACCAACTTTTTCTTCATCCAATTCTTTTTGTGTAGAGATACATACATCTTGTAAAACGTTTTTGTAGTCTTTTTCCTTTACCCATCTAAGTTTTCCATAAGGAAGAGCCTGAGACATTGCCCAGCCATACAGGTTGTTTGCGTCATAGTACATCAAGTAAGAACTCTCTTTCGTTGGATCATAATTTGGAAGATATTTGTTATTTGCTTTTGCGTATCTACTCGAGCAGACTTGTGAAATTCCACCTCTTTTTGCCTTTTCAATCATCAAAAGCATATCAACATCGGTTATCAAATCCAAACCTTGTTTTGTCATTTTCAACATCGCACTCCAGGCCAATCCAGGTGCTGTGTAGTAGTGAGCAGGATCCAATCCATATCCAGTGCGACAAACAGATCTAAAGGCTTCAAATACATCGGCCAATAAAAGCACATCAGTTTTGAGATACAAATCGTGATACTCGCCAAGATTCTTGATGTTATATTTTTCCCAAACATTTTGTGCGTGTACATAATCTTTATCAGATATATTACTGTTGTTTAATTTGTTATAGAAATTTTCTTTTGAAGGAAGTTGTGTTTCATTGAATCTCTCAAATGAGTCCATATAGTCATAGGGGTAAATTCCCTTTTGTGTTAGAAAATCTTTATCTAAAAAATACTCTGAAAGACATGGAAACTCTTTTAGATTTTGAACCAAGTTAACCAATGGACTTGCCATGAATTTAAATGTATCAAGAAATCTGATATGAGTAATAGGAGATGTGTGAATTGTTTTTGTGAATGAAATGTATTTCTGATCCGTGTTTGGAATTGCTGAGATACTTCCAGAAGTCTTTGAGAGTTCCTTGATAAATAGATGTGTATCATAATGAGCGTTGTTATGAAGAAAGACAGGAATGAAAGAGGGGAGTTGATAATTAATATTACAACTTTGATGAGCCGGACCTCTATATTTACCAGTGAGATGACAATGGTCTCTAACCTTTAGACCTTTACCAATTTTCTCCTCACAGATATGACAGACATTGTTTTTTATAAATTCCCTTTTTTCTTTACTTGTTAAGGACATTGGTTTATTGGTTTCTCTCATTATCTTGGTTAATCGAACACAGTCTTTTTCTAGTCGTTTCACAAACTCCTCTGGGGTATTTGAGCCTCTATACATCTCTAACTTGTTATATTTATCACCAACGGATGATTTGATATAATAACAAAAACCACAAGGAGTATGTTTTTGATATTTATTTGTGTATGATTCTTTTGGATCTGGAGAAGCAGTATCAATTTTTTCTAAAATACTTTCAAAATCAGCATATATAACAAATGGATGTTTGATCTTTTTATTTTCATCTTTGAATGTGATCTTTGAGCCTTCTTTAGGCATATTGATTACCGTTGATTTATGTTCGCCACAATAATTTGAATGTTTATCTAATCTTTCTTGTGAATTGAAGAAGTTAAGACAACGCAAACAAATATATATTTTATTTGTTCTCTTACAGACTTGTGGTTTTATTAATTTAGCAATATCTTTGATGTATGTATAATGTGAATTTTCGTCTGAATTAAAATATAGAAGATTAATATGAGTTTGTTTACAATTGTCAGAAAGCTTTAAAACCTGAATGTTGTTTGTTTCTGTTAGACCATAAACATTAACTGATAAATTATTCATCTTTTCAAATTTAGGAATATCATTTAAAGTCATCGGAAACTTTAGATCTTTCGTATTTAATGTATTCTCATATTTTTTATAATGAGATACTCTTTCATCATGAAAATGTGGAGGATGTAAGTGTGCTAAAATAGACCAGAGAAAACATTTATTGTCTTTATTTTTGATATTGATAACTGCTTTTCTATTTTTGATAACACTGGGTAAATCAATGTAAGAAGAAGCTTTTAGAGGATCTGATTTAAGAATATGAATGTCTATGTAAATAATTTTTCCTATATTGAATCCACTTCCTACGATTGAATTATCCACATCTTGCTCTTGTTTAATAAGTTCATCATAGACTCCTGATGTTTTAAAATCTTGATATGAAGATATAAAGTGTGGCTCAGTTCTCATGTATGGTGCATCTATAACTCCTTCATCCTTTGTCATTTCTAATTTTACTCCCATATAAAATTTAAGTGGTTTCATTTCCTTTAGTGTTTTTTCAATCAACGTTTGAACAGCAGGTTTAACTATTTCTACAGCATCAACTATAGACTCTGGTTCAGGAGGTTTGAAGTTAAAGACTCTTATTTTAATATGTCCTTTGAATGCTCCATCAGAGTTTTTAGTTGTGATAAAATTTGATAAATGTAGATTTGTTTTAAGATGTATTTTGAAGCCTTTCTTGAGGATATTTTTATTACATGTAGAACAGTGTTTTGTTTCAGGTGGAAGAGGGGAAAGTTTGTTTAAAATGTTGTATGTATGTTTTGCGGTGAGAATATGTTGTTTATAATATTTTACTTCCTTCTCGCAAGTATCACAATAAACCATATTTATAGCGTGAGAAAACGTGGTGTTTTATATATATCACTGTGCTTAAAATAAAACACTTTTGGGCTTTACAGCTCCGTTTTATATATATCGCTGTGCTTAAACTAAAACACTTTTTCACTCAGAATCATCTAAGTCATAACTATCACATGAATACTCAGAATCATACTCAGAGTCATCAATAAAGCTACTCTCATAACTATCATTTGAGCACAAACTATTAGTATCATAACTATCATCTGTGTTCAATGAAATACTATCATCACCATCGTCCGAGTTCAATGAAATACTATCATCACTATCGTCCGAGTTCAATGAAATAGTAAAATCTTCACTGCTGTAATGACTCATATTTAATTAGCAGAAAAAACCTTTCCATCTATACCAATATACTTTCTTTCATTAACGGATTCAATCTCTACATTTTTAATATCAAAAGTTATCTTTAAATAATCTCTAACTATCATAGAACGAAATGACATTTCACCAGAAATATTAACATCATTCATTTTACTTAGATCTACACCCTTTGGATTATTAAAGTAAATACAAATTTCTCCACGAGTATTGTTGATGGTCTTATCATTCTTTTTCAAAGTATCGTGGTCAATCACTTTTTCAAGCTTTGAATAAATTGCCAGGAGTAGAGGAGAAACTTTTGTTAGATTTACTTTAATGGATGTCTTTCCAGGTATAGTTAGAGCTCTTCCTTTAAATGAAATAGAGGGGCTCATGTTATTTTCCATAACTGGTTTTACCCAAAAATTTCCATATTTATCTTTGTTCAATTTAACATCTTTGACATATTTTTCTATATCTTTCACTGAAGTAGAGATTGAGTGAAATTTGTCTTTTGTGCTTTGAAACATTGTATTTATTAATGAATAAACTTGCGTTTAGTTTAAGTAAAAATTTACCATATAAATATGATAAGTTCTGAAGGATATTTAGAATTTCCAGACTCTCCATATGATAAATTAGAGAATTGTCCGGCTTGTGATAGAATAGGGCTTAATAATGAGGGTTCATATAAACAATGTATTTTCTGTGATTTAATTTTAATTAATGATAATAAAAAATATAAAAAAATATATAACTCTTTTAAATTAGAACCAAAAATGAATTACTTTACAAGATTAATAAGAGAGATGAATGTTAAGTATTGTGATGATAATACACCATTTCTTTCAAGGGAAGAGACTATTTGTATTGAGGAAATGTATAAGGGTTTAATGATATTTATTATTCAAAATAATTTTAATGGAAATGTTAATACAAGATACTATATAAATAAAATAATGAATTATTTTGAAATTAAACCCGAACTCAGGATAAAATATAGAGTTTCTAAAATAGCTCAAAAAAAGTTAGATGACTTGTTTTCCAAATATATAAATGAATGATTTTTTACCCGTTTGGGAAAATAAGATAAAGTTTAATAACCATAAAAACATTCCAAATTCATTGAGATGTCTAATAGTTGGTTCAAGCGGATGTGGGAAAACCTGTTTACTTTTAAAGATGCTCCTTGGTCCTAATTTTTTAGATTATGATAATTTAATAATTTTTACAAAGTCAAGTTTTCAACCCGAGTATCAACTACTCTCACAGGGTTTTAATGCAGGTCTTAAAAAGGAAGACATTATCGGTTTATTTAAACTTCAAAACAAACTAAATGATTATAACATTGAGGATATAATACAACTATTTTGTGATACACAGAAATCAAAATCGAAACCCATAACTTGTATTCTCAGTGATAATACGGATGATATACCTTCACCTCAAGATTTAGATAAATCAAAAAAGAACCTCGTCATCTTTGATGATTGTGTTAATGAGAGAAACCAAACAGTAATGGATAGCTACTATACAAGAGGGAGACATTCTTCTTGTAATTGTATATATCTTAGTCAATCATATTTTCAACTCCCTCGACGCTCAATAAGAAACAATGCCAATACTTTTATTTTATTTAAGTTAAATTCAATAGATGTAAATAATTTTTGGAGAGATAATTGCTCTACGTTATGTAGTAAAAAAGAATTTGAAAATTATATGAAACACACGATTGGAAAATATAAATATATTGTTGTGAAACAAGATGAGATACTAAATGATATTTTTCAATAAATAAATACAGAAAATGAATACCGAAGAAAGAGAAAGAAAGTTTAAGGAACATCAACAATTAGTTTCAAAAGTTGTTAAACAACAGGAAGAGATAAAGAAGAAACGGAGACAGAAACTAACTGGTGAAGAAGCCTTTGAAAGAAAACAAGAGAAATTCTTTAAACCACTTTTGAAAACTCAACACTCACCTACAGTTCCCACGGTAGAATTTACTCCGAAAAAACTTCAAATGCTCAAAGATTTTAGTCAGATAACAAAACAAGAACTTGGTGAATTAGAATATGATGACGAGGGATTATTTCGGAAACTTGAGGAGGTAAATCAACCCCCTAATTATGTTGTGGAAGCTCTTCAAAACAATGAATATTCGGCGGGTTCAAAAACCAGAGCAGGTCTCATTCCAACAGAAGAACCAGCAGTGTTTCATCTTGTGGAAGAAAAGGTATTGATATTTAATGATGAATTGATGTTCTTGAGTTCTACTCAACCAAATGTTAAATTAACTCCAAGATTAATGTTTCTTCTAACAAACCCCGGATTCAGCGGTTCAAAATATTTTGAGGAACCACTTGATATGGAAAGAGAGGAAGATAGGGTATATATTGAGTTGTTAAATGCACTTGATTATGGAGTTTCTGTTGCTGGTAAAAGTAAGAAGAATGAGAAGGAGAAACATATTATTGATGCTTTAAGTAAGCTTGGTTCGGGTGTTAGTTTTCTTCCAAATGACCCATCACAATTAGTTAATAGGCTATTATTGTTGTTAGGTAGTAAGAAGGCTGGAAACAACAATTGTTTTAATGAATCCTCAGCCATTTTAGATCAGTTGATGAATATGAAAATAATTAATAAATGTCAATACAAAGATATTTTATTAGATATTAAATAAGATGAGAAGCACAATTCTTAGTTTTAATTTCACAACGAGCGATTACACAGCTTCATTCCCTTACCCACTACAACTTGACCCCCTTACCTCATATGAGGCATCTTTATTGTCAATGGAAACTTATAATACCTTGTTTAATATCACAGAGAAAAACAACAAGTTTAGTTATAATCCAGGAAGTGGATATAAAACTATAACCGTTTCACCTGGAGCTTACGAGATTTCTCAAATATCTTCAGAAGTCTCTCGCCTTATGAAAGAAAAAGGTGATGAACCAAAAAATATTGTAATAGATATTCAAAAACACACTTCAAAATCAACTATTAAACTTAAAAATAATTATAAAGTTGATTTCACGATTGAAAATTCGTTTAGAGAGCTATTGGGTTTCTCTTCAAAAAAGATTGAAAATAACGGGACGTTTTACAGTGATAATGTTATCCAAATATCCTCCGGTATAAATTCAGTATTAATTCATTGTGATTTGATTGATGGTGCTTATAACGATGGAATAAGAACAAATACAATATTTTCATTCAGTGCATACTCAACCCCGATTGGTTATAAATTTAATATGGAACCAAAAAATCTTGTCTATTTACCTGTGTCAGGAAAAACCATATACAGAGTAAATTTTAGGATAACCGACCAAGATAATCGTATGATATCCTTTAATGATGAAATTATATCCATCAGAATTCACCTACGTGAAGTTTTTCAATAAATAAATAATGGTTATTGTGAGAAAACACGAGTTGGGAAAATATAAAATAATTACAGGGGAGGGCATGTTCCTTTCACCAGACTATACAAGGTATGTGGGTAGAGGATACTATAAACCTAAGAGACAACGAGGTGTAGGTCATCAATTTCGAAATAAAGGAGATGGGATAATTGATACTCTAATGGGTATTGGTTCAACCATCCTTAAACATAAAGACCTAATTGGTTCAACTGCTTCTGCCGTGGGCTCCGTTGCGGGTGCTATAAAGAGTATAAAAGATGCTCAAAAGGAGTCTCATAAATTACAAGCAATCAAAGAAATAAAAAAAGGTAAAACTCAACTATCTTCACAAGAACGACAAAAAATCATTAAAATACTTGGGTCAGGGTTTCAACAATTTTAATGCTATATAAATACAAGTATGGAAGCGATTGATAGTATCTATGATTTGGATGATACGATTATCATTTCAAACTCCACTAAAAAGGAAGACTATTTTAAGGTAAATGCTATAACAGGAACAGACTGGAATTCAAACGGAACAAAAAGTTTTGAAATAAATAATCAACAAACTTACTTGAATATAGCTGATAGTTTCTTGCTGTGTAAATTTAAATTCACTAAGGCTGCGAATAATACTAATGCTACACTCGTAAATGATTTCTTCTGGAAAATGTTTGACAGTGTCCGCCTGTATATTGGAACACAAGAGGTTGAAGCGGTTGATTATGTCTCTGCTACATCTGAAATGATGAAATTTACACTATATTCGTTTAGTGATAGAATGGGTAAGGGAGCTGTTGAGGGTTTTATTCCTGATATGTCAACGGGTACAAACGCAGACCCTGGTTATAGTCAAAGGAAGTCAATGTATAATGATGACGCAAAAGCTGAGAATAGTTTTACCGTAGCAGTACCTCTGAAAGGTATATTTGGATTTTGTGATTATGATAAAGTTTTGTATGGGCTTAAAATTAGATTTCAACTACAAAGGAATGATAATGTAAATAGATTGCTTTTTGGGGATGAAAATGCTTTTGGAGAAAATAATAAATTTGTTATTAATGATTTGTGTTGGTATATCAGTGAATATACTCCTAATCTTAAAACGGAAGAGATGTTAAATAGAAGACTTAACTCAAAGAAACCGCTAAATGTATCATACCTTAAAAGAAGATGTCAACACGTTAAACTGGAACACACTACCTACACTTGGAATTTAGGTGTTCTTCAAGGAAAGCCACGATACCTCTGGCTCATTTTTAAAAAACCAGATGGAGAGGACGGTACTAATAAGAATAATGCCCTGAGTGATAATGCAAAGGTGAAACAACTTCGGGTTTCTCTTGATGGCACATTTTATCCGCGAGATAGATTGGAAATTGATTGGGAAAAAAATGATTATGCGGAAGCCTACAAGTCCTACCAAAAGGTGTGTGAAAGTAATGGTAATAATGATCCTATTTTGGATATGGTTGCGTTTCAAAAACTTTATACAATCTACGCAATTGACCTGAGTTCTCAAAAGGAAACTATAAAGTCTAATCGAGTGGATACTTCTCTATACATTGAAAGAGGGGAGAGTGAAGAGGTTAATGCATATTGTTTGCTTTTGGAGGAAACAGAATTACAGATTAATACAGATAATGGTGTTATGATTAATATCACATAGGTTTTTTCTCATAAATAAATGGTTGGGGTATATGTTAATCAAATCAATCTTAATAAATTAACATCTTGTATTCAAAATCAAAAGCCTTGTATTATTAATGTTAATACAATTCAAAGAAAAGGAGCTGTAAGAATTGATGTTTTACTCACACACACACAAGTAAAAACACTAAATGATGTTGGATCACTTAAAATTAAAATGACGAAACCTATGTTAAAGAAATATTCAATAGACGAGTCAAGAGGAGGATTTCTCCCGTTTCTAATTCCTTTATTTGCTGGTTTAAGTGCGGCGGGAGCATTGACTGGTGGTATTTCAGCAGCGGTAAAAACTGCTAACGAAAGGAAGGCACAACTAAAAGCTCAAAAAGAATTGGAAAGACATAACAAGGAGTTGGAGAAACAAATTAGTGGAAGTGGTGTAATTGTAGATTTTGCTCAAAAACTTGAAAGTCTACCTGATAAAGCTAGATTGTTGGTTGGAGATATGCTTTCCTCTATCGCTCAAGCGGGTGTTAAACTAATTAAACGGGGTAATGGATTGTATCTTTCTCATAAATAAATGGATAAATGGTTTAAACAATTTGGAAAGAATACAACGTCAAATATAGAACTAGCTAAGTATTGTAAAACACTAAAAATTGATAATGTGGTTATTTGTATGAGAGATGAATTAACACATATAAATAAGAATACAAAGAATATTATTATGAATTTAGACACACAGAATGGTTCTCATTGGGTTTGTATTCATAATAGTCAGGATAAATATTATTTTGATAGTTATGGTATGCCACCACCTGTTGAAGTAATACAATTCTTACAGAATGGTGTTTATCAAACATTCCAAGTTCAAGAAATTAATTCTAAATGTTGTGGCCAATTATGTTTATATGTATTATTTCAACTCAACAATAATGAAAATTTTTATGATATCATTTTTTATCTAATATAAATGACCTATGTTGGAAAAGATGGTTCTATCTTTGGAAAATCCTCTCAGGATATTGATTTATCAAATTATTATACAAAGGCACAGGCTGAACGACAAAAATATAGTGTAAGTAAAAATATTAATATGAAGAATACTTATAAATTAATCAATTATCCAAACCCTACAGATGCGAATGACTTGATTAGATTCAGTGATTTATCACAATATATATCTTTAAAGAAAACAGCACGTTTTGTGAAACAAGTAAAATTTACAACCACAACACCTGGTTATACTGACCATACACCTTTCCTCATTGAATTTAACTACCTGCTTACAATTAAATTTTATAAAGAAGGACATTTAGTTAATATGCGAATTAATAAATGGGGGTATGATATGCCTGATTTAGGGTATAATTGGTCTTTTTCAATAAACATAGAAGACCTACATGATTTAAATCAGTCTCGTAAAGAAGAATATTATCCACTTGGTGAAGATAAGGATTTATGTGGAAGTACAATTAGTAAACAACAAATACGTGATTTTAAGAAAATAAAAATATATGATAGTATAGCGATGGTTCGCATGACAAAGAAGGAAGGTAATGAGATAAGGATAGAAAGCCGAGGAATACAAACCGATTTGGTAGTGGGAAGATGGGGTGGTATTACCTGTCATAATATTAATCTCACATATATTTCTGATACATAAATGGCAGGAAGAAGTCTACAAGAGAATTATAATTTTTGTATTCAAGGATACCTACAAGAAAAGGGTGCTCGGTATTACATACCTTATGATTTGGAGCATATACATGGGAATTTTGTCATAAAAAACTGGCCTTATACTGATATTGTTAAACCCACAAATAGAGACTTGTTTAAAATATTAAATAAAAATGAACTTCTCAAAGTTATGAAATATAAAACTCTTTTAGAAATCGTCAACAAATCTTATTGGTATCCTATTATGAGAAAAATAATTATAGATACAAGAATATCTCAAAATCCAGATGAGTATATGTATAATATTCTTTGGGGTTTAAACTCAAGGGTAGCAAGGGATGAGGAAGGAGTTGAAGAAGAGAAGGAGAAAAGAGAGAAAAGAGAGAAGGAGGAGAGGGAACAAAGAGAGAGGGGGGAGAGGGAGATGGAAATCAGAGCGATTCAAAAAAGAGTGGATGTATTACAGCAAGAAGATAAATCTCAACTCACCGAAGAGGAAAATAAAGAAAGAATGAATGCTGTGAAAATATTGATATCAAAAATTGCTAAGATAAATGAGGAAGGAGTTAAAGAAGAGAAGGAGGAAAGAGAGAAAAAGGAGAAGGAGGAAAGGGAGAAAAAGGAGGAGGAGAGGGAGGAAAGGGAGAAAAGAGAGAAAAAGGAGAAGGAGGAAAGGGAGAAAAAGGAGGAGGAGAGGGAGGAAAGGGAGAAAAGAGAGAAGGAGGAAAGGGAGAAAAGAGAGAAGGAGGAGAGGGAGCAAAGAGAGAGGGAGGAAAAATATAAAAAGATGGAAATCAGTGAGATTAATAAAAGATTGAAGGTATTACAGCAAATAAATCAAACTCAACGCACTGAGGAGGAAAATAAAGAAATGAGAAGTCTAATGAAAATATTATTTTCAAGAATAACGACGTCAATGTCTTCAGTTTCAGGGAGGAGATTTAAATGAGAAAGTGGGGATAAAGAAGAAGAAGAAGGAAAAGATTATGTGGTTGATGATGTCGGTGTAATTGACTTTAGTTAGTTTTATTTGTAAATAAATGGAGGAGAGAGTGAAGGCATTCCTTAGGATTCTTTATGTTTTAAAAATCAAGATTGAAATGTATATGTTGAAAACCAAAAAGGTTTTGATACTCTGTCGGAATTTTTCTGATAAATAAATATGAGTTATTGTCTCAAATGTAAAAAGAAAACTAAATCTAAAAATATCTCTTATGTTAAAGCTAAAAATAATAGAGTTTGTCAAAAAGGAATATGTCAAGTGTGTGGCTCTAAAAAGTGCCAATTCATCTCTCCTAAAAGAGGAGGAGACATACAAAAGTTTCTGTCAGGAAGTAAATTTACAACAACTGGAATTCCAGGGGAATTACACCTTCCAGGGTATTCTTTCTGTGGTCCAGGAACAAACTTGGATAAAAGATTAGATGAGGCTAACAATCCTAAACCTTGGTCTAAACCTACAAATAGGGTTGATGAAGTGTGTATGAAGCATGATATTGCTTATGGGGATACCACTACGTTGACTGAAAAACATAAAGCCGACAGCGAAATGTTGTATAATTTGTCTTTGATACAAAATCCAACGTTGAGAGAGAAAGTTGATAGGTTTATTGTGAGAAATTTGATAAATGCTAAATTGAAACTTGGTCTTGGTTATTCCTCAAAAAACTATTAGGCTCTAATGATGTCATCAAGACTGAGGAGCTTTTGGCTGAAGAATTACACAAACCTATAATCACAAAGTTTAAAAGAAGGAAGGTTTATTCTAAATACACCGACCACATATGGTCCGCTGATTTAATTGAATTGAATAATGACAGGGGATACAGGTATGCTTTAACCGTTATTGATTTGAGGAGTAGATTTGCCTGGGTTGTCCCTTTAAAAAATAAAAGGGGTGATACTTTAATGTTAGCCTTTAAGCGAATATTTGATCGGGATAAAAGGAAACCAAAGAAGTTATGGACTGATGAGGGAACAGAGTTCTATAACAAAATATTCATGAAATTTCTTAAGGGGAAGGGTATTAAATTATACAGCACCTTTAATGAAGGAAAGGCAGTTGTTATTGAGCGTTTTAATCGTACTTTAAAAGAGAAATTATATAAAAAATTCACACAACTCAGTTCTCAAAAATGGGTGTATTTAATTCAGGATATTGTAGATAATTACAATAATACAGTTCATTCATCAACAAAATCAAAACCATCAGAAACATTTACAAAATTAGAATATGAAAAGGAGATTAATTTGAGAAAGCCCAAGTTTAAAGTTGGTGATATTGTAAGAATATACAAATGGAAAAGCCATTTTGAGAAAGGTTATACAAAGAGATGGACTAATGAATTATTTAAAATCGTTGATGTAATGGATACAGTCCCTTGGACCTACAAATTATATGATTTAAATGGAGAAGAAATCTTGGGTTCATTTTACTCACAAGAATTACAAAAAACACAAGTAAGCAGATAATACCCTTGAAAATAATAAATAAATAAATAAAATGTAATGGGGATACGTTTTTAAATCTGTGAACCCCAAACACAGAATCCCACAACTTTTCAGTTGGGGCTTGACTTTTGTGTGTGTATAATGGGGATACGTTTTTAAATCTGTGAACCCCAAACACAGAATCCCACAACTTTTCAGTTGGGGCTTAACTTTTGAGTGTGTATAATGGGGATACGTTTTTAAATCTGTGAACCCCAAACACAGAATCCCACAACTTTTCAGTTGGGGCTTAACTTTTGAGTGTGTATAATGGGGATACGTTTTTAAATCTGTGAACCCCAAACACAGAATCCCACAACTTTTCAGTTGGGGCTTAACTTTTGAGTGTGTATAATGGGGATACGTTTTTAAATCTGTGAACCCCAAACACAGAATCCCACAACTTTTCAGTTGGGGCTTAACTTTTGTGTGTGTATAATGGGGATACGTTTTTAAATCTGTGAACCCCAAACACAGAATCCCTCAACTTTCCAGTTGGGGCTTAACTTTTGTGTATGTGTGAGTGAGTCATAATAATATACAAACCCTAACCCAACCCCATCCCTAACCCAAACCCATCCCTAACCCAAACCCATCCCTAACCCAAACCCATCCCTAACCCAACCCCATCCCTAACCCAACCCATTCCTAACCCAACCCCATCCCTAACCCAACCCAATCCCTAACCCAACCCCATCCCTAACCCAACCCCATCCCTAACCCAACCCCATCCCTAACCCAACCCCATCCCTAACCCTCACATTCAAAATCCCAACCCTAACCCAACCCCATCCCTAACCCAACCCCATCCCTAACCCAACCCCATCCCTAACCCAACCCCATCCCTAACCCAACCCCATCCCTAACCCTCACATTCAAAATCCCAACCCTAACCCAACCCCATCCCTAACCCAACCCCAACCCATCCCTAACCCTCACATTCAAAATCCCAACCCTAACCCAATCCCATCCCTAACCCAACCCCAACCCTCACATTCAAAATCCCAACCCGAACCCAACCCCATCCCTAACCCAACCCCAACCCTAACCCTCACATTCAAAATCCCAACCCTAACCCAACCCCATCCCTAACCCAACCCCATCCCTAACCCTCACATTCAAAATCCCACCCAAACCCTAACATAATCTTTTTTTTCTTCTTTTTAAAAAATATGTATTTCATTTTTTTTTTTTCCTCTTCTTCCAATTCTGTCTTTCAAGGCTTTCAAGTTTGAAGAAGTAGAAATGGGAAGAAAGAATTTTCCAGCATTTTCTTCCTCGAACTTTCTTGATATTGCTTAAATCAAGCGTCATTAAACAAAGAACATTGTTCATTGCTTTAGAATCCAAAGAGTCTCCAAGATGGACCCCACAGGTAGAGTCTCCAAAATAAAACCAACTTTCCAAGTTCCCAAGGTATAACCACATTCCTGTTGAGCCTCCAAGATAGGTATCACATTCCGAGTCATCAAAACAAAACCCCCATTCCGAGTCTCCAAAAATATAACCATCTTTCCAAGTCCCCAAGGTAGAACCACAATTTTCAGAAATATTTGGGGTTTCCGTGATAAGTCTCACATAGTATAACTGCGGACCATCAGGGAAAACTTCCCTTTCCCAATTTTTTAGGGTTTCTATGATGTGTCTCACATAGTATAACTGCGGACCATCAGGGAGAACTCTCCTTGCCCAATTTTTTAGGGTTTCTATGATGTGTCTCACATAGTATAACTGCGGACCATCAGGGAGAATTCCCGTTTCCCAATTTTTTAGGGTTTCTATGATGTGTCTCACATAGTATAACTGCGGACCATCAGGGAGAATTCCCGTTTCCCAATTTTTTAGGGTTTCTATGATGTGTCTCACATAGTATAACTGCGGACCATCAGGGAGAACTCTCCTTGCCCAATTTTTTAGGGTTTCTATGATGTGTCTCACATAGTATAACTGCGGACCATCAGGGAGAACTCCCCTTTCCCAATTTTCAGAAATTTGTGGGTCTCCAATGTATGACTTGTATTCTGGCTCATCAAGGTAGAACTTGTTCAGTGGGTTTTGTTTTGATAACTCACAACAAGTATCATCATGGTAAAACTCTTTTTCAGGATTTTGTGGATCTCCAAGGTATAACTCTTTGGCTGGGTCATCAAGGTAGAACTCGTTCTGGGGGTCTTGGTTGTTCAAAATGTCTTCAAACAAAAAAATAACTTCATCCCAAGTTGTGTTAAAAGCAGAATTTTCATTTCGTATCTCAGATACAATTTCCTGTGAAAGAAAATAACAATGTATTAATTTAATACAATATTTTTATTTGTATAAATCAAGCTCTATGAATATTAAAATAAACTTTGTTAACTCTTACACGAGTCTCATCTAAAAAAAAAAAAAAAAAAAAAAAATTAAATAAATAAATAAATAAATAAACAAACTTACCTCCATTGATAAGAGGTTCGAGTCCAGTTCATCAATCTGAAGGTTGAGTTCTACACAGGTAGTAGGACTCCAAGGAATAGCAAAGTTATCCCATTCCATTTCGGCATAGGAGTCCATTCTCAAGTGAAGCAGAAAGCGTGTTTGAAAAAGCCTGTGTGGTCGGTGCCTTTTATAAGAAGGGCTGGGTGTGTGTCATTTCCTGTGGAAATTCCCTGGGCGTGTCTTAACTGGAAATGATGTGATGGAAATTCCCTGAAAATGATGTAATGTATTACCTGGAAATGATACAATGCTGAAGAGTTTATAAAGTGGGTGGGACTTAGCAAAAGTGGGCGGGGCTTAGCAAAAGTGGGCGGGACATAGCAAAAAGTGGGCGTGGCCTAACAAAAAGTGGGCGGGCTTAGTAAAAGGTGGGCGTGGCTTACCAAAAAGTGGGCGGGGTTTACCAAAAAGTGGACGGAGCTTAACAAAAGGTGGGCAGAGCCTACCAAAAAGTGTGTGGCACTGGAGGCGCTCAAACAAGAACATTGAGGGAGGTTTACCATTTTATCTTAGCTCAGTTAAAATATCTTAATAAAGAACCAAACTCAAACATATTTTTTGTTAATGTATTAGACGGTGAGGAGAGTTGTAGGAGAATTAAATTATTTCCCACACATAAACAAATATTTGTCGGATCGATGTTTGAGTGGGTTATATTCACCAGATGATATTAAGAGTAAAAGGTTAAAAGGTCCATAAGGTCAGAAGGATCACAGGTGTTTAAGTGGTCTAATGAATAAGGATAACATGTCAAAAGGTTAGAAGGTTCGTAAAGAACAGGGTGAGAGAAATATAGGTGTTTAGGGGCAATGAGGGAGGGAAAGAATTAATATGGAAGTGAATGGGTCAAAGATTAATCTGCCAGATGATATGTAGAAGAAGGATGATAGGTCTATAAGAGAAAACAAATATTTGTAGTGTTTGAGTGGTCTAATGAACAACATTAAGGATAGGTACTACAGACAAAAGGTTTATAAAGATGAGGGTGGGAGAAATAGAGGTGTTTATGATTTTTGAAAAAGACAAGGGGGTAAATGACATTAGATAGGGATTTCCCATGTTAAACGGAGGTGTCCCAGAAGCAACATTATTACACTACTATTGGTGATGAAACCGTTGATGTTCACAAGCGGTACGTTTCGTGTGATTACTGGATACAACATTTGGCGACGAGGATGGCTGATATTTCGTTACCTCCACCGGCACCATCCCTGCCGGTCCCAGGCGAACCCACAGTACCATGGCGGCGGTGGTATCAGTCGTTTGAAACGTACTTACTTGCGCTGGATTTACAAGCCACGGCGGCTCCACGTAAGCGAGCCATTCTTATTCACTGCTTGGGTACGGAAGGCCAGCGGATATTCTCCACTTTCGAACCGGCGAACGACACGTTCCAAGCAGCGGTGGATGCACTTTGTGCACATTTCGATTCTCGGCGGAGTCTTCTTCTCAATCGCTTTCAGTTTCGTCAGCGGTCTCAGCGGCCGGGTGAGTCCATGATCCAATTTGTGTCTGCACCGAGAGAGCAGGTACAGCACTGCAAATTCGGAGCACTGCAGGACGAGTTAATAAGGGATCAGCTCATTGAAAAAACATATTGTGTCCCCCCACTGAGGGAGCGCCTGCTGTTAGAATCTGATGATTTATCATTGGGGAAAGCGGTGGATATCGCGAAGCAAATGGAAGCGGCATTAGCAGCGGCATGTACATTGGCAGACACCACAGCGCCATCTTTGGATACTACAGCACAAGTGCCTGTACAAAAAGTTCAAAGTACCTCCCGGCATTGCACTAACTGTGGATCACTCGGACATGCAGCCCGGTCCCCGGAGTGCTTTGCAAATGGCCAGCGCTGCAGGAATTGCAAAAAAATGCACCACTTTGCCCGGTGCTGCCGCTCATCGCCCGTCCTTTGAGCTACCACATCTGGCACAGCACCTTCATCACTGGTCGCAATCAACTCCGTGTCCCAGCCAGTCACTGCATTCAAAATTTGTGGATGCTACTGAATGATATTTTGAAAGCCGCTTCTGGTTGATACAGGTGCCAAGGTCTCGATTCTCAATAAGGCAACTTATGTTATGACAATTTTTTTTCGCACATTCTTCTGAAACAGACTGCAGTGGCTCTGTCGGGTTATGGCAACACCAACATTACCGTGCTGGGTACTGTCAGCCGACCAGTGCGGTACAAAAACCACACTGCTGCTCCTTTAGTTTTCTACATCACCACAATGGGTGCCAATCTGATGGGGCTGGACTTGTTCCACAGTCTTCACTTTCGGCTGGCTGATTCCTGTGGCACAGATGTCCTGCAGGTCACAACCACCTGGCACCACATGCTTCCTGCATTGTTTACAGACCTGGGTGCATCTTTGACTTTGTACACCAGCCTACAGTTAATGCTGCTGTTGCACCAGTCATTCAACCCCTGCGGAGGGTACCTCTGGCTCTCTGGGACCAGGTCACGGCCGAACTACAGCGTCTCCTAGACGTCATCGAATCCATCAATGCATCCCCTTGGATTTCAAACCTGGTCGTTGCACGGAAAAAATCTGGGGAGCTGCGACTGTGTGTGGACCTCCGAGCAGTCAATAAGGCCATCATTCCGGATAAATATCACCTGCCCACCGCAGAAGAACTCGCCACACATTTCCATGGCTCCACTGTTTTCAGCAAACTGGATTTAAAGCAAGGTTACTTACAAGTACCCCTGGCACCAGTCAGCAGAGACCTCACAGCCTTTGTCACGCACATGGGGGTTTTCCGTTACAAGCGCATGCCTTTCGGCCTCTGCTCGGCTCCCAGCTGTTTTCAGAAAATAATGTCTCTTCTCTGAGCCGGCATACCTGGGGTGTCAATCTACTTGGACGATATTGTGGTACATGGCGCCACCCAGCCTCAACATGATGCTTGACTACAACAAGTTTTTGGTCAACTCTCTGCCCATCACGTCACACTCAACTCTGCGAAATGCCTCCTCGGGGTTCCAGAGATAGAGTTTGTGGGGTACAAGCTCTCAGGGCAAGGCATCACTCCTATCTTATCACATGTTGACGACATCCATGCCCTTCCTGAGCCACAGTCAGTATCCCAACTAGCCTCCTTCTTGGGTAGGCCACATATTACCTCCGCTTCCTCCCACAGTTTGCCTCTACGACAGCGCCACTACACCACCTCCTCAAAAAGGATGTACCTTGGGAATGGACCACGGCTTGTAGCCACACTGTACACACACTTAAGCATCAGCTCACTTCTGCCCCCACTCTAGCGCACTTCAGTCTCACAGCATCCACGATGGTTACCTGTGATGCCTCCTTGGTGGCACTGGGTGCTGTACTGTCACAGCTTCATGATGGGGTAGAGAAACCAGTAGCGTTTGCTTCCCGTTCCCTCACTCCGGCTGAACAAAAGTACTCGGTGGGTGAGAGGGAAGTGTTGGCATGCATTTGGGCATGTGAGTGCTGGCATCTCTACCTCTACAGCAGAGCCTTCACGATGCGAACAGACCATCAAGCTCTCACGGCACTTTTGACTACCAGCGGCTTAGGACATAAACCACTACGATTACTCAGGTGGGCAGACCGCTTGAATCAGTACAATTTTAAGTTGGAATTTACACCGGGACACCAGAACACCGTTGCGGACCTTCTGTCAAGAGCGGTCGTTCCACCATCAACGACTCGGCAGGAAACAGACGCCGAACCTGATCTTGTGCAACTGCTCCAGGCACCCTTGTCCACTGTTGTTTCCATGGAATCACTTTGTAAAGGGTCCCAGGACGACGCTCTGTTTACCACGCTCTGTACCTACATTAGAGGGGGGTGGCCGTCCAACGTGAAAGGGGAGCTGTTACCCTACTACAGAGTGAGGGCAGAATTATCCTGCTGGGAGGATGTCTGCATTGCCAGAGGTCACCAAACCTTGATTCCGGCATCCCTTAGAGTGCAGGTCTTGCGAATGGCACATGAGGGACACCTTGGGGTAGGGAAAGTTAAACAGCGCTGCAGAGACATTGTCTGGTGGCCCACCATCGATCACGACATCGAACTGATGGTCAAGGATTGCACTGCATGTCTCCTCAGCGGAAAGTCCTCACAGCCAACTCCTGCCCCTCTATCCCCTATACAGTGGAGAACTGCATGGTGCACCAGCCCATGCCCGTTACCTACTCGTGGTGTATGGCCTCCATTCAAAGTGGCCTGAAGCTTTGCCGCTGGGGTCAGTCACCACTCAATCGGTTATTCAAAAGCTTGATTCATTGTTTGCCCGGTGGGGTCTCCCGGATATCATTATCATAGACAACGGGCCCCAATTTATTTCTGCTGACTTTACAGCTTACCTGGCAGAGAGAGCTATCAAGCACATTAGAACAGCCCTATACCATCCTCAAGCTAATGGAGGTGTGGAGCGCCTCATCCAGACGCTAAAGAACGGCATCCGTGCTTACCTGACCGAAGGTTGGCAGTTTGAAGCAGCTCTCCTGCAAACACTCTTACACTTTCGGGCCTCCAAGCACACAACTACAAAGGTATCCCCCGCGTCGCTGATGCTGGGAAGGGAACTACAACTCCCGCTCGATCGCCTTGGCTTTACCAAGGGTAATCCTACATCGTCAGCTACACGTTTGCAGGTAGAGACCCAGCAGCAGCGTATGAAGTTGAGGTTTGACCAGTCCAAAAGGGCCAAACCACCGACGTTACAGGAGCGGGACTGGGTGCGGGTCTGGCTGCCTCGGCGTCGCAACAAGCTGCAGCCTCGATGGTCGGACCCATTGCAAATCGTTAAGAGATTGGGAGCAGCCACCTATTGTCTACACGATGGATCACGATGGCATGTGAATCGCTTGAGGAAGGTTCCTGTATCACCGGTTGGGCAAGGACAGGGAAGCATTTCTCCTCTTCTTTCCTGGCAGCCGCCAACTGGGATTGACAACAGGCCTGCGGACACACCTGCACCTCCAAGGGCTCCTCAAGTTGTTCAGCAACCTCAAAGGGCTATGCAACAACCTACATGGACGAAGGACTATGTGATTGGCTAATTGTTTTTGAAAAGGGGAGGGAAATGTTATGTTTGCAATTCACATGTTTATAATTGATATGTTTGGAATATGGGAGTGACGTCATCGGAAACGGAAATGACAGTTAGAGTAGAAAGTGTGGGAGGAGCTGAGAGAGGCATGCGGTTTGGCATGAGGCCTGAGGCCTGAGGCCGAAGGCTGGGTGATTGGTGATTAAACCGTTGACGTTCACAAGCAGTACGTTTCGTGTGATTACTGGATACAACAGTCAGCATTTAAAAAAATTGAAACGTGGCTCATTGTAAAGAACTCCATATGGGGAATAGGTGTTGTTAACGATGATGTCATTGGTGCCATAATTATGACGTCATAATTCGATAGTGACAACACTTAGTCTGATCAGTTTGAAATTTATTGAGCATGATCGATGCAACAATTATTTAGAGAATATAAATTCATGATGTCATCGCTCACGTGGTCTGGCAGCCATATTGGATCAAAAAAAAAAAAAAAACGTTCAAAAATGGAAGAGTTGGCTTACACCAAGTTGACTATGCAGGGTAAGTTTTGTCACGCGAATCCCTCAGTTAATACCAGGGCTCGCGGATGGCTCAAATGGACTTAATGGAGGCGATGATCAAATATGGATTCGACTATAAGAGCATGGGAGGAAGAATGAAGAGGGAGAAGAGGCAAGCGCTTACCTGCAGATCTGACGGCAGCTCTCGATCCTGCAGGGAATTAACTCAAACGAAAATCCGGGTTAAAATGGACAAAAACAATGATTTATTGAACGGAACCCGAGAACAAGGAAACGCGACGATAAAACCTAATGTTCCTAGATCTGGATCCCGCACACAGATTTCATATACAAAGGAAGATTGAATAAAAGAAATAACATGTTCGTCGTGGATTTGTGTAAGATGTGGTGCGGACTCCCTCAGTCCGCCTCGTTCGCGCGCTCCGCCAGGCCCCGAGCGACCCACTCAGCGGCATGCCCCACTCCAAGCTCCTTGTCGGTTGCACACGAGGTCCCGTTTGCTCCGAGCACCACCCCTCGCTCCAAGCTCCGAGCACCGGTCCATGCACCACGAAGATGACAAACCAACGACCACCAGTCAAGAATGCAGGGAAGAGTGTGAATCAACCCAGGCAAGAGTCCAGCACAGAGCAGAGAGCGAGCTTCAAGCACGACGGGAGAGGGAAAATGTCGTCGAGCCAGTCCTTTTGTCACCCGGCGTGTGATGTCAATCTAGCGCGTCCCCAATCAGAGCTTCGATTCTTCGTGGTCTCTCGAACCTTCTCGCGCCTTCCCACATCACCGGCGCGCTTCCCCCAATCAGCAAACCCGCTGTTCAGGAGCGGCTTGGCACCCTCCGCACCGATTGGCTGAATGTTTGCGCCTTCCGCACCTACCAATCACACGTTCCTTAGGCGTGGCTCCAGCCTGCCACGCTGCTCGTCGCCCATGGTGGTGTTGTACGCGGCTGCTGCCTGCTTGTCTTTCCGGTCAGTCATTGCAAGGGGAGGGAATTTAATTACTGTTGTGTACTAAGGACCTATCTAAGTGTTCATATTGGAATGCGTTGCCATAAGGGACACTGGGTTGGCGACAGAGGGGACGACGGACGAGGGAACTTTATTCATAATCCCTGCACTATTTAGCACGCCCCACCCCCTCGTGGCGGGGACACCAATACAGCTTATACCGACAAACCGGGCTAAACACAGAACTTATTACATATAGATTCCCTATCACGACAGTCGAGTTACCTACCTATACAGATCTATCTGGCTCTAGATATTCCTCTACCCAAATTCATTATAGTATTCTATGAATACCATCTAGTTATTTTCTTGCAATCACTATATGGACCACTTCCCCCAAACAAGATGCTGTACCCTGCTGCCGATGGTTGCTTTCAACCTTGTGATGTGATCACCGACGGTGGGTTATTTGAACAGAATTACACAACGACTCGTAGGTCATTGAAATTCACACGTGTATCTGCTGGATGCTGTTGAACACAAAGATCGCAACATCATTGGCATCTCCCACAGAGAAGCAGAAGCACAAAGATCGCAACATCATTGGCATCTCCCACAGAGAAGCAGAAGCACAAAGCCTGCTGCTGCTCTCTCTCTCTCATCACATGGCTCGGTGGTCTCTCTATGCAATGCCGCCTCTCCTCTGGCCTGGCTCCCTCTGCTTTTTCATCCCTCTACCTTTCCTCATTCCCTCCAGGGTGCATACGTTATTTCAGTGAAGAACTAGAAAGGCACTCAGTAGAGTATACCTCCACCTGGCTGAACAGGTTACGTTTTGTATCCGACTGATTGCTTGTTCTTGTCATTTACCCAACTCATCCACTAAGTTGGGTCATAATCTGTCCACAACTTTTTGAAATATCGTGCTATATATCGTTTTTGGCCCGATCACTCAATGGTGAAGAATCACTTTAAAATTCTCGTATCCAGATCCGGATCTTCACTAAAATCTAATCATTTCGTGCGTGTCACATACCCATCCTGTCCACCAAGATTCGTCCGAATCTGTCCACAAATTTGCGATATCGTGCTATATATCGTTTTTTGTCCTATTTCTCAATAGTGAAGAATCATTTAAAAATTCTCAGATCCAGATTCTGATCTTCACCAAGACCTAATCAGTGCGTTTGTGTCACATATCCATCCTGTTAATCAAATACCGTCCGAATCCATCGATAACTTTGAGACATCTTGTGGACAAACAAACAAACAGACAAGGTGTCAGGTGGTAGGTAGCCTGACATGTATGACGAAAATTGAGAGAATCAATAAATTGATTAATTAATTGTGTAATTAAAAGAAATAAATAATAATCGTAAAATAATTAATTCCTTAATAAATTGGCTAATAGCATTAGTGGGGCAGATATGTGAAAAAGATGTTCATTTCCGGCAGAAAGTGTGAAATTTCGCATACGTATTTTCGCAATTTCGTATTTTGGGGCGCTGATTTCAAAAATTGGCGGATCCAAGAGATCTAACCAATGGACCGGCCGCCATCTTGAATTCCAATATGGCCGCCAAGACGAAATGTTGAAATTCCCTATCTTGGGTTCTAAATGACCTGTGGCGCTGAAATGTGGTACACAAGGGTATGTTGACATGCTGAGTTCAATAATGCAATAATTTGAAATGTCTGACAAACGGTATGGCCGCCATTTTAAATTCCAATATGGCCGCCAAGACAAACATCGATGTTTTCATTGCTTTAATAGCACAGTGTACGGTAATGTCATAATGTTAAATCATTTGAGCATTATTATGATAACTGGAAAATTGTTGCATCTCAAATCTACTGATGGGTTTGTAATTTTGTCGAAGGCAGTAGAAATTTGGGAAATTCAGCGCCCCAAAATACCCCTGTATGTGAAATTTAACACTTTCTGCCGGAACTGAACATTCACATGACATTCCAATAATTTACTTTTTTTTTAATGTTTTTTCTCTTTCAGATCCAATGTCGAAATCAAAGAAAACATCGTCAACAATTCCAATGCCAACAGACTGGAACATTTGCGCTCTTTGCCAGAAACGTTCTGAAAATGAACCACTAAGAGATGCACGTAAGGGCAGCAATCAGTCGTGTCTAGACGTCTACGAGAATCTTGCTCAAAATCTCAAGGCATTGAATGATTTAGGTGCCTTGCCTTGCGGGATAAACATTTCCCGACTAGATGATGGTTGCGGTATTGCAGAAACCCTAGCTGCGCATGCTGCCAAATGGCACAAAAACTGTTATGTGCAGTGCAGCAGCTCTCGTGTGGCCAGGGCTGAATCAAGGGAAAGAAAGCAAAGTTCAGACCTTAAACTTGGTGAAGAAACTTACTCGCCCGTTAAGAAAAGACTCAGAACAAGTTTCAAATCTCCATCCGTTGAACAGAGTACTGCTAGCACATGTTTCTTTTGTGATAGCATTATCAGTAATGAAGAAATAGTCCACAGAGCGGCAACAAAAAATGTAGATTCCAATGTTCGATTGATGGCAACAGAATTGAGGGATACAAAACTCCTGGCTAGATTGTCTGTAGGTGATATGACGGCATCAGATGCTGTTTATCACAAGAAGTGCATG
This sequence comes from Myxine glutinosa, assembly GCF_964187855.1. NCBI lineage: Eukaryota > Metazoa > Chordata > Myxini > Myxiniformes > Myxinidae > Myxine > Myxine glutinosa. The sequence goes on from NC_136269.1 coordinate 1,606,024, forward strand.
ACTGTTCTCCACACTCGATAGATCATTTGTAAGAAAGAATGAGGAAGCCAGTTCAAGTGAAAATATGCCACCAGAATCAGTAGCTTTGGCCGAATTGATAGCCTATTTGGAAGAAATGAAGTGTACAGATGACAGTTACACTTTCAAGTTAGCCGATCTCACAAAGCTTTATACAGAACGTCTGGCACAACTGGGAGGTGATATCTCAAAGAGGATTAATTCAACTCACCTTAAGGACAAGCTTCTCAGACACCTTCCGCAACTTGAGGCACATAAGAGCAACCATGAAGTGGCACTGTCATTCAAAGAGGACATTGGTGAAGCTTTATTGCATGCTTGTAGACAAAGCTCTGACAACGACGGTCATTCTCATGAGAGCTGCCCAGATTGTGCGCAAAGATATTTTGCAAAAGCAATACCAATTCAATGGATCCCTAGTTAACGAATCATATAACAACTCACCACCATCATTGGCAGCGTTGATGGAAATGATTCTTGCTGGTACAAACATACAAAAACAAAACGCAAACAACAAGGGAGGCGTCTCTGTGCAATCCTTAACTCAACTTGTAACATTCAACACTATGAAACGAGGAAGGTTGGAAACTACAGCAGTACGTCACAATTTGAAACGTGAAACATCACTGCCACTTTACCTGGGTCTTCTCATTCATAGCAAAACAAGGAAACGGGATCTCGTTGACGTTCTTTTTCAACATGGTTTGTGTGTTTCCTATGATCGCATACTGGAGGTATCCACAGATGAGGCCAACAGAGTCATAGAAATATACAAACATGACGGCGTTGTGTGTCCAACAAAATTGCGAAGTGGAATATTCACAACAGGCAACCTAGACAACATAGATCACAACCCATCATCAGCATCAGCACAAAGTTCATTTCATGGAACCGCGTTATCACTGACACATGTTTCACATGACAAAAGTGGCAGCATTCGAAATCATGAGAATGTCACTGAGAATGAGAACAAACAGCGCTCCAAAACCATAGCCGCCCTTCCTGCATCTTACAGTGATGTGCCTCCTGAAACATTTCCAACTAATAATCCCATTCCAAGAAAACCAAAAGGTCCATCCACTCCAAGTGTGTCCTCCGGAATACAGGACAAAGAAAGTCAGTGGCTTTCGTTTGTACAAAGTCTGCAGGAGAAGGAAGGTCTTGAGAGTGAAGATAATATCTCCTGGTCAGCATACATGGCAAATCTGCAGGTTGAAGTTCCTCGGCCTCCTGCAATTACAGGACTGCTACCTCTGTTCCGCGAGAGTGCTCACACATTGGCAATGGTGAAGCATGGAATGAATTTAATCAAGCAGGCGACAGAACTAGTAAACCCCGGACAAGTTCCAGTTCTGACCGTTGATCAACCACTCTATGCAATTGCAAAGAAGATTCAATGGACTTGGCCAGGTATATATGGTGAAGACAAGTTTGTTGTGATGATGGGAGGACTTCATGTAGAGATGGCCTTGTTGAAAGCGATCGGCAGCTTCCTGGAGGGGAGTGGCTGGGCAAGTGTAATGACCAGTGCTGGTGTAACAACAGAGGGAAGAGCAGATAGTCTTCACAAAGGTTCGCAAATATCGAGGTCACAATGGGCACACCAAGTCACAGTAGCGGCGTTGTACGCTCTGCAGCGAAAGGCATACGATGACTACCGGAAAACATGTGAAACTGAAGATTTACAATCATTTGATCTTTGGAGCAAGAAGATGGCTACAAAGTACCCCCAGTTTTGCTACTGGAATAAAGTCCTGCAGTTGGAGTGTCTTCTCTTGGCATTCATAAGATCACAACGGGAAGCCAACTACACGCTCTATGTGGAGACTCTCACGGCGATCATTCCGTGGATTTTGCCATGGACCATTACCATTACGCCAGATGGTTGACAGTGCATGTAACAGACCTTCAAGAACTTTCAAACGATTCCATGGATATCCATCGTGAATTTGTCAAGGGGAACTTTGTCACTCAGAAGTCATCACACAAGTTCTCTGCTATGGCACATGATCAGATACACGAACAGCAGAACGCTTATGTGAAAGGTGATGGTGGAGTCATTGGAATTACTGAGAATGAAGGGGCTCTTCGCCGGTGGATGGTAGCTGGTGCAGAAATAGCCAGAATCCTGAATGAGTTTGAGGACCAGTTTCAAAGACAGAGGCAAACTGATGTCCGCCACCACGAACAATTGTCTAGTGTCCAGAAATCCTTTGCATCAGATCTCAATAATGCAATCAGTTCCTTTGAAAAACTTGGAAACCCGTTTGCGGAAGACAGTAATGACTTGTATGTGCTTGACACAAAGGTCATCATGCCTGATGAAGTGATAGCCGCAGTGCGATCCATGGAGGACACTGGCAAAACACAATTTGACGGATTTGTGGGGCAGCGAATCAAGGATCCTTCTGACAATTTCTATGATAGCATTTCAAAGAACAATCTGCCACTGTTGAAATCGAAGCCCAAGAAAAGACCTGGAAAGTCTGAGGCGAAGATTACACGTATGAAAAGTAATGTGGAGCTCTTCTCACGAATGTACATTTCTTGCCAAACTAGAGATGGTGATCTTAACACATTTTATGAATATGAGTGTCATGGGTGGCCACCTGCATTGGCTGAAGGTATCAATACAATGCGGCCACCAACCGGCAAGGCTGATCTTTTGCCCTGTTTGGAAGCTTTAGCACAACGTCCTCGTGATGCGCCCAAAGGAGAAGTTCGTATTTTCGATGGGGCTGCCTTAGTCCATCATTTGGAGCCTAAGAAGTGCAACAGTGTGATCAGGACATTTGGTGACTATGCACAGAAACAGGTCCTTCCGTACATTGCCCGAAAGTTAAATGAGGGGACTGTGATGCGTGTTGATGTGGTGTGGGACACCTACAGAACGGACAGTCTCAAAGAAGGCACCAGGCTTGGTCGTGTCACTGGCATACCACTCCATGTGACTGAACAGACATCCGTGCCACGAAACTGGAGCAGCTTCCTTCGTGTAGATTCCAACAAAAAGACATTATTCAGTTTCCTTGCTGATTCCCTGCAAACGATGCCTATTCCAGAGGGAAAAACACTTCTTACAACCTTAGAAGTAGAGGTTAAATCAAAGCCCCCTTCTGATGTTTCTCAAATTCAACCATGTACGCATGAAGAGGCTGATTCACGAATGATGCTACATGCTTGGCATGCATATCAGCAGGGGTACAGAAGTATCGTCATTCATGCAACAGACACGGATGTGGTTGTGTTGGCTATCGCAATGGCAAGCATTATGGACGGTTGTGCAATGTGGTTGGCATTTGGACATGGAAACTATTTCAGGCACATTGCTGCTCACACTATTGCGACTCACATTGGCCCTGAACGCTCATGGGGGCTTCTATTCCTGCATACTGTTTCCGGATGCGATACTGTTTCTGCCATATGTGGGATTGGCAAAAAGACTGTGTGGAGCATATGGAATTCCATGCCAAACTTGGGGGAGGTCTTCAATCATCTCTCACATGCACCAGCGGAAGTAACAGATGATGACATGGACAACATAGAGAGGTTCTTCGTTGTTCTGTACAGTAGAACTTCCCCTCTGAAGAAAGTGAACGAAGCACGCAAGCAGCTGTTTGCTCAGGGAAATCGGCAATCGGAAAATATTCCACCGACAAAAGAGGCACTGCGTCAACATGTGAAGAGGGCAGTCTTTCAGGCCGGTCACATCTGGGGACAGTCCCAAATTGCTAACCCAGAGCTGCCTTCACCTGCAGATTGGGGATGGGCTAAAAATGCAGATGATGTCTGGCATCCATTTTGGACAGTAATGCCAGAGGCGTCAAAAGGGTGCCGAGAGCTGATCAAGTGCAAGTGTAAAAAACGGTGTGCTGGAAATTGCAAATGTTTGCTGCTAATCTACCATGCACAGAACTATGTTTCTGCTCTGGACAATGCTTCCGAGATGAGCAGTAGGAGAAGTAAAACGGATGGAAAAAAGCTTGCAGCATGTTACGGCTGCCAACTGGTACGAAATATACTTTGAAATGAGCTCTTTGACTTGTTATATGATTTGTCAACTAGGGATCCATTGAATTGGTATTGCTTTTGCAAAGAACCCGGGATTTTCAACATTTCGTCTTGGCGGCCATATTGGAATTCAAAATGGGGGCCATACCATTTGTCAGACATTTCAGATTATTGCCTTATTGAACTCAGCATGTCAACATACCCTTGTGTACAAAATTTGAGCACCACAGGTCATTTAGAACCCAAGATAGGGATTATCAACATTTCGTCTTGGCAGCCATATTGGAATTCAAGATGGCGGCCTGTCCATTGGTCAGACCTCTTGGATCCGCCAATTTTTGAACTCAGCATGTCAAAATACCCCTGTATACAAAATTTCAAACTTTCTGCCGGATGTGAACATCTCGTGCAATTTTTGTTACATATCTGCCCCACTACATACCTAAACCACCACTGTAATCTGAATCTGTAACTTTTTGAAAATTAATTAATCGAAAAATTATTATAATCAATCGATTCATTAGTCCATCAATAAATCAGAAATACCCTTTACAGCCAAATCACTTGGTCACTGTTGTGTGCAAATATCAGCTTCCGACAGGGTGTCCACAACGTCACGCATCATCGGAAATATTGTTTAATTGATTATATTTATCACAGGAAATAAAATAATATAATTCAACAATTAGCCCGGATATGTTGCAGAATATTCAGAGAAACCTGCTTTTCAGTTTACAAACATGTTTTAAGATTGGTGGGACACATTTCGAACAACTGATGTAGCCAACCTTACAAATAAATGTTGGCCTATGTTGACCTTTTGTCCTTCGCTGATCTCAAAAATAGTTAGTGGTTGAATTCAGTTAGCCGATATGTAAATCCTATTCAAATTTCAAGGCAATCGGATTAAAATTGAGGATTTTAGAAATTTGAAAAAAAATGGTTGACCTTTGGCCTATGTTGACCTTGTGTCGTAGGTTGATCTCAAAAATAGTTGGTGGTTGTTATCCACCAACTATTTTTGTTAGCTGGTATGTTAATCCTATTCAAATTTCAAGTCAATCGGATGAAAATTTTGGATTTTAGGAATTTGAAAAAGGTGGTTGACCTTTGGCCTCCAGGATATTTTGGCCAAACAAACACACACACAAACACACAAACCTGAGTGATCAACATACTTGTCCAAAAAAAAAAATCCAAGTAATAACGCACAAGACCAACCAATATACTTGAATAATCTTCGATCTTCGCAAGTAAAAATACAAACATACAAACGAGAAATACATATGATGAAAATGTGCAATTTTCATCACAACAAGGGTGAAAACAACCTCCTTCGGTAGCGGAGGTAATGAAGAACCAGTCCTGCTCATGAAGGCTCATGTCGATGTGCATCTTTGAACAAGTAGAACAATGTATGGATGAAATCAACAGGAGTGTCCATTGAAGTATGGTGCCAACTGCTTTGAGAAACAATGACAAGCTGATGTTATTTGGACATTAACTCTTCATTTGGAGCAACAGAGAGGATGGGACAGGGGTAAGGGTTGATGTATGGTGCGAATGAGTCGGAGCAGGGTCAGAGGTCATCGAGCACGTGCGGGTAATAATGATCGATTTTGACAGGAAGGCTTCAGGCGTTAAAAGTCAAGCGGACTTGGACGAAGAGAAAAGTGACAATTATATCTTGTTATAACAGAGCAAACTTACATGGTCATGTTTGTTTCTATGCGACCAAAACGTCTTCTTCTTCTTCAAATAAAATTAACACCCAAAATACAGTCTGTGAACTCTTAATTACGTTTAGACTGCTGAGACCCCTCAGACCTTTAACGACCCTTTAAATCCCCCAAGACCCTGAAGAGCCAAATGACCCCGAAGACCCAAAACGCATTGAAGACCACAAAGACCCTGAAGACCCCTTAAAGACATTAAAGACCCAAAATATCCCAAAGACTCAAAACACCTTGATGACATTAAATACCCTGAATACCGCAAATACCCAAAACACCCCAAAGACCCAACATACCCTTAAAGGCCCAGATAATCCAAAAGACCCTGAAGACCCAAATGGCCCTGAAGACACAAAACACCCAAAACAACCTGAAGACAAAAACGATCCCGAAGACCCAAAACACCCTGAGGACCCAAAATATTCTTAAAGACTCAGAGGAACCAAAAGATCCTCAACACCCAAAAGCCCCTGGAGACCCAAAAGACCCCAAACACCCAAAATACCCCAATGACCCAAAACACCCCGTAGGCCCAGAGGATCCAAAAGACCCTGCAGACCCAAATGGCCCCAAAGTCCATAAAGACCCAAAACACACCGAAGACCCAAAACACCCCGAAGACCCAAAGACCCAAAATAACCTTAAAGGCCCAGAGGATTCAAAAGACCCTGAAGACCCAAATGGCCCCGAAGACCCAAAACACCCTGAAGACCCAAAATATTCAGAAGACCCAAAACACCCCAAATATCCAAATTATTCTTAAAGACTCAGAGGAACCAAAAGACCCTTAAGACACAAAAGGCCCTGAAGACCCCAAAAAACCCAAAGACCCAAAACACCCCATAGGCCCAGAGGATCCAAAAGACCTTGAAGATCCAAATGGCCCAAAAGACCCCGAAAACCCCAAACACCACAAAGGCCCAAAATACCCCAAAGACCCAAAACACCCCAAAGACCCAAAAGACCCTGAAGACCTAAAAGACCCTGAAGACTTAAAACACCGTGAAGACCCAAAACACCCCAAAGACCAAAAAGACCGGGAAGACCCAAAACATCATGAAGACCCAAAATATTCTGTAGACCCAAAACACCCTGAAGACCACAAAGTCCATTAAAGACCCCCAAGGACTTCGAAGACCCAAAAACACCCCAAAGACCCCAAAACACCCCAAAGACCCAAATGGCCCCGAAGACCCAAAACACCCTGAAGACCCAAAATATCCAGAAGACCCAAAACACCCCAAATATCCAAATTATTCTTAAAGACTCAGAGGAACCAAAAGACCCTTAAGACACAAAAGGCCCTGAAGACCCCAAAAAACCCAAAGACGCAAAATACCCCATAGGCCCAGAGGATCCAAAAGACCTTGAAGATCCAAATGGCCCAAAAGACCCCGAAAACCCCAAACACCACAAAGGCCCAAAATACCCCAAAGACCCAAAACACCCCAAAGACCCAAAAGACCCTGAAGACCTAAAAGACCCTGAAGACTTAAAACACCGTGAAGACCCAAAACACCCCAAAGACCAAAAAGACCGGGAAGACCCAAAACATCATGAAGACCCAAAATATTCTGTAGACCCAAAACACCCTGAAGACCACAAAGTCCATTAAAGACCCCAAGGACCTCGAAGACCCAAAAACACCCCAAAGACCGAAAAACACCCCGAAGACCCAAAAGACCCAGAAGACCCAAAACACCCTGAAGACCCAAAACACCCCAAAGACCCAAAATACCCTTAATGGCCTAGAGGATCCAAAAGACCCTGAAGACCCAAATAGCCCCGAATTCCCAAAAGACCCTGAAGACCTCTATCTCCAATACCACTCCATGGAAAAAGTTGAAACATGGCTCATTGTATGATTACTTCACTGGTGCCTTAAATATGACGTCATAATTCAACAGGGGCAACGCTTAGTCTGATCAGTTTGAAATTTCTTGAGCGTGATCTACACAACAATTATATTAGAGAATATAAATTTATGATATCATCGCTCACGTGGTCTGGCAGCTATATTGGATCAAAAAAAAAAAGAAACGTTCAAAAATAGAAGAGTTGGCTCACAACAAGTTGACTGCGCAGGGTAAGTATTCTATGAATACCATCTAGTTTGGCATTTTCTTCAAGCTATGGAATGTCCCTTCTTTTATATACTTTGCCACATGGCACATACCCTTAAATAAAAGGGCTTTTTCTGTGCCCTTGGATATTTTTCCCAAGATACGTTTTAAAACAAAATGCATTTGTTCATCATACGAGACTTTATTCAAGACGATATAAAAGACTTGAAAAAGTAAGGGGAAAAATATTCAACCCAAACGGGATTCGAGCCCAAATCCCCAGATTGTGAGTCTGATGCTTTATCCATTAGGTCATTGGGCCAGCACATTGAAATAAAAAATTTATAAGGGGTATAAAGTGTGTGTATATGTATATATATATATATATATATATATATATATATATATATATATAAAATATACCACTAGAAGCCGACAAACGAATTTTCAGTCCCCATGTTAAAGTTGCATACAGAGAAACAATCCCATATAAAGGGGTGATTTGCACTTCCCTTTCATTATTCAAGACGATATAAAAGACTTCAAAAAGTCAGAAAAAAAGAGGCACATTAGATTTGGGTTATAACATTTTGAAGAGATATAAAGTGTGTATAATGTGTATATATATATATATATATAATTTTAAAGCAAAAACTATCGCACTTAAGGGTGTAGTACTGGTAAATACGTGATTTTTTTGTTTTTAGCTGAACAGTTTCCTTATAGTCTTATAAACAAGAATCATGCTATTAGAGGTCATAGAAGTACCCCTAATTATTGAAAAATTCAAATTTTAATTCAATTCAATATGATATTTTGCATGAAATTTGTTATAACTTGTGAAATGCATCATTCTTTTGGGCTGAAATTTGGACAGGATATTCAGAATATCACTTCCTTTAAAATGATGAAGGCTTTTGTTTATAGGAGTAGCCATTGTGGATTTATTGAAGGACAACCAAGTTTTATCTGGTAATTGGCATAATTAGCTAATTAGTGAACATTTGACATAATTTCACAAAATCCTCTCATCAGGTAGTAGAGTAACACATGTATAATACATGTACCAAGTTTTGTGTGAAAAGAATGATAGGTGACATAGAAGATAGAAGTAGAAATGTGTTCTTTGTTTTTCCTTGTTTTTTATTGACGGTCTAATTTATGCAAATTATATGCATGTAATATGACAAAGAAGCGTTGAAACTGGTCTGAGTTAAAGCCAAGATTATATCTTTCAAGAAAAACTGAAAATTTGATATTAACTTGACTTTGTTTTTGTGTAAAGGCCTCTCAAATGTACCTATGTAATTTTCTCAATTTTTCACCAGTACTACACCCTTAAGTGGAATTTGTTTTGAAAGCCATTAACTAGACCTATTGGCCGATGTATATTCCAAGTTTCCGCTAGTTTCAATGTATAGCCCTTGAGATATGAGCACCAACATATTTTTGGCGGACGGACATACAGACGGACGGACGGACACATGATTTTGAGGGTTTTCTAAATAAAACTCAAGAATGCATAAATGGACGTTGCTGAAATTTGGAACATGTTACCTCGATGTACAAAGCATTTACTTCTGGAATTTGCAGCCGATTTTGTCCAGTCGAAGCCGATAAACGAGTTTTCAGTCTCCATGTTAAAGCTGCAGTGGGAAACGATCCCTTATATATAGGGAGGGGCGTTTTGCGCTTCCCTTTGATAATCATTTGCAATATTCCTGAGTGAGGAAACATTCTGCTTTTCGGGTTTCAGAGTTTGTGCATGCTTGATGGGACTAAATGGCTTCCTCCTGCATTGAGGTTCCTGGCAAAAGGAACTCATTTAAGGGTTTCAAAAGTGTATTTTCCAAGGGGCAGCGTATAAAACTGGAAGGTGCTGCTCTCTTTCGAAAGATTCAGCAGATTCCTCAACATCTTCTCACTCTAAAACCGTCAGCTTTCGCCGCCCATATTCGATTTACACATCGCGTTTCGTTGTCAACATTCATTCACACTTTTATCCGATGTGCCTTAAACCGTGTGATCATATTTTGAGACTTGCTAGAAAAATGGACGTCTGTCACATCGGTAATGTCTGCAGGAACCATGGGAAAAAATAAACTATCGATCACTATGTTGAGTGTTGACCGATTGTCATGATTTCAAAGCACGAACAAAACAATTTCAGACAGAAAGCCAAATACCGTGTGCGTTTTCCTTGTTCTTTCTCAGCGTGGAGCTTGTCGAATATTTTTTTTACCTTTGCCACCGAAGGTGGACGGAGGTTATGTTTACACCTGTTTGTGTTTTTGTCCGTTTGCCTGTCTGTGCAGAACATGTTTAGCCTGGTGGAGGTGTGCTCTGTACCGTTTTGCCATTGTGGTTTTCAGTGTTATCACCGTGGTGGTTTACAAGGAGTAACATCAGCATATCCATCAGAATGATCAGATGCATGTTGAACAAGGATTCAAACATGAATTTGCTCCACTTTGGTTTTCTCTTTATCTGGATTGTATTTATTTTTATCATTAAACTTGTTGGCTAACTTTAGGGTTTATCAAGTAAAGGTTGACAAAGGATGTTTTTTTTCTACAAGGTTCTACACTCATGTAAACTCAGTAAATGACAAAAGCCATCATCAGGTGATTCGTTTTTTCGTGATCAGGTGATGATTTTATGAGAAACGTGTGTGATTTGGGTTGGTTTGGGCAGGGTAGAGACAGGAGAGGTGAGGATGAGTAAGGCCAGGTATAAGCTCATATAAAATAGAGGGCACATCAACTCTGCTTGTGATCTGCCTCCTGTCTTGACTTTTCAAATGTGCTGAAGGTCTTGTTTTTGGCCCCCTCAATAGGAGCAAGATGGGAAGCAGGAGCACCAGCCAGAGTAAAGAGATAAGCTCCACGAAGTTTCGTATAAATGCCTGGCATGCCATGATAAGCTCGGTGCTGCCCAGGAGATGCTTGAGCTCCACAGAGAATACCCAGACTGCGACTAGCCCTTAATTCAAGTTTGGTGATATGATGATCCTACCATGAAGAGTTGTGGCAGATAGTACGGCTGAGGACTGTACCTCCTCCAGTGGCTATCCAGAGAAGTGGATTGGATAGTCTGATTGATTGCCATTATTTGTGGAGACACAGTGTGAGACTGTTTAATTTCTCCGATGTTGAACATCATGTTCCCTGGACCTCTTCCAGTATCTGGTTAGCAGCTTATGTGATCCATGTCTGATGATGGAGTTTACGCAGCTGGCCTTTCACAAAAGTGATGCATCATTCTGCACAGGGAGAAATCAATGGCAAAATGATTAAGATGGTTTTAATAAGAATCATATTGATCATTAAATAATATAGATCGACAATATGCCATAGGTCCTTAGACGCTCCATTATGAAACCCCAGCCTGAAGGGAAAGAACATTGGAAGGGACACCATCCAGGGCCACCCTCTGTTTCCACCCATACAGGAAATCAATAATCACTCAAGCAGGGGGGCCGAATACCAAAGGAAGATAACTTAGAAATGAACAATGGATGCCAGATTAATCAAAGGCTCAAAAGATGGCCCTAATCTCCTGCTTATGGTGTGGGCATCCATTTACAAGAGCTGAGCTGACTATCTACAGTACCTTCAGAAAGTATTCACACACGTTGACATTTTCACATTTTGTTGTGTTACAGATTGAATTTAAAATTGATTAAAGTGAGACTTTTTTGTCACTGATCTACACACAAACCCCATTATGCCAAAGTGGAATTTTCTCTTTAGAATTTTTACAAAACAATTAAAAATGAAAAGGTGAAATGTCTCAAGTCAATAAGTATTCAACCCTTTTGCTATGACACTCCAAATTGAGCACAGGTGCATCCAATACTGAGATGTCTCTACAACTTCATTGGAGTCCACCTGAGAGATCATTTAGAAAATAATTTATTCGACATAATTTAGAAAGAAACACACCCTTCTATATGAGGTCCCACAGTTGACAGTGAATGTCAGGGCAGAAACTCCACTATGAAGTCCAGGGAACTGTCCGTGGAACTCCAAGATGGAATTGTGAGGAGGCCTAGATCTGGGGAAGGGTATAAACCAATTTCTAGAGTGTTGAAAGCTCCCAAGAGCACAGTGAGCTCTATCATTAGGAAGTGGAAAGAATATGGAACTACCCAGACTCTTCCTCGAGCTGGGCGTCTGACCAAACTGAGCAACCAGGCAAGAAAGACCTTGGTCAGGGAAGTGACCAAGAACCCAATGACCACTCTAACAGAACTACAGAGTTCCTTGGCTGAGATGGAAGAACCTGCTGGAAGGACAACAGTTTCTGCAACACTTCACAAATCTCGGCTTCATGGGAGAGTGGCCCGACGGAAGCAACTCCTGAGAAAAAGGCACATGACAGCACACCTGGAGTTTGCAAAAAGGTACGTGAAAGACTCTGAGAGCATCAGGAACTAGAACGGCACTCGGTAGGGGGCACATCTCCGCCAGGCTGAACAGTTTATGTTTTGTATCTCACTGATAGGCCAGATCTGGATTCGGACCTGAACCAAAATCTAATCGGCTTGTTCTTGTCACCCAACAAACTCATTCACCTAGTTTAGTCATAACTCGTCCAATAACTTTTTGAGATATCCTGCTATGTATCGGTTTTAGCTATATCACTCAATGGTGAAGAATCACTTAAAAGTTCAATAATTCTCGTATCCGAATCCATATTCAGATCTTCACCAAAATCGAATCGATTCCTTGTCACACACACAACCTCTCCACCAAGTTTCGTCCAAATACATACATCCATAACGTTTTGAGATATCCTGCTATGTATCGTTTTTGGCCCGATCTCCCAATGGTGAAGAAACACTTAAAAATTCTAGTAGCCGGATCCGAATCCGGATCTTCACCAAAATATAATTATTTCGTCCTTGTCACATACGCTACCTGTCTGACAAATTTTGTCTGAATCCGTCCACAACTTTTTGAGATATCTTGTTCACAGACAGACAAACAAGCAAACAGGTATAAAAGAGGTATAAAAGTCGGTATTTCAAAGAGGTATAAAATAAAGTGGGAGGTGTAGTCAGGGCCCTTAGGGATATTTTGGGGCCGTTTGGTTCAAATTCTTCCAAAAGCACCAAATTTGGCCCAGATGTTGCCCATGCCATACTCTTTCGGTTTTTGACGGGCGCCAAGACGGGCGCCCCCCCCCCCGGGGGGCCCCATATTGGCGAAATACTAAATGGCCGCCACCCGGATTAGAGGAAAACCAGTTAAATAAACAAAAGGGTTGGAATCATGTATGATACCACTTTTCAGGGGTTTTCGAGGTCGAGGAATCCAATTATGATGTTATTTTGATGATTCAAGGTCAAAGTCAACCCTCAAGGTCATCTTAAAGGTCATTTTTGAGTCAAACATGTCGGTTTTTGAGTTTTTTGTCAAGATTTACGCGAGGTTCACCATTTTATGTTTCTGGGTTGGGTAATCGAACTCTGACCTTCTTTTTGACAATTAGAGGAAATATTTACATGTCTATTTCCGAATTTTCAGGCATATGCAGTTCATCAGTCCAATTACAAAGGTACGGATTTTGATGTTTTATGAACTGTATGCCATATCCTTGTGTTTAATTTTTGTGCGATCATGATCCGGGTTCATGTATACATGATTGTATACATGTCATAAATATGTCGTCATAGGTCATGTGACCTGGTGGCCATATTGGATTTTATGAAAACCTTAAAAATGGATCCCTGCCTTCATTTTTCGATTGATTCATTTTGAACTTTGACCACTTATAGTACGCCATGTGATTGGATGCATATCCTAATTATGACGTCATAGGTCAGGTGACATGGCGGGATGGACCGGTATGGTCCCCGGATCATACCGCCCTTGGCGCCCGTCAAAAATCGAAAGAGTATGGCATGGGCAACATCTGCACCTAATTTGATGCTTTTGGAAGAATTTGAACCAAAATATCCCTAAGGGCCCTGACTAATGGGAGGGGTATAAACACACATTGACACTGCTAGGACTTCCAGGAAAGAAGTCGGTATTTCAAAAAAGTGGATCTGGGATGAATTAACGGGGGTAGAAAAGATCAAAGTTTTGGTTGGGGGAAGATAAGAGATGGTGGTGAACAGCTGTTTTAAACACCTGGAGGAAGGAATGGCATTGAAGAGAATGAGGGAGTTTGTTCCAGAGGCGGGAGAAAAGAGGAGTGAAGGTGAGCAGAGAGTCTTGATTTTGACAGTTTAACCTGAAGAGGGTTGCTGGCAGATCTTGTGGACCTGAATGAATATTTATGGTACAGAGCACAGAGAGAGCTGGGGGAGCAAGGCTGGAGAGGAGTCGGTAGAAGACAGAAAGACCACCAACCTGCCTGCGGTGAGTGAGTGAAAGGCCCTCGGAGTTAACTTCATCGCGGGAGATTCCAATGCTTCTGAAAGCTTTGGTTTCAACAGCGTGAAGCCGAGCTAGGTGTGAGGCAGCAGCACCGGCCCAGAGGGGAGAACAGTATTCCTTTGAGCTGCGGATGAAAATCTTGTATGTGGTGAGGAGCTCAGGTGTGCCAATGAAGGACTTCGCACGACGGAGGATGCCCAGTCGGCGACTGGCTTTTTCCCAGGAAAGATCATAGCAGATAGTGAGACCCAAAGGCTTGATATTTGTCCTCTTTTCAAATATGTTAATGTTTCTTTTTCTCTAGAGCAATGCCGGGTACTCCAGCTATAAACGCTTTTTTACTTTACTCGGGGTACAAATACAAATACAACTTTGTCTGTGGGGTAACATAGGCTATGGGGCTGCGGCCTCATGCGGAGGTGCGGGGGCCGGGGGAGGTGCGTATATTCACGATGTAAATATGTACCATGTAGCCACTGCCTGGTGTTGGGGGCAGAGGGTATTACAATTTCCATTTTAGCTGGGAAACACTGAGGTTAAAACACTCTTTGCACAGGTAAATGTTTCCTCCTCACCAGCTTCGTATGCAGCCCTCCTTGTGTGTTGGATTAATGCTGCCCTTGTTGGAGGAAGATCATCGAGTGCTCTACCCTTCTGAGAAAAGAGCTGCTTGTGGGCCTGATTAACACATTGCTCACTACTAGTATGATCATACAGCAAGATTACAAAGCACTGTAGTTGTTCCATTGAATCATCTACAGACTCTGGTGTAGCACTCGATGTGCAAAATGCTGATGTCACCTCAATGTCGCACCTCCGTGTTTCCCATACAGTCTTCTTTCCTCGACCAGCAAAGAACGAGACAGTGTCACATCCCATGAATGCATGAAACACTGGCAGAGCTGCACACTTCTCAGGATCCAGAGCCTTGGCCATATCGTAATCTGCCAAGATAAGAAAGTTCTTTCCAGTTCCAAAGGCAACCCACAGCTCAGGAATGTTGAGTTGCTGTGCTGCTGTCACTGCCAGAACCACCACATCAGTATCAACTGTGCAGATTGAGATCTTTGTATACCCTTGTTTCACAGCATCCTGAACATGGAGCATGATTCTTGTATCAGCTTCTTCGTGGTTGCAGGGAGCAAGGCCTTCATCATCTCGATGCTGATTACAAAGGATGCCAGAGTGATGTGTGGTGATGACTTGCTTGTCGGTGTCCATTGATCCAATGCAGACTGCCATAAAAGAGAACAGTTCCACCTTGTTCTCATCAATCCTGAGAAACTCATTCCAATTCCTCGGAACTAGGGTGGATGGCTCTACACTTCTTCTAACTCCTTTCTCTCTTCTCTTCTGTGTACCTGCCTTCAGACTGTCCGTAAAGTACTGTCGCGCTATCCCTTCGGTCAACACCGTAGGACCGCGGAGGACCGAACGGCTTTAATGGAGGCGACGATCAAATCGGATTCAGCTATAAAAGCACGGGGGGAAGAATGAAGAGGAAGAAGCAGAAGCGCGTACCTTTAGCCCCGACGGCAAATCCGGCCCTGGAGGAAAGCAACTCAAACGAAACCCGAATTCAATGTACAAAAATAAAGATTTATTACGGTACCCGATTCAAAGAAACGCGATGATAAAATCCAATTCTAAATTGGGACCTCCCCGCACCTCACTTCACAAACGAGACAAAGGAATGAATGAATTAATAAAATAACACGTTTGTCGTGGATTTGTGTAAGATGTGGTGCGTGCTTATCTGTCCGTAGTGGTGTGTCCGTCGTCCAACGCAGCTCCCTCAATCCACCTCGCTCACGCGCTCAGCCAGGCCCTGAGCGACCTGCCCCGCTCCAAGCTCCTCGTCGATCGCACACGAGGCCCCGCCCGCTCCCAGCACCGAGAAGGGCCGAGCACCGCTCCAAGCACCAAGAAGATGACGAACCAACGACCACCAGTCAAGAACGCAGGGAGGAGCGCGAATAAACCCAGGCAAAAAGAGAGCGAAGCACGACGGGTCCAGCGTAGAGGCAAAAAGAGCACGAATGGCAATCTCCAACACGAAGGGGTCCAGCGCGAAGAGAACAAGAGAATACGAAGAACCCCAGGAAAGCACAGAGAGGGAAATGGAAGAGAGACAAAATGCCGGCAGGCCAGCAGTTTTATCACTTGCCCTGTGACGTCAATTCTTTTCTCTCCAACCAGCGCAGATCCAACCAGCACATTGGACGAGTTTCTCTCCAACCCTCGTCTTCCAGAATCTTTTCACCGTGCTGGTGTCCTCTCATTGGCCGAGTGCTCCCCGCCCTACATGTCATGCCATCCTCGTGGCCAACCACAAGTCCTTCTTTTCCCTCCAATCACGGGGCAGTTGTCTATCCCTCCTATGGACAAATCACTCTTCCTCCCCTGCTCTGCCAATCGGCACCCTGTGGTGTTGCTCGCCCCTCCCCCTGGCCAATCAACAATCCCCCTGGGCATGGCTCCCAGCCTTTCTCGATGATTGGTGCCATGGTGGCGTTGTATGCAGCCGCTTCCCGCTGGTCTTTCCGGTCTGTCATTGTAAGGGGAGGGAATTTAATTACTGTTGTGCCCTAAGGACCTATCTAAGTGTCTATATGAGTGCATTGCCGTAATGGGCAAAGGTTTGGCGACAGAGAGAACGACAAACAAAGGAATTTTACGAATAATCCCTGTACTACTGAGCATGCCCCACCCCCTCATGGCGGGGAAACCAATGCAGCTTTTACCGACAAACCGGGCTTAACACATAATTTATTACAGGTAGATTCCCTGTCATGACAGTCGAGTACCTACCTATACAGATCTACCTGGCTCTAGATATTCCTTTACCCCCCGACATACCAGTACTCATCCCACACGATGTATACCCGTCTTGCTTGCTGCAGGTGAGCTCTGATGTGAGGTAGGAACACTGCAGTTGCATAATCATCAAATGTTTTGGCTGGACCAGGTTGCAGCATATTGACAACTGCAGGTCCATCAAGAACAATAACATCTGAAGCTGGTGCAGACGCACTGGTTTGTGAAGGAACGAGTTCTTCGAGGCAGCCTACCAGGTGTGATTTCACACCAGTTCTCAACCTGCCCATCTGTGATAGCGAAGGTGGGCAAGCCTGATTCTCATGTTGAAAAAACTCGTTGAAGTCCCCATCTCGTATCTGTGAGGCAATGTATAGCCTGGAGAACAAATAGCAGTCGTTCTTCAGTGATGTTAGCTGCTGTTGCCCCTTTGACTTCTGTTTTTTTTTTGTTTTTTTGTTTTTTTTGTATACTGAATCGAGGCTCGTGAAAGAGCTAACATTTATTTCACAAACAAATCAACCAGACAAACAAAATATACAAAAAGAGGGAGCGGAAGACAAGATGGGGAGAGAAGGGGAAGCACACAACCACAACATTTGAGAGCAGGGAGAAATGTGGGAGGGAGAGGGCTTGGGGGCAGGAGGCGTGGGAAGGGGAGGGGGGGGGGTGGAGGCTGGGCTGGAGGCCGACTGAAGAGGGGCAGGTTGTTCCTCTTGATTGGCACGTAAATATGTTTTGTTTGGTTGACGGCGCTCTGTGACATACGTGTTGTACTGATCTTGTCCAAGCTTCTGAATGTGACGTACAGTGTCTATGACAGCAGGATCAACAAGGTCTCTACTGTCGTGTCCAGTATGAGAAGATTACCGCTATCCTCACAGAAGGGATTCCCAAGTCTTTCTATTGCATCTCAGTAATTTGACATCGCTAGCAAATGCCTTCTGTGTGTGTGGTGCCTGATCGTGATGCCCGTGATCTCACTTCTTTCTCCTCTGTTGAGCTTTCAAACTCTTCAATAACTCGTGCCATTTCAGGGCCACAAACCATCCATCGCCGCAGTGCTGCTGGATTGTCAGTCAGGCCAACAGCTCCACCATCACCCTTCACTGCAGCATTGTTTTGTTCATGGGCCTGATCTATTGCTATTCCAGAGAATGCTCGACCTGTCTTCTTCACCACAAAGTTTCCTTTGAGAAACTCTGCAAATATCTCTGGATGTTTCATTACCTCCGCCATCAAAGGTGCATGGAGGTTATGTTTTCACCCCTGTCTGTTTGTCCGTTGGGTTGTTTATTTGTGAACAAAATATCTCAAAACATTGTTGACGGATTCGGACGAAATTTGGCAGAGATGTAGTGAATGTGACAAGGACGAAATGATTAGATTTTGGTGAAGATCTGGATTCGGATCCGGCTACTAGAATTTTTAAAGTGATTCTTCACCATTGGGAGATATGGCCACAAACGATACATAGCAGGATATCTCAAAAACTTGTGGACGGATTTGGACGAAACTTATCGGACAGGTTGAGTGTGTGACAAGGAAGAATCGATTCGATATTGGTGAAGATCTCAATATGGATTCGGATATGAGAATTATTTAATTTTTAAAATGATTCTTCACCATTGAGTGATATGGCCAACCAGGTGGAGGTATGCTCTCTACTGAGTGCCGTTCTTGTTTACAATGTTACCATGTCACTGAAATGGACAAGAACCCACCTGGCATAAGTAGTGTGGTCGAGAGCAAAGAACGATGGTGTGATCTTGGTCAAAGCATCCACGTACAGCAAGAAGTCTGCCTTGCGTATTGCTCTCACGTGGATCATTAGCTCGAGCTCCAAATTCAATATGATGAGCCAAAACTGGCTTTGAGGACTGACTTCAGCTCGCTTGGAACACCAGTCTTCGAGAAGTAATATGCTTTCTCCTTCTTTTGGGCTTTGCCCATACTGGTGTCGAAGTGCGATGTCCGATGAGGCACAGAATACACCGTACTGAATTACAAGCCGTTTATTAGGAAAGATACACATATGTGGAGAACATCAAGGCTTCAAATCAATTGCATAGCCCTTCTGAAAAAACATTCAAAGTCCACCCTGTTTATATACACAGGGAGAACTTTAGCGCAGCAAAGATGAGCATCTTTAACAGGAAGCTTCCCACAAGAACATGTTACGTACTCATAGCACCTCACATACAATCTTGAAGGTCAGTTTCTCAATAAAGCGTAGGCAGTTTGTGCTTAGGCAGGAATGTACAAGTTTCCTGTAATTTGTTAGATAAGCCAAGGCTAACATCAAGACAAAAGGAAAAACACATCCTGGCTTGTGGTCATTCATGCAATGCAAAAGCAAAGTTAATAAACATGTTTTCGAACTACAACACTGGTCATATGCGTTCTGCAGGAGTAGGTACGGAGCACAGGCTGTCACCTGATGAGCACGCTGTGTTCGAGTAACATGAGAGGCTTTGAGAAATGAATCTGCAGTGCCAGATGTGGCCACACCTGCTTCTACCAGTATACTGGTCCATCCACTATTGTCTAGAAGATCTCCAAGTGTCTTAAGCACTGCCATTTCAATGTGCAGTCCACCAAACATTACAATGAACTTGTCCTTCCTCACCATAGCTTGTGGGCCAACTCCACTGGATTTGCTTTCCAAGTGTAAACAGAGGCGGATCCATGGTAATGAAGGGCACTTGTCCAGGAATGAGTATCTCCACTGCCTACTGTACAACATCCATTGAATAACGAATCATGGCAACAGAGTTTGCTTGGTCATAGAATAGGGGAAGAAGAGCAGTAAGTGATACGCTGCTCTCTGGCTCTGAAGCAACTACCTGCTGACTCGCGTGATATGCAGCCCAGGAGACAGTTTCCTCATCACTGAATGAGTCAGTAGCGACTGTCTGATTCACATGCTCCAGCCAACTGAAAACACAAGAGAAATACAACAGCGTAACTTATTTTTTTTAAAAAAACTACATGTATACATTTTCAAAGAACAACTGTAATCTGGTGATTATGAAAGACAACTTCCAATACTTTACCTGTCTTCTTTCTGCATGGCCTCAGGTATACGTCGACAGTCAGCTCTGTTTGGCCCATCTGTTTTCAGCACTGGTGGATCCTTTCTGGGCACTGGGGCTGAAGGCACACTGGTATACGATTCTGGCAACTGGGCCAAGGTCTTCCAGGAGGTAGTCTGGGTATCATCACAACCCTGCATGGCCCATTTCATTCCACTGTTGTCAGAATTTGGATGCTGAAACAGGAATGAATCATGGGCAGTTGTCGAGCTTGGGTTGTGGTCTATGTTATCAACTGCAGCAGTTGTGAAGAGACCACCTCTCAGATGAGGAGGGCAGACCGCTTTCTCAGTCTCATCGTGTTGACAAATCTTGTTTCCTAGATCATTGGAGATGTTCAGCACTTTGTCATATGAGATAGACAGTCCTAAGTTGAAGAGCGTGTGTAGAAGATCACGCTTGCGTGTCTTTGTGTGAACCGTCACTCCTATATAGACTGGCAGAGGTGTCTCTCGTTGTTGGCTGTGTGTTGTAGCACTTGCTGCAGTAGATTCTCCCGACGGCGGACAAAACTGTTGAACATCAAAAGCTGTGTGATGGTAAGTCCTGGTTGAGGCACTGATGTGAAACTTGCTTGTGTTTTGATATTTGGCCCGTTCAGAATCATAGATACTAGTGCAGAAAGGGAACCTGGTAATGATTCCTCTTGGCACGGATCACCAAATGAACCACTGAATGTTGTTTTCATTTTCAGCATGTCTCTCCAAACTATGTCAGCAGCTCTTGCAAGAATAACGGCATCACTGTCAGCATCATATTCACATGCGTTTTGTAAAGCAGGACCAACATCCTCATTGCTAATAAGTGCAACCTCTCGGCCTTTTGTTTTTGCTATCATGTCTGGAAAAATAGGTCAAGATTGGATCCTTAAGCCTGGTGGAGTGAACGCGTCCAGTGAGCTCAGTACCAAGCTGTTCCAGTCTGCTTGTTTACAGTTTGACCAGGTCTGACATATGGAATACTGCTGCCACTCCACTGTCCATGCGAACTTCCTCAATATAGGAAATCAGTCCAGCTAATGCAATGCCATGGTTGACGGAATCAACGTCAGTCTCTTTGGATGACTTTGTTTCTCGTGCTCTGTTAAACAGAGAGACCACGCATTTGACGTGGTACTTCGCTTCCTGTGCAATCAAGTCACCAGCACTTAATTTGGCCAGCAGATACTTGTCTTCTCGTTGAAGGGGACATTTCCTGACCCGAGCATCGAGGTCAAATGTTGATGCTTGATGCAATGTCTCCCCAGCCTCAAATTCACGACAGAAGAAACATTTTGTAGTAATTGCTGAAGACTGCCCCGTAATCAGACGGGCGAACTTCTTACTCACTTCTGCACTGATACTTTCTTTGTTTGATGATTTTCTTTTCTCCACACGATGCAGCTTGGTTTTGTTGAATTTCAGCCTGCAATGTTCATGAATCTTGGCCTTATGATGTTGTAGTGTTGCCTCAATTCCATCACCATCATCCAGTTGTGAGATGTATTGCGAAGGTATTGCTCTTGGCAGGCAGCCAATCCTGCCAAATGCCTGAAGATTTCTGACTATGGTTCTGTAACCTGCTCCCTCTGTGCCTCGCCTTGAATTAGCTGGGCAGATCAGTGACTCGGAAGTTTCTTCCTGACACAGAAAACATGTGTCCCAGTCTATTGGATATGCTCTCCTGGATGTCCCTGCAGGCTGTCGAGGATCCATGATCTTCTGTACCTTCGCCATTGTTAGCCAGGATGTTAAATTTGACCACCACCAAGCACTAATTAAATGTTGGACCAAGACCAGAGTTCACAAGGTAGAGTGACGTAGCAAATTAGTGAGGGTCATCACGTGTAAGCAGAATAAACAGCATGTACGTAAGCAACATTCCAGGCCTTACATACATACATAGAGATGGGAAAACATACATACACAGATACATATAATACATACATACATACAGATGGGAAAACAACACATAATACCATGATTATACTCATTTTATTACATGATCATGACACCTGGAAGTACGTCATGAGGCGTGTTCCCACCTGTTTGGAAAAGTGGTTGTCACAGCCATCATGGAGCAAAATTGGAATGGCCCTATAGTCAGTTTTCTTCCTGTGGACATGCCCTAGTCACCTGCCAAATTTCATGCAGGTGCACAATACCTTCATACATTTCACATATCTACTGGAATACTTATGTTCCTTCCATTTTCCCTTCATTCCCACCACACATTTTCCAAACGACGAATGAGGTGAAACACAAATGCTCCACACGTGTTGGTGGAGAGTTTTTTTTTATATATATTTTTTTGTATACTGAATCGAGCCTCGAGAAAGAGCTAACATTTATTTCACAAACAAATCAACCAGACAAACAAAATATATAAAAAGAGGGAGCGGAAGACAAGATGGGGAGAGAAGGGGAAGCACACAAACACAGTTTTGTTTGTACGTCCTTTCTATTTGCCATTCTAATATCATTTTAACATTCTCATGAGTCCTTTTTCTCACTGTTGTTATTAAAGCCCACCTGCTGTGCACAAAGTACCTCACAGCACCAGTGTGTCCGCACCTGTCATTCCTGCCCCTCTGCTTCCTGATGCCCATCACAACTCCATGCAAATGGCGCTCTGAACCTCTGTGACTCTGTGTACCAAATGCTCAGCACACGTGACTTCAATGAGCCGAATCCATGGAATGGTTGCTGTTTCCCTCTGTGCTCTTTTTGACATCACCGGTTAAACAGCGAATTCTCAGCATTGATGGCTCACCCGCTGCTACTTTCTGCCATTGATGTTTCAGGAGGTAAGTGTACCAGCCTTTGTGATCCCGAGGCATTCCCTACCATGCAGTGATTTTTCTCCTCTTACATACAGCTCAAAGGGATGGAAAAATGTGGTGGGGAGAGGGAAGGGAGGGCTGGGTCTTGTTTTGACGTCGTGGTGAGTTATGAATCAAACATATAGAAATTCTGAATCGAGCAAGATTGTTTCTTTAGAATCGACGAACTTAGGGCAGGAATTTGTTTAGGGTGCCGGCGATAGCTTGCCCACTCTTCGCGAAGGACACCAACGTGAGATATTTAAGGTCCACCAACTGATTGCGGCAGACGGGACGTACAGTTCAACGTCCTTCCGAGGGATGACACACATTGATGAATCACCATGTCTGTGAAACGCCAGGATGGCAGTTTATAGCTGGGTCGACATTCAAAGCCAGGATAACCAGCTTAGAGGTGAGTGTGTGTACCTGTAGGCCATCCGGCGAGCCTCGGCTAGGCTATCAGGGTGTTCTGTTTAAATGTGAATGAAAACTTCTCATGCAGATAGAACTTAAAGTTGAAGGAACACAATCGTGAATTTTTTAGAAGATACAGTAAATGTTTAAGAGGATCATATCCCTGACACATGAGCACAAAAAAATGTGAGAATAATAGGGTGGTTAATGTTATTTTTTAAAATTGGACTATATTTGCTTCCGTTATGCAAATGCGATACTTCAGTCTATTCATGACGTCACAGATGCACAACTCAAAAGTGTGCACCTATTGTCAGTTTACGAGTCAATTTAGCACATACACATTTCTTGTAATTTTCGCATTACAAAGTATTTTTTTTCTACAAACACTCATGTGAAAATGTAAGTACACCCCATGTAAAGTTTTGACTTTTTCAACATATTTCAGCATACAGCAATTTGATCTTCATTTCAACAATATTGATAGATAAAGGTGATATAATATAACAAATATCATGAAACATTTACATTTTGTAGTCCATTGTATAATTTAAATACACATAAATGCAAATTTCGCATGTGGAAAAAGTAAGTACACCCTTGGCTCTAATAGGTGGTATTTCCCCCTTTGGCAGAAACAACCTCAAGTAGGCGTTTCTTATAACTGTCGACCAGTCTCTGACATCGACTGGGAGAAAGTTTTGCCCACTCCTCCATGCAGAATTCTTTCAGCTGTGCGATGTTTGAGGGGTTTCTTGCATGCACAGCTCGTTTCAAATCCGCCCACAACATCTCGATGGGATTTAGATCCGGGCTTTGACTTGGCCATTCCAGAACCCTCCATTTCTTTCTTTTCAGCCATTAGTTGGTGGATTTACTGGTATGTTTAGGGTCATTGTCATGTTGCAAGGTCCACCTTTGGTAGAGCTTCAACTTTCCGATAGATGGCCTCACATTATCCTCAAGCACCCTCTGGTACAATGAAGAATTCATAGTGGATTATATGATGGTGAGCTGCCCAGGCCCTGATGCAGCAAAGCTGCCCCAAACCATAATATTTCCACCACCATGCTTTACAGTTGGTATCAGGTTCTTGTGGTCAGATGCTGTCTTTGGTTTTCGCCAAACATGTCTTCTGGTACTGTGGCCAAATAGCTCTACCTTTGACTCATCTGTCCAGAGCACATTGTTCCAGAAGTGCTGGTCTTCGCCTTTGTTCATTGGCAAACTTTAGTCTTGCCCTGATGTTCTTTCTGGACAGCGAAGGTTTCCTCCTGGCACACCTCCCATGTAGATCAAATTTGTGCAGCCTCTTTCTAATGGTAGACTCGTGCACTTTCACATCAACAGTGGCAAGAGCTACCTGTAGATCCCGTGATGACATTCTGGGGTTCTTCGAGACTTCTTTCAGCATCTTGCGGTCTGCTCTCGGGTTGAACTTGCTGGGGCGGCCTGGCCTGGACAAGTTGGCAGTTGTTTGGAATCTTCTCCACTTGTAGATGATCTTCCGGACAGTCGAATGATTTATTTCAAATTGTTTGGAGATCTTTTTAAATCTCTTCCCAGACTCGTAGGCTTCTATAACCTTCTTTCTGAAGGCCTCAGTGAGCTCTTTTGATCTAGGCATGGTGACGCCGCACACTTCAACAACAAAGAGCAAACCAAACTAAATGTCTGAGGTTTAAATAAGACAGGTTCCTCCAAGATCCTCTCTAACGATGTTGTAATCATTTGCACCTGATTCTAATTTTATGTATTTGAAGTGGTGATAAATGTAGGGGTGTACTTACTTTTTCCACATGCGAAATTTGCATTTATATTTCTTACTTTTTCCACATGCGAAATTTGCATTTATATTTATTTAAATTATACAATGAATGAAAGAATGAATGATCGTTTTAAGGCCATTTTCTCCGCTAGAGCAGGGGTTAGCCTTGCGGGCCCCATGACAATCAAGGTTCCCTGTTTGAGGCAATGTTTTTATGGCCGGATGCCCTTCCTCACGCCAACCCTTGGTGACGCTCTTACGATGCGCAGGGATACGGTGTACCTATTCAAAATCCGGGTACACACTGTGATCATTCATTCCAGCACGCTGGTACTCAATTTGCCGACCTCGAAAGGATGACAGGCTGAGTCTGAGTCAACCCCCCTGGCGTTAATTCAGCGATCGACCGGGATTCGAACCCAGGATCCTAGGATCCCAAGCCGGCACCCGAACTGCTAAGCCAACACCAGGCTCTACAAAATGTAATGTAAATGGACTACAAAATGTAAATGTTTCATGATATTTGTTGTATTATATCACCTTTATCTATCAATATTGTTGAAATGAAGATCAAATAGCTGTATGTTGAAATATGTTGAAAAAGACAAAACTTTACATTGGGTGTACTTACTTTTTCACGTGACTGTATGTAATTTTTGAATTGTTCATCAAATATACCGAATGGTGAAAATACAAATGCCGAATCTGTGAATGTCACAGGTGGAAACCCTCACGTCATTTCCTCACTCTGCTTTAAACTCAATCTCTCTACATTTTCATTCCAAACAGCATAATTGCAATCACAAATTAATACTATAACACTAATATAACGAATACAATGTTAAAAATACTCGATGGAAACGCATATTGACAAATCTGCCGGTGAGAAAGAGTGGATATGAAACACTTTTTACATACGGTACATATAATTTTGTTGCGGATCCTGGGTTTGTCGACGTACTAAGGGGAGTTTATTACCCTGCTCCCCATCAAACTCCATGTTCACGCAGGCTGCCGACCACGACTAAACTCGTGATCGACGGGTTGCTAAGCAACTCCGATCGCCAACCTCCCAGTCACGCCGAAGAGTTTGCTGGTCAATGAATCCCAAATACGTTTGAGGCACGCGACCGAAGAGCTCCGGGATCGAACCCTCGCTTTCACACACCTTATTGCGTGCCGAGCGGTGTGCGCGGTGTGGAAAGTAGCGTTACCTGACGTGATTTATGGGCCTGATTCAAGCCAAATTCGGTCTCGGGTGATGCTAGGCCAATGGAGAAAAGACGTACCCGAACAGGTTTGAAAGTTATCGATTCCTTACCTAAGTAAACCCAACAGGCGCCTTCACACTCGGTGAATCACACACACCGGTTAATTCTCATATCGATGTACGTGCTTGGATTGACCTGAGGGTGGCCGCTTGGTGTGCGCAGTGCGCAGTTCGATCCTCGAACCGGACGTGCAGCCTGGGTGAAGTAAGGTCCGAAAGACAAACCGCCTCGAAGTCAGCACGAACGACAGGTTGAAGCGCAGGTTGGACGAGTTTCAGCTCGGAGGAATTGCTGCCCAGGAAAGATGAACCAGCACTTTGGACAGCCAGCTTCGAGCAGAATTGTGGGAGAGATCAACGCCAAGAGAGCGAGTTCGCTTGCAGGTCAGAGAAGGCGGCCGGATCAGAGCGAGATCAACACTTGCAGGTCGGTGAAGAGACAAAGGGCATCGGCGAAGCAGAGCTGAGGGGGGGCGTGGCGAAGCAAGAGGGGCATCGGCGAAGCAAGAGGGGCAAAAATGCGATGGTGGGGGTTTTTATCAGACCCGAAACGCTTCCAGAATGTTCCACAGCCTCCCATTGGCTGAGGTTTGTCACGTGCATGCATTCAATCCTTCCTCCCCCAAGGAAGGTTTAATTCCTCATTCCCTCTTTCATTTGGGAAGGTTTCACAACCCACCATTGGTCGCTTGCTGGTGACGTGTCCACGACCTCTATTTGGTCACTTGCTGGTGACATGGGCTTCGCTTTTGGCCACGCCTTCCTGCACATCAAAATGTCTTCCCTCAACTACACGGAGGTTTGAAATCTTGCCTACCTTCAACGCATATGGGTGTGGATTATTACACAATGGGAAGGGGCTAATCTTTACATTCAATAAGAAATAACTAACTATTGCAGGTTACATGTTGTGTAATTAACTATAGCGGGTTTTGCCTTTATGGCAAAACCGCAACAATATCATTTCAGAGTGCCCCGAAAGTGAAAAATAACGAGGGCCCCAGAAGCATTGACGGAAAGAGAGTGGCAATCATATGTGTGGGGAAATTGCATGTTCACATGTGTGGGAAAATCGCATGCTCATATGTGTGGGAAAATTGCATGCTCATATGTGTGGGAAAATTGAAAGCTCATATGTGCGAGAAACTTACATGCTCATATGTGTGGGAAAATTGCATTCTCATATGTGTGGGAAAATTGCATGCTCATATGTTGGGAAAATTGCGTGCTCATATGTGGGAAAATTGCATGCTCATATATATGTGGGAAAATTGCATGCTCATATACAGACGTGGCATTTAATATGGAATATTTTTTTTGTGTGGGTGAACTTACTTTTCAAGATGTCTTAGAACCAAAAGTTCATTGGAATTATGTTGAAATTATTCTAGATTTGTTAATGTGACCTTTAAAAGAAACAAAAACCACATTTGACATTTCGAAACAAATAAATTGATCCTTGAAAGTGATGTAAACTGATATCGAACTCAATTCATGGATAGTACTGTGTTAAACTTCTGTACGTTTTCCAGAAGTATCTCTTTATTTTGCACATTAGCCAAAAAAAATGTAAACAAAAAGTAAAGTTAAATTACGACTGGGATAACGGACAGTAAAATTACAGTTCAGTACTTCGTGTAACCCCCACGAGCATTCAGGAGAGCACGTACACGTTGAGGCATGCTGCTCACGAGATTTTCCAAGGTTTGGACAGGAATCGCTTGCCATGCAGTGACAATAGCCTGCTGCAATTCACGCACAGAGGTCGGCTGCTGGTCCAAGTGGTCGATTTGACGCGTTAATTCTGCCCACAAGTTCTCTATCGGATTCATATCCGGGGACATGGCAGGCCACTCCATATGCTCTACACCACGGTCAGCAAGAAAGTGTTGGATCATGCGAGCATGATGAGGCCGTGCATTGTCATCGTGGAAGACAAAGTTTCCTCGAAAGGCTGCACGAGCAAATGGAAGCAATGTTTTTTTTTTTTTTTTTTTTTTTTTTTTTTTGTATACAAGATCGAGGCTCGTGAAAGAGCGAACATTAATCACACAGAAAGACAAACCGACACATAAAACAATTAACATCGGGAGCGGTAGACAAGATGGGGAGAGAGGGGGAAGGACACAAATGTGGTTTTCCCAAGAAAGATCATGGCAGATAGTGAGACCCAAAATCTTGAGCGACAGAACTTCTTGGAGAGGATTGTTGAGAAAGTAGATGGGAGGGTTGTCCAGTCGATCTTTTCGGAGAGACATAGTAAGAGTGTGAGATTTGTCAGGATTGAAAGACATGTTCCACTTGTTTGACCAGTCTGTGATTTTGTCCAGGTCTTCAGAGAGTGAGGAGGCAGCAGACTGCCGATCTGAGGGAAGAGGAATGGAGCGGCAGAGAGTGGAGTCATCAGCAAAGAGATAGAGAGGATTTTCGAGAGAGTCAGAGAGATCATTGATGAAGACCAGAAAAAGCACGGGGCCCAGAACACTGCCTTGGGGAACTCCAGCCTGAACAGGAAGAGGAGATGAGAGAAACCCATTCAGGGCCACACGTTGACGACGACTAGAGAGGAAGTCCGCCAGCCATGCGTGGAGATTTCCATGGATACCAAAGGAGGAGAGTTTGGTGAGCAGAGCGGGGTGTCAGACCGTGTCGAAGGCACGTGATATGTCTAGGGAGACAGCTCTAATTTCCTGTTTGGCATTGAGGACCTCCATCCATTGTTGAGACAGCAGAAGCAGCATGTCCAGAGTAGAGTGACCTGGTCTGAAACCAAATTGATGATCAGAGATCAAGCCATTGGAGAAGAGGAAAGATTTCATATCCGAAGCAATGATGGATTCCATGACTTTGCTGATAATTGGGAGAAGGCTGATTGGTCTGTAGTTGCTAGGATCTGTTTTTGCACCTTTTTTGTGCAAAGCGGTGATGTTGGCTGATTTCCAAGCAGATGGCAGTTGACCTTGAGCAAAAGAGAGGGTGAAGAGAACAGAGAGAGGGTGAGATAGAGCAGCAGAGCAGGATTTTAGGACCCGTGGGCTGATGCCGTCGGGTCCAGTTGCAGAATCAGAGTCGAGGGTTGACAGAAACTTTTCCACCTTGTCAGGAGGAAAGGACACGGAGTCCAGGAGCAGCAGGGTACGACTGGGTATGGTGGGTACAGAGAGGGATGGGTTTGGGACACAAGATTTAGAGGCAAACACAGAGTTGAGGCATTCAGCTTTTTCACGTGCGGAGTCAGCTGTGTAGCCGTTTGAGGTAAGGGAGGGGATGGAGGGGGAACAAACACCAGAAACGGATTTGACCAGACGCCACCAGGATTTGGAAGAGGGAGACAGATAAGAGAGTTCGGTCTTGAGAACGGAGAGATATTGTTTCCTGGCTCTCCTGAGGGTGGACACACACTTGTTTCGGGCTTTGTGAAAGGAAATGAGATTTCCTTCCGTTGGATTTGCTTTCCAGGAGACGAAGGCAAGTTGTTTCTGGGCAACAGCCTCACCACAAGATTCCGTGTACCATGGACGGGAGGAAGGGTATGACAACTGAAGACGAGATGGGATAAATCTGTGCATGAGAGAGAGCAATTTACTTTGGAAGAATTCCCAGGATGAGTTGATGTCAGAGGTGGTAGAGATGGGAGACCAGTCCAGATGATTGATGGCTGCTTGAAGACCGTGCCAGTTGGCCTGAGTGAAATGCCAGACTCGTCGACGCTGAGCAAGCTCCCTGAGGATGGTCAGAGAGATGTCCACTTTAACAAGGACATGATCAGATGATCCGATCGGAGCAGAAGAAGAGCAGCAGACATTTTCAGGGAAGTTAGTCATAACCAAGTCCAGAAGAGAAGATGTTCCGTTGACTGAGATCCGGGTCGGGAAATTGACAGATTGTGTCAGTCCCAGTGAGTCGCAGAAGTCCTTTGCTGAAGAGCCATGGCTGGTGAGAGAGGTACCCACACCCAGCCAACTGGCATGGTGACAATTGAAATCACCACATATGAGGAAGAGAGAGTTGGGATGAGTAGATAGAAGTTGGTCCATATCATCAGACAGCGAGATGTAGATGGAGTCATCACTGTTTGGTGGACGGTACAACACACATATGAACAAGAGGTGGGAGCGAAGGGGAAGCCGTAGCCAGAGGTATTCCTGGGGGTGAGGTGGAGAGAGTGCAGTGCAGGGCGAGTGAGGAAGAGAGTTTTTGATAAAGATAGCAACCCCGCCTCCAGGACGAGGCTCAGGTCTATCATACCGGAGGAGGGAGTAGCCCGGGAGAGATACTATGGAATCAGAGACATCATAAAGGAGGAAAGTTTCTGTTAAGCAGATCACGTCTGGTTTGACAGAAGCAACCTGTATGGAGAGATCAGTTAAGTTTGAACGAAGGCCCCGGATGTTTGAGGTCCATACCGTTAATGAAGAGGAAGGGGGAGCATCAGATACAGAACAGGGGGGAGGAGGGGTAGGGTAAGATGTGGAAGAGGTGGAAGAGATAGGGAGAGCTGTTGAAGGTGTGTCAGAGATTTCAGAATAGCTTGGAGAAAGGGAAGGATGGGGCGGACAAAAGGTTTGATGGTGATTGGGTGAGCCACAATGAGGTGTTATTTGAGGAGGGGGAAGAGCGAGGCAGAAGGTTGGGGGAGATGGAGGTGAGAGTTTGAAGGGGGAAGAAGCGGGGAGGACGCTTTGAGGAGGGGGAGTGAGAGGGGGGAAATTGAGAAGCAATGAGGGTGGGGAGATTTGAAGGGGAGGGGTGAGGGGGGAGTTTGGGAGGGAAGGGACAAGGGGAGGGATTTGAAAGGGATGGGATATGGGGGAGATTTGGAGGGGAGGGGTGAGGCAGGAGTCTAGGAGGGGAGGGGCGAGGGGGCGTCTTGGCGGGGAGGGGTGAGGGGGTAGTTTAGGAAGGAGGGGGCAAGGGGGGAGATTTGAAAGGGATGGGTGATGGGGAAGATTTGGAGGGGAGGGGTGATGGGGAAGATTTGGAGGGGAGGGGTTATGGGGAAGATTTGGAGGGGAGGGGTGAGATTGGATTTTTGAAAGTGTACGATTTATGGGAAACGAACATTTATTGCAAAATGAGTTTCTTGTGACCTTCGAGTTAAAAATACGTTTAAGGACGCTGGATGGAGGATGGAGTGCAGGAGAGTTTAGGGAATGTAGAAAAAAGGCACTATAGGAGATGGATATTTTTTTTGGGATGAATTGATTTGGTGAGCAAGTCGAAAGCAGCCTTTTAAAGAAGAAGAAGAAAAAGGTGTTATAAAATATGACGGAATACATAACTTGAGGGGAAAGTGTAAACATTGAAGGTTAATGAGTGAAAACTATCTGGGGAAATGGGGGAGAAACACGTGGTCGAAGAACGAACGAAGGAATAAGAATGAATAAACGAATGAGAACAGAGAAGGAAATGTTTTTTTTTTTGTTTGTTTTTTTTTGTTTGTTTTTTTGAGTTGAGATTTACACAAGGAAGTAGGCTATGGGTGAAAAGCCTGGGAATACAGAGAACGAAAGTTATTGGATCACAAACGACGGACCGCTGAGAGAAAAACAAAGCCTCAAGGTTGTACAGTGCACACTGTACAAGGCCTCAAGACACGACACGGCAAACAGACGATCAATTTATGAAAGATAAACACCGAGAAACAACCAAAGTTGCACACAATAACTTCACACACCGAAAGATAAATACAGTTTCGACAAAATACAATTGTGAACAGACTTAACTTCGAAAAACGTGGAGACCGTGTGGAGCTTCGAAAATCCCTCCCACCGTCTCCGAGATCTCGCGAGATCTCCAATTCTGGAAAGTTTCTTCCAGAATGGCCCTGTACTTGAACTGGTTCAGGTTTCCATTCAGAACAACCAGGTCAGTTTTGCCCCCTGCATGAAAAGCAGCCCAAACGGTCACCCCACCACCTCCAGCTTGGACTCTTGGCACTATACAATCTTTGTTGTAGGCTTCATGCACTTGTCTGCTCACTCGGACGTGGTCATCTTGACGATAGACCAGAAATCCAGACTCGTCACTGAAGATCACGTGATTCCAGTGTCCTGGCTGCCATTGACGGTGCTCTCTGGCCCACTGCAATCAGCGCTGGCGGTGTTGTCTGGTCAGGCGTGGCTTTCTCCGGGGACGCCTGGCACGATAGCCTGCTTGAACCAGTCGTTGGTTGACTAGCCTTCTGGATACAGGCACATTTGTCAGTTGCTGCCACTCAGCCCTAAGCCGATTAGCTGACTTGGTACGGCCATTGCGGACTAACCGGTGCATCTGGCGATCATCTCTCCTTGTGGTTCTGCGGGGACGTCCTGGCCTCGGTATTGGAGTAGGGACACCCCTCTGAGCATTTCGTTTCAGGATATTTGACACGTGACCTTGAGTGATGCCATACTGCCGAGCAATAGCACGCTGTTTCATGCCGTAATTTCGTAAAGCCACCACTCCATGACAAACAGCATTGTCGAGTTGACGGACCATCTCCAGAGGAAGCGGCAATAACTTTTGTAGACGTGCAGCAATTGTTTTGCACTAATACAGAACGCAACAACCCTTGTATACCCGACTGTGAAGCCAATCATCAAATGCACCTGTCCGTACATTTTGCCACGCCACCTGTGATATAATCCTGTTGTTGACTTCTCGCTGCGACAGACAATCAGTGACATGGTTCTTTTAACAAATAAATCGCCAAAGTGTAAAAGAAACTCACTAGATTGATACACTGAGTTAAGAAAGTAAACCCAAGTCAAGAAAAAATATATATTCCATATTAAATGCCAAGTCTGTACGTGGGAAAATCGCATGCTCATATCTGTGGGAAAATTGCATGCTCATATGTGTGGGAAAATTGCATGCTCATATTGTTATGTTGGGGGGTAGAGGAATATGTGATGCAGTTAGATCTGCATATGTAGGCACTCGACTGTCGTGATAGGGAATCTACAAGTAATAAGTTCTGTGTTTAGCCGGATTTCCGAATAAGTTGTATCTTAGAGTCCCTGTATATAGAGAGTTGTGTCAACTCAAATTTGGACGCCATTTTGTGTCTAAGTGTGTCGGATTAGATATACATGTACATTCGCGATATGGGGTGATATATTCTAAACCTGCTAAAAAAAAATTTACTACACATATTTAGTCTTATTATTACATACAGGTGATATTTGTTTTGTCAAAAACTCAGCTATTGCCGTGAAAAAGAGCTGTGTGGTGATATTAAAAGTGGTATGGCAATGCATATTACAAGCCAACACTGCATATAAGAGCTAACATTATAAGTAAGACAAACCAATGCTGTCGTTCTCTGAATTTTAATAACTTTTAGAAAGGAGTGTGGGCATATCCAATATTTTTTAAAGGGTGCCGAGAGCAATTCCGGTGTAGGACTTCCAGCCGACATATAGTCTAACACACTTAAAACAAATTCTGTACGTGGTATTGCCATATTTCTATAGTGTACAACATTAGTTTTATCGACATTTATATTCAATTTCCATTGTAATGATTTAACAAGCTGCAAGTCAGCTTCTGTCTCTGACATAAGGAAAACGTCATCGGCATCTAGTAAGATTGAAACGTTCATTTATTACTACACCCTTGCCCAGAACTCTGATGGATATTGCCTGATCGATTAATATGTTTCATAGCTGGCGACTTAATTAACACTTAATTTTCGACTGCGCCAAGCCGTAATTAAACAGAGAAAAAACTTTAAAAAAATACCTGCAGTGTGCACGGTTCGTCTAGTCGAACAGATATGGAAAAGCACAGATAAGACGTCGTATTCACCATAACTTGTTTAATTTCCCAAAAATGTCCCAAATTTGTCTTCTGACTTTATCACTTGGAAATCTATACATCTTATATTTCCCAGATTGGTTTGAACAACCAAAAGCAGAACAACCAGTCATTTTGTTTGGCAATAAACAACATTCCCGTACCAAGCTGACGTTCACGCACGGTGAAGGTAGACACAAAATGGCGCCACGAAATCACGTGACCAGAAATCTTGGGTCAGCGCATGGCGCAACTCTCTTTATACAGGGACTCTAGTTGTATCTGTGTCCCCGCCACGAGGGGGCGGGGCATGCTAATTAGTACAGGGATTATGGGTAAAATTCCCTTGTTTGTCGTTCCCTCTGTGAGCAACCCAGTGTCCCTTATGGCAATACATCCTATAGACACTTGGATAGGTCCATTAGTGCACACATTAAATAATTCCCCGCCACCACAATGACTTTGGAAGAGCAACAGGCAGAAGCCACGTAGTATGCCACCTTGGGTGACAAACATCGTGCCAGGCAGGCTGGCACCACGCCCAGGGAATGTGTGATGCGATGGGGGTAAGGAGCTGGCCAGTGATTGGTGAAAGGAAGGTGGAAGGAAGTGGAGTACTGATTGGCCACCGACCGTGGACACCTCGGCCAATCATTGCGGAAGGCACGAACACTCGGCCAATCAGTGCGGAGGGCACCAAACCACAACTAAGAAGCAGGTCGCTGATTAGAGAAAAAGGGCCGGTGATGTCAGAAGGCGGGAAAGACCACAAATAAGGGAGGGACTGATTGATAACGCGGGACAATTGACGTCGGACCACGGGGGGGGGGGGGGGGGGGCAAAACATCTCGCTCACGAGCATTCTGGGTTCGTTCGTTCGTTCATCTTCCCAGCGTGCTTCCCTTGTGGGCTTCCCGTGTTCGGTCCTCGGCTTCCCTTATTCGGTCGTGGGCTTCCTGTGTTCGGTCGTCGGCCTCCCTGGTTCGGTCATCAGCTTCCCTGGTCGTCTTCCCTGCATTCTTACCTGGTTCTTCCCTGGTTCGGTCATTGGCTTCCCTGGTCGGCTTCCCTGGTCGGCTTCCCTGGGTTCGGTCATTGTCTTCTTCCCTGCGTTCCTCCCTGCATTCTTCCTGGCATTCTTCCCTGGTGGTTTGTAGTCTTCCCTGGATTCTTGTCGTGGTGCTGGGAGCAGTGATTGGTGCTTGGAGCAGTGCTTGGAGCGGTGCTTGGTGTTTGGAGCGGTGCTTGGTGCTTGGAGCGAGGCATGGTGCTACGAGAAGATGGGACCTTGTGTGCGACTGACGCCATGGGCGAGCGAGGCATGCCGCTGCGTGGGTGGCTCGGGGCCGAGCAGGGCGTGAACTGGGCGGACGGAGGCCTGCTTCGCATGAACACCGGAGCCTGGACGGTTCCTGATGACTGCAGACTACAGACACAGATAAGCTCGCACCCACAAACACGCACAACACGACGATTTCTTTATTTAATTCATCCCCCTGTGCTGTTGTCGAAGTGAGGTGTGCGGGATCCCAATTTAGATTTAGTTTTTACCGTCGCGTTTCTTTGTATCGGGTTCTGTAATAAATCGCTTATTTTTGTACATTTTACCCCCGTGTTCGTTTTGAGTTCATTCTCTACAGGATCGAGGGCTGCTGTCGGGGCGTCAGGTAAGAGCTTGACTCTTCATTCTTCCTCCCGTGCTGGCATAGTCGAATCCGCAATTGATCATCGCCTCGGAGTTAAAGCCTGTTTGGTCATCCACGATCCAACGGTATTAACCGAGGGCATTCGCGCGACAATATGTTTGGGAAAATTGCATACTCATATGTGTGGGAATATTGCATGTTCATACATGTGGGAAAATTGCATACTCTTGTGTCGGAAAATTGCATGCTCATATATGTGGGAAAATTGCATGCTCATATGTGTGGGAAAATTGCATGCTCATATGTGTAGGAAAATTGCATGCTCATATGTGTGGGAAAATTGCATGCTCAAATGTGTAGGAAAATTGCTTGCTCATATGTGTGGGAAAATTGCATGCTCATATGTGTGGGAAAATTGCATGCTCATATCTGTGGGAAAATTTCATTCTCATACGTGTGGGAAAATTGTATGCTCATATGTGTGGGGAAAATTGCATGCTCAGATGTTTGGGAAATTTGCATGCTCATATGTGTGGGAAAATTGCATGCTCATATGTGTGGGAAAATTGCATGCTGATATGTGTGGGAAAATTGCATGTGCGTATGTGTGGGGAAATTACATGCTCCTTTGTGTGGGAAAATTGCATGCTCATATGTTTGGGAAAATTGCATGCTCATATGTGTAGGAAAATTGCATGCTCATATGTGTGGGAAAATTGCATGCTCATATGTTTAGGAAAATTGCATGCTCATATTTGTGGGAAAATTGCATGCTCATATGTGTGGGAAAATTGCATGCTCATATCTGTGGGAAAATTTCATTCTCATATGTTTGTGAAAATTGCATGCTCATATGTGTGGGAAAATTGCATGCTCATATGTGTGGGAAAATAGCATGCTGATATGTGTGGGAAAATTGCATGCTCATATATGTGGGAAAATTGCATGTATGTGTATATGTGTAATTGCATGTATGTATTTTTTATGTGTGTAATTGTATGTGTATTACATGCTCATATGTGTGGGAAAATTGCATGCTCATATGTGTGGGAAAATTGTATTCTCATATGTGTGGGAAAATTGCATGCTCATATGTTTGGGAAAATTGCATGCTCACATATGTGGGAAAATTGCATGCTCATACGTGTGGGAAAATTGCATGCTGATGTGTGGGAAAATTGCATGTGCATATGTGTGGGAAAATTGCATGCTCATACGTGTGGGAAAATTGCATGCTCATATGTTTGGGAAAATTGCATGCTCATATGTGTGAGAAAATTGCATGCTCATATATGTGGGAAAATTGCATGCTCATATCTGTGGGAAAATTGCATGCTCATATGTGTGGGAAAAGTGCATGCTCATATTGTTATGTTGGGGGGTTAGCGGAATATCGAGATGCAGGTAGATCTGCATAGGTAGGCACTTGACTGTCGTGATAGGGAATCTACAAGTAATAAGTTCTGTTTTAAGCCGGATGTGGGAATAAGTTGTGTCTGTGTCCCCGCCATGAGGGGGTGGGGTATGCTAATTAGAACAGGGATTATGGTTAAAATTCCCTCGTTTGTCATTCCCTCTGTGAGCAACCCAGTGTCCCTTATGGCAATACATCCTGTAGACACTTGGATTGGTCCATTAGTGCACACATTAAATAATTCCCCACCACCACAATGACTTTGGAAGAGCAACAGGCAGCAGCCATGTAGTACGCCACCATGGGTGACAAACATCGTGCCAGGCAGGCTGGCACCATGCCCAGGGAACATGTGATGGGATGGGGGTAAGGAGCTGCCAAGTGATTGGTGGAAGGAAGTGGAGCACTGATTGGCCACCGACCGTGGACACCTCGGCCAATCAATGCCGGAGGTGCGAACACTCGGCCAATCAGTGCGGATAGAGACAGGTTAGACTGCCATGAGACAGGTTAGATTTACCCTACTGATGCTGTTGTCGCCGGGACAGCAACCCCGCTCAGTACGAGAGGATAGCGCGAAGCTACCCTCTGAGGGATTATGGCTGAACACCTCTAAGTCAGAATCCCTCCTTGGGCATGGCGATACTGTTGCGCATGGGGTTTCAGCCGGGACAGCGTAACTCTTTCGAGCCAGTGGCCCCCCTCCGAAGGTGGCCTCCGGCGCGGTCCTCCGCATGGCATTGGTTTCGAGGGTCGCCCTATGAATCGTGCAGCGCGACCCTCTCCGAGCTTGCCGCTTGCGACCCGCCGTGGTGCTGGAGCAAATGGTTTGTGGAGGCTGTGGTAGTGTGGTGGTGGAGCAAATGCTAGCCTTGGGACTTGTTGATAAGGGTCGTGGTGGAATTGTATCCCATCTGTATTAGAATACGCTAAGGGTGCTACCCTGTGCGCCGATATACTCTTTTGATGTGCTCCTGTCTCTTCTCACTTCTGTGGTCTCCTAGCTTCATGGTGACTTTCTCTTTTGCCATTGGTTATTCCAACTTCTGACTTTATATCAGAGTTTGTTGTTTGTTTTTTGTTTTTTTAAGGAAAAATGTGTCTCAGATCCCCCAAGTTCACCACTATATTGATGAGCGAAAGTTTTGTCCAGTTACCACTTGAACTAGATAGCAAGCGGTGGCCCATAGCTTTTTGAGTGCTACATCATTAAATAAAAAAAGAAGGCAATCGAGCAGGTTTCAGCAGGAACTGCATGCAAGACTGGGGGTAGATACGTGAAACTGGTACTGTTCATAATAGAAGCAGTGGAGCACGAAAATAGAAACTCTCCAAAATTGATGATAAGAATTGTCGCGTTCCTTGCGATTTAAAATCTTTCCAAGGAACGGATAGCCAAACTAGCTGTTACTCTGAGGCGTTCAGTTCAAATGGCAGAGAATACGTGTGGGGACGAAAGAAGGAGGGGGGAAACCTGAGCCTTACCTGAACGGCTTCCACTCAACGTCTCCACACCTGAAAAAAAAAAACTCAAACGCAAACGGATTTAAAATGTGCAAAAATAACAGGTTTATTTAAATAAAAGCAAGTACAAAGAAAATGCGTGATAAACTAAATTCCTAAATCAGGACGTCCCCACAACAGACCCAAATACGGACAAAGGGAAATATAATGATGTAAAAATAAAAGGTGTAATTTTATTGCACTTAGCTCGACTCGATCGGTGCGTCTCGCCAGTAATCTTGAAACTTGACTGATCTCTCCATACAGGTTGCTTCTGACAAACCAGACGTGATCTGCTTAACAGAAACTTTCCTCCTTCATGATGTCTCTGATTCCTTGGTATCTCTCCCAGGTTACTCCCTCCTCCGGTATGATAGACCTGAGCCTCGTCCTGGAGGTGGGGTTGCTATCTTTATCAAAAACTCTCTTCCTCACTCGCCTTGCACTGCCCTCTCTCCACCTCACCCCCAGGAATACCTCTGGTTACGGCTTCCCCTTCGCTCCCACCTTTTGTCCAAACAGTGATGACTCCATCTACATCTCGCTGTCTGATAATATGGACCAACATCTATCTACCAATCCCAACTCTCTCTTCCTCATATGTGGTGATTTCAATTGTCACCATGCCAGTTGGCTGGGTGTGGGTACCCCTCTCACCAGCCATGGCTCCTCAGCAAAGGACTTCTGCGACTCACTGGGACTGACACAATCTGTCAATTTCCCGACCCGGATCTCAGTCAACGGAGCATCTTCTCTTGTGGACTTGGTTATGACTAACTTCCCTGAAAATATCTGCTGCTTTTCTTCTGCTCCAATCGGCTCATCTGATAATGTGCTTGTTAAAGTGGACATCTCTCGGACCATTCTCAGAGAGCCTCCTCAGCATCGACGAGTCTGGCATTTCACTCAGGCCAACTGGCACGGTCTTCAAGCAGCCATCAATCATCTGGACTGGTCTACCATCTCTACCGTCTCTGACATCAATTCTTCCTGGGAATTCTTCCAAAGTAAATTGCTATCTCTCTCATGCACAGATTTATCCCATCTCGTCTTCAGTTGACATACCCTTCCTCCCTTCCATGGTACACGGAATCTTGTGGTGAGGCTGTTGCCCAGAAACAACTTGCTTTCGTCTCCTGGAAAGGACATCCAATGGAAGGAAATCTCATTTCCTTTCACAAAGCCCGAAACAAGTGTGTGTCCACCCTCAGGAGAGCCAGGAAACAATATCTCTCCGTTCTTAAGACCGAACTCTCTTATTTGTCTCCATCTTCCAAATCCTGGTGGCGTCTGGTCAAATCTGTTTCTGGTGTTTGTTCCCCCTCCATCCCCTCCATCACCTCAAACGGCTACACAGCTGACTCCACACTTGAAAAAGCTGAATGCCTCAACTCTGTGTTTGCCTCCAAATATTGTGTCCCAAACCCATCCCTCTCTGTACCCACCGTACCCAGTCGTACCCAGCCGCTCCTGGACTCTGTGTCCTTTCCTCCTGACAAGGTGGAAAGGTTTCTGTCAACCCTCGACTCTGATTCTGCAACTGGACCTGACGGCATCAGCCCACGGGTCCTAAAATCCTGTTCTTCCACTCTTTCACTCCCTCTCTCTGTTCTCTTCACCCTCTCTTTTGCTCAAGGTCATCTGCCATCTGGTTGGAAATCAGCCAACATCCCCACTTTGCACAAAAAGGTGCAAAAACAGATCCTAGCAACTACAGACCAATCAGCCTTCTCCCAATTATCAGCAAAGTCATGGAATCCATCATTGCTTCGGATATGAAATCTTTCCTCTTCTCCAATGGCTTGATCTCTGGTTTCATCAATTTGGTTTCAGACCTTGTCACTTTACTCTGGATATGCTGCTTCTTCTTTCTCAACAATGGATGGAGGTCCTAAATGCCAAACAGGAAATTAGAGCCGTCTCCCTTGACATATCACGTCACTTCGATACGGTCTGGCACCCCGCTCTGCTCACCAAACGCTCCTCCTTTGGTATCCATGGAAATCTCCACGCATTGCTGGCGGAATTCCTCTCTAGTCGTAGTCAACGTGTGGCCCTGAATGGGTTTCTCTCATCTCCTCTTCCTGTTCAGGCTGGAGTTCCCCAAGGCAGTGTTCTGGGCCCTGTGCTTTTTCTGGTCTTCATCAATGATCTCTCTGACTCTCTTGAAAATCCTCTCTATCTCTTTGCTGATGACTCTACTCTCTGTCGCTCCATTCCTCATCCCTCAGATCGGCAGTCTGTAGCCTCCTCACTCTCTGCAGACCTGGACAAAATCACAGACTGGGCAAACAAGTGGAACATGTCTTTCAATCCTGACAAATCTCACACTCTTACGATGTCTCTCCGAAAAGACCGACTGGACAACCCTCCCATCCACTTTCTGAATAATCTTCTCCAAGAAGTTCTGTCATTCAAGCTTTTTGGTCTCACTATCTGCCATGATCTTTCCTGGGAAAACCACATTTCAAATCTGGCCTCCAAAGCCAGTTGCCGACTGGGCATCCTCAGTCGTGCGAAGTCCTTCCTGGGCACACCTGAGCTCCTCACCACATACAAGGCTTTCATCTGCAGCTCAATGGAATATTGCTCTTCCCTCTGGGCTGGTGCTCCTGCCTCACCCTTAGCTCGTCTTCACGCAGTTGAAACCAAAGCGTTCAGAATCATTGGAATCTCACGCGATGAAGCTAACTCCAAGCGTCTTTCACTCACTCACCACAGGCAGGTTGGTGGTCTTTCCGTCTTCTACCGACTCCTCTCCGGCCTTGCACCTCCCCCAGCTCTCTCTGGGCTCTGTCCCCCAAATATTCCTACAGGCCGCACAAGATCTGCCTGCAACCCTCTTCTGGTTCACCTGCCAAAATCAAGACTCCCTGATCACCTTCTCTCCTTCATTCCTCTTTTCTCCCGCCTCTGGAACAAACTCCCTCACTCTCTTCAATCCCACTCCTCCCTCCACGTCTTTAAAACAGCTGTTCACCACCATCTCTTATCTTCCCCCATCCAAAACCTTGATCTTTTCTACCCCCGCTAATTTCACCCCAAATCCACTTTTTTGAAATACCAACTTCTTTCCTGGAAGTCCTTGGTGTCCTTGTGTTTTATACTTGTCCCCCCCCTTCCCACACATCCTCCCCCCAAGCCCTCTCCCTCCCACACATCTCCCGATGTCCCTGCTCTCAAATATTGTGTTTGTGTGCTTCCCCTTCTCTCCCCATCTTGTCTACCGCTCCCTCTTTTTATATATTTTTTTCTCTGTTTGATTTGTTTGTGTGATAAATGTTAGCTCTTTCACGAGCCTCGATTCTGTATACAAAAAAAATAAAAAATAAAAATCCTGAAAATCGTCCGGGACCTTGGCGTCCCAGGCCCATGCGCTACATACATTCATTGCTGCGCAGCGTGTGGGCGGGAAGCCAGGGCTCGGGGTGCGTCTGTTCACTCCAGGCCTCGTCGCGCTGCAGCGAAGAAGCAGCGCTCGTCCACCCGTCGTTCTTGCTTGGAAAGCCGCAGCTCTTCCTCCTCATGACCACCAGCAAGATCTCCAAACACAGCCGTTCACAATCACTCCCTTGAGCCCGAGAGAAAAATGCCACCGTTCGTACGAGGTCCATGTGCGAAAAAGTGCAAGAGGGAATCGCGACCATTCGCTATCGTCTTCAGAACAACAAGGCACACGAGAAATATAAATGTTGTCAGAGTGAGAAGCCAAGGAGAAGAGAGAAAATGTCCACTAGTGCATTCTTTTATCACCCAGGCTCTGATGTCATCTGAGGTGCTTCGCCAATCAGCAAGTCGCTTCCTACCAGCCCTTCCCTGCTCCTTTCAGCAAGTCCCATCTTACCCTGGGCTTGTGTCAATCAAAACCCTGACCAATCACTGCCCTTCTGGGCGTGGCCTCTCGGATCCTTCGTCTTCCGTGCTTCCAAAGTCGGGGTAATTAGCACTAGTGCTTCATGCATGATTTCTGGTGGTTTTATTAATTAGGGGTGTTTAATGGGTAATTTTGGCTCGTGCCTATGGTGTGGTACCAAAAGGGACATAGGAATAAAGTACAGAGGTAATGACATACAAGGGATAAATTACCCAGATTCCCTGAGCTAATTAACATACCCCGCTCGTAATGGGGACGAAGGTACACTTACACGACACACGGTCTCCCGGATCCCTACTTATAGTACACTAGCAGAAGTACCCGGCATTGCCGGGCGGGGAGGGGAGGGGGGGAGGGGAGTGGAGGGGAGAATAGGGGGGGGGAGGGGAGAAGAGGGGGAGGGGGAGATGTGGAGAAGAGGGGGAGGGGGAGAGCGGAGAAGAGGAGGGATGGGGAGGGTGAGGGATGGGAGGGGGAGGGGTGGGAGGGATGGGAGGGGGAGGGGGGATGGGGGGGAGGGGGAGGACGGACGGGGGAGGGGGAAGGGGGAGGGCCAGTCAACAATGATGTTGCAGTTCTCATGGTCGGAGAGCAGCACAACAATCGCGACATCGTCCTGCATCTTCGAAAGAGCACGAAGCGGCTTTGGAGACTCACCGATCCTGTGACCCACGCCCTCCAGTACCGGCGTTGCCGGGCGGGGGAAGGGAGACCCGTACATTCGCCCTCTCGACTCAAGCTCGTATTCGATTTGTATTCGAAATCGAAAGGGGAAAGGGGAAATCCTTCGTATTCGAATTCGTAAACACGAAATATGAATTAAAATTTAATTCATATCGCACAAAATCGACACAAAACACGGTCGCATAAAGGTGAAAAAACGCAATGGCTTTTCGCCCTGAATTACGTGCAAACGTGTGACGTGTGATGGGATGGAACATCACGTGATCGCTCTGAGCGAATCAGCGAGCTGCTCGCACTGGCTGAGATTAGCGGGGTACTTCGCTGAAATGCGCTGAGGTAAAGATGAATAAAAAATATGGATCTCGTCAAATATTGTCTCGGCCATGTTCGTCCCAGGCTCAATGGCCATGTCTATGCCAAATATCAAGCACGTGAGCCTCTCCGTTTCGGAGTCTATCGGTAACATTACACACACACGCACACACACACACACACAAACGGTGTTTTATACATATAGATTGAGGTGGTTCGTCTACTTCGTGACAGTCGGAGCACACTAATCTATACATTCTACCTGGTTCTAAGGTAATCATTGTCTACCCCCTACACATGTAACAGTATATGCAGAGTGCGTTCCTATGTGATATATGATGATTCAGTGGAAATATTGTGAATCACCTGACTTATTTGTTCGAATGAAGCACAAGGCTGTGGTAAAGCGTTATTACTCCCGC
This sequence comes from Myxine glutinosa, assembly GCF_964187855.1. Classification (NCBI taxonomy): domain Eukaryota; kingdom Metazoa; phylum Chordata; class Myxini; order Myxiniformes; family Myxinidae; genus Myxine; species Myxine glutinosa. The sequence continues at coordinate 1,650,039 of NC_136269.1, forward strand.
TAGGGAGTAATGCATTCGATCGTGTACGTGTGTGTGTGTGTTCGTGTGTTTGTGAACAAGATATCTGGAAAAGTTCTGAACGGATTTGGATGAAAGTTGGTGGGATAATTGCCCTTGTGATAAGGAAGAATTGATTAGTTTTTTGGTGAAGCTCAGGATATTATTCCGGATCCAGGAATTTTTTGAAGGATTGTTTACCATTGGAAGATAGGGCTCATTTTTTTAAACATTATCTTCTATATTGTTGTGGATTCGGGGGTCGGCGCTCCCCTTACCAAGGGGGGGGGGGTTAATCCCCTTGTCTTTTAAGCTGGCCGTCCCCCGATCCTGGAAATTATAACGCTCCTTTCCGGTCAAGATTGGCCAGGGTGATTGGTCAATGGAGTCCCAAATACCTGAGTGCCAATCCGACCGCAAAGCAGGGAGATAATTCCCGCCCGGACCGCGGACAAGATGGAAATTGCCGAGCAGTTTAGCAATCCGAAGCCCGAGCCATTAACAAAGGAACTAAACCCGATCCTGAGCGGTTGGCCAAATCGTGCCGCAGTACCCAATGGAGGGAAAAGACGAAAGCGATCGAATGGAAAAGAAACCAAAAGGGTAAGGAAGAACACAGGATTTATAACAACAATCAAAGAGGAAATGAAAGGGAAAGAATATACGAGAAGAAGAAGAAGCAGGACACAGAGCAACCTTACCTATACAGTCTTACTTAACCCCAGGACGAACAAACAGACTTACACGGGAGGGTAGTGGTAGGAGAGGAAGGTCCAAGTAGATGGTCCCAGGCGACGACATCCGGCCTCGGTCCAAGCTCCAGGTCCGTGGCGAAGAATGGTAGGTGCCTTCGTGTCGTTTGCGCGTGACCGGACCTTAAGAATATAGCGGGGGAAACTGGGATGCGTACGTAATACTTGTACTCTCAGCTCTCTCTCTCTCTTTCGTACTGTTCGTATCTCAGGGGGTACCCTCGTGCAGATGTTACTCAGTGCGCTCTTTCACCAAGGCCGTGCGAATCCGAATCCCAAGAAGTCCATGCGAGTCCCAGCACGCAGTTCATACGAGAGCGTGGCGCAGCTTCAGTCCCCCATCCGCAGTCCGTGAAAGGGCTTTCCGCTCGCCGTTATATAACACGGGCGTCGATTAAGCCGCGCTTCATAGGGCTATGCCCACCAGCGAGCTCACCTCATCCCTGGTTGGTTGGCGAGGGCTCGCTGGCTCGACCTTTGATGACGAGTTGACAGGGGGCCACACCTCCTCCCGGCGCTCCGCCCTTCTTCTCCAGCTTGACCACGTGCGTAATGGCGTTTTGAGCCAGGCAGCGAACACTGCTGGGCAAGCAGAGGCGCGTCCCACAATTTGGAGAGAGTCAAGCCGCAAAATGAATGGAACCGAAAAGGACCTATCTTATTTAATTAATGCAACGCAGATTCAACTATTGGGAACACAGACTAAGGAAATAACTAAAGTCCTATGGTGTCCTACGTGTTGCTTGTGGACTAACTATGGGTGCGACCTTATTAAATGAAGAGAATTCTTTACAAGAATTATTTACAAGTGAGGGGTTCTAAAACCGCAACACTGCACCCTCCTTTCCTCCAGGCACGTCCCGTGCCGACAAAACTTTAACTTAATGTGACACTCAGGTGTAGTAACCCTCTACTTTTAACCTCACCCTGATTGCGACAGTTTTAACAATTAAGTATGTCCTGCCTGCTGCGTTGCATTCTACCTAACAGACTCATGCCCACAGACTAACCGAATTGCAGAATGGTTTTGAAACTACACATCAAGCCGGTGGGGAGCATTATTTACAAGACTACTATTTTGATTATTTACAAAACGGCAACCCAGGACCTGTCTTTTGGGAGACAAAAGCAGAACTTTTGAGAAGAGGAAACTCATTGCCACACTGCACTGCACTGATACACCATACCACAAGCACCCACATGCATCATTCATAAAAATGCACCAAAAGCACCATAAAGCACCATCACCAAAAAATGCACAAAACACACATTTTGAAATAATAAGCAATGGTGTCTTCTTTCTTCTCTGCTGGGCCGATGCTTCTGGTTGTCTTCTTCTTCATCTTGCTGCCTATTTAAAAATAAAAGGGCACAAACCGCGTCCACTTTCTATTTATGGCCAGCAGGCCCAACTCCGCTGGTCCACCTGCATGGCATAGGTGCCACTTAAAACACAGTGGTCCGCAACCAAGATGCTGCTGGCAGCAATGACCGGTCCCCAGCAGAGGTGCCAAGCCCCAAAACGTGGGGTCCATATGTGGTGCTATGCTACAGAACGTGTGGTCCATAAGTGGTATACCAGTGCAGGCCGGAGGCAGCGGAGGTGCGGGCACACAACTGCAGTCACCTGCGCACTTCCCCTGGGCCCAAAAAAACAAGTCCATGAGTGGGGGAAGGAGGACAAGCAAGGCAGCGGGAAAGAGCGCAAGGGTACACATTAATACAAGACAATGCAACATGGAGAGCGCGGGAGAGCGAGCTGAGAAAGCTCGTCCCTACCGTTCGTCACCCCCCATGTCACCTACACTACCCCTTGCTCCTCCCTGCATTTACACCATTTACAAATTTGTCTCTACGTCCTGTCTTCCCCATATCTCCCCTCTATGCCAAATTTGTCATCAATCCCTCCTAAGGAGGGAGAGATGGAACAACGAACAATGTCTCACCCACGTCATGATGCGTCTTTCAACCAACCAAACATTTGCTCAAAAATCTGGTGTGGAGTTTTATCACCTTGGTGAGTGGATGCGGATGGTGCATCATCTGATACACATACTAAGGAAATAACTACAAGTCATATGGTGTCCTAGGTGTTGTTGTGGCCGAACTACGTGTGCTCCGATTACCGTACCTTTACAAAGGGAATATTTACAAGTATTATTTACAAAGTGAGGGGTTCTCAAAACCGCAACAATATATTCTATATTTAACATTGTGATATGAAAATAGTTTTCATATTTGTTGTAAATGTAGTTTAAACTCGTGGTTATGCGTTAGAGCGGTGTATTTTGTTAGCAGCGTCGTCTTCAAGGTTCTTTTTTTCTTTCTAATAAAGACATATTCTGTCATTTTAAAACCACCAAAGTGTGTATTCGGTTTCCCCGTTTCATAAAATGTATCGTTTGATACGTACAATGCTTTAAAACTGTTTTTTTGTTGTTTTTTTTTTTTTTTTAACCTCAGAAGAGATATCAACATTTACCTCAGCGAATGTCAATCGCGGTGTCAGTATTTGATGAACTTATAAAGACCTAGGTGAGTTATAAGTGTGACAAGCATGTGCACGGGATTCTTCCCAGAAGAATGAGTGGACGACTCATTGTACAGTTAGTTGTACGTCGCTTTAGCTTGTACGACTTAAAATGAGTGAGTTTTGTTTTCACGTTTGGGCCAGTTTTAAATGTTGTATTCCTAAGGAATGAAACGAACGTTTTCCTGGCTTACAGTTTTAGTTGAAGTCACACATGCCTCAAAATACACTCACTTATATAGAATTGAACGCTGAATCCGAAAATGTAAGTGAAATTGCCTTGGTTTTTTTTAACATTATCTTGAAGTGTGGTGCTGCGCACACAACTTTCTTGCCAAAGAGGTAGGCCACAACGCGTTTGTTAAAACCAAAAGAGTCTTTATTACGAAAGCTCGAACTGCAGCACTGGGCGGGCTCGAGCTTAGAGCCCGCATATATGTGCCGAGGCCACGCGTAGTCCCCGGGCGTGGCCGCTCGGTCGAAGGGCGGGGCATGTGCCATCGGTCCCCGCCTGGGCGCTCGCGCCACCCACTGGTGCGTGGAATTATTGCCCCATGTGCCCGCCACACGCGCCCCCCCAGAATTCCCGTGCACCTGAAGGGTGAGTTTGCGGGGAAGCCGGATGACCTGGCCGAAACGCCCCCTGGCGATGGGTGCAGGGCTGGGGGGCAGCGGGCCGACGGGGTGCCGGGGGTCCGACCGCCGGGGGGCGGCCTCGACGCGGAGGCAGCGCTGCCGGCGGGGGGTGGTCCGGATCGAGGTGGACCGGCTTGAGGCGGTCCACGGAAATGCGATCTGGGGCACCGCCGATGTCGACCTTGAAAAACTTGTCACCGGTCTCCAGCACGCGGAAGGGCCCGTCGTACGGGGGCCGTGGCGGTGCCCGGTGGGCGTCGTGCCGGATGAACACGTACTTTGCCGTGCGAAGCTCCGGGGCGACGTGGGAAGGTGGGCAACCGTGGTGTGCCGTTGGCACCGGGGCGAACCTCCGGGCGGTCTCCTGAAGGGCGGAGCGCTGTTGCGCCGCGGACCAAGGAGCCGTGGAGTCGGGGATAAATTCACCCGGTACCCGCAGTGGTTGCCCAAAGACCAGCTCCGCCGAGGACGCGCGCAGGTTGTCCTTGGGCGCCGTCCTGAGGCCCAGCAGGACCCAGGGGAGCCTGTCGACCCAGCCGCCGTCGCGGAGGCTGGCCCGGAGCGCGGCCTTCATGGAGTGATGAAAGCGCTCGCACAGGCCATTGGCCTGGGGTTGGTAGGCCGTGGTGTGGTGTAGCTTCACCCCGAGTCCTTGCGCCACCGCGGCCCAGAGCTCCGAGGTGAACTGTGGGCCGCGGTCGGACGAGATGTCCGAGGGGGCATCGAACCGGGCAACCCAAGTGGGGATAAAGGCTTGCGCCACCAAAGCCGCAGACGTCGCCGCCAATGGGACGGCCTCCGGCCACCGCGTGGTGCGGTCGACCATGGTGAGGAGGTGGGTGAACCCTCGCGAGGGGGGCAGAGGTCCCACCAAGTCGACGTGCACGTGGTCGAACCGCCGCTCGGACACCGTAAACGGGGCCAACGGTGCCTGGGTGTGGCGGTGGACCTTTGTGCGCTGGCACGCGAGGCACGTCCTGGCCCAGTCGCGGATGTCCTTCCTGAGGCTATGCCAGACAAACTTCGCCCCGATGAGCTTCTGGGATGCCTTCGCGCCAGGGTGGGACAGGCCGTGGATGGCGTCGAACACCGGGCGCTGCCAGCCAGCGGGCACGATGGGGCGAGGCCGGCCGAGGGAGACGTCGCATAGGAGGGCCGTGCCCGCCGCGTCGAACGGCACCTCGGTGACACGGAGGCCCGTGACGGCGGTCCGCAAGGCCTGGACACCGGGGTCGGTGGTCTGGGCCTCCACCATCCGGGCATAGTCGACCCCGAGGTGGACCGCGTGCACGACGGACCGGGAAAGGCAATCCGCCACCGGGTTGTCCTTACCCGCCACGAGACGGATGTCCGTCGTGTACTCGGACACGGCAGAGAGGTGGCGCTGCTGCCGTGCCGACCATGGCTCGGCGACCTTGGCCATCGCGAACACAAGGGGCTTGTGGTCAACGAAGGCCGTGAACGGGCGGCCCTCCAGCAGGTGGCGGAAGTGTCGGACCGCCAGGTGGAGCCCGAGCAGCTCGCGGTCGAAGGTGCTGTACCGGCGTTCGTGTGGGCGCAGCTGCCGGCTAAAAAACGCCAGCGGTTGCCAAGCACCATGCACCCATTGCTCGTGCACCGCGCCCACCGCGTAGTCCGACGCTTCGGTGGTGAGGGCGATCGGTGCATCGAGCGCCGGGTGCGCCAGCATGGTGGCGTTGGCCAGAGCCAGCTTTGCGCCCGCGAACGCCGCGGCCATCGGCTCCGACCATGCGATGTCACCTTTGCCCGTCTTGCCCCGAAGGGCCTCGTGCAAGGGGCGGAGGAGCCGGGCGACGTGGGGGACGAAGCGGTGGTAAAAGTTTACCATGCCCAGGAACTCCTGGAGCGCCTTGATCATGCGGGGCCGCGGGAAATCCCTGACCGCCTCCACCTTGGCCGGTAAAGGGACGGCCCCGTGTTCGGTGATGCGGTGCCCCAAGAAGTCGATGGTGGGGACACCGAAACTGCACTTGGCAGGGTTGATGATGAGGCCATGCTGGCCCAGGCGTTCGAAAAGCGTGCGGAGGTGGAGCAGGTGGTCCTCCCGGGACGCGCTCGTGACTAGGATATCGTCCAGGTAGACAAACAGGAAAGGTAAGTCACGCAAGACGCTATCCATAAGCCGCTGGAACGCCTGAGGCGCATTCTTCAACCCAAAGGGCATCCTTAGGAATTCGAAAGGGGTGATGATGGCCGTCTTCGGGACGTCGTCAGGTTGGACGGGGACCTGATGGTAGCCCCGGATGAGGTCCACCTTAGAAAACACGGTCGTGTTGGCCAACCGGGTGGAAAAGTCCTGAATGTGCGGGACCGGGTAGCGGTCGGGGGTGGTGGCATCGTTGAGACGGCGGTAGTCCCCGCACGGCCGCCATCCCCCGCCGGGCTTTGGCACGATGTGCAGCGGAGAAGCCCAAGTGCTGTTGGAGCGCCGTACGATCCCCAGCGGCTCCAGTGTGGTGAACTCCGCTTTCGCCACGGCGAGCTTCGTGGGCTCCAGTCGGCGTGCCCGGGCATAGACCGGCGGCCCGACCGTGGGGATGTGATGCTCCACCCCGTGTTTAACGGCCACCGCTGAGGAGGTGGGCCGCGTGAGGGCCGGGAAACTGGCGAGGAGGCGGGTAAAGTCGTCCGCCGCCGGAAGCGTGCAAACTAAACTCGCCGGGACGGAACCTTCCAGCAAGCCGCTTGGCAAGCCACTCAGTGAGCCGCTCAACGAGCCGCTCAGCGAACAAGCGAGCGAGCTAAAGGTTTCGGCCTGGATGAGCCGTCTGCGCTTCACGTCGACCAACAACCCATTCGCACATAGGAAGTCCGCACCAAGCAATGCCAGTGGCACGCTGGCAGTCACGAACGACCATTGAAAGCGCTGCCCTCTGAACCGCAGGGAGAGGCAGTGCTTCCCGAATGTGCGGAAGGGTGTACCATTGGCGGCAAGCAACGCGGGGCCCCGGCCCACGGTTCGCTTGTCGGACGTGGAGGCGCGGATGACGCTTACCTGTGCTCCTGTATCACAGAGGAAACGGCGCCCGGACAAAGTGTCCGTGATGAACAGGAGGCTGCCGGAACGGCCGACGCTCAGGGCCGCTAATGAGCACCGGCCTGGTCGTTTCCCGACTTGTCAAACGAGCATGGCGGGCAACACTTCTTAGCCTTGTGGCCGAACCTGGCATGGAAATAGCACCAGGCTTGCGGTGGCGGGGGCGGCGGCGGCGGCGGTTTTCTCGGCGGCGGTGTTGCTGGGCGGGGCGCGGCAGCGGCCACGAGGGACGCTGTAGCCTCTGCCCCGGGAACCACTACGGCAGCACCGTAACTCGACCGCGTGTCGCAAGCCGCGAAGAACTTGTCGGCCTCTACGGCCAGGGCGCGGGGTTACCTTATGTTGGATGCGGCCAGCGTGAGGCGTACCTGTAGAGGTAGCTGGCGTAGGAAAAGCGCCCGGAATAAGAAATCCGGGGCTTGGTCACCCAGCAGCGACAGCATATAATCCATCCTCACGGATGGTCGTGTGTCGCCGAGTTCGGGAAGGTCCAGGAGGCGGTCGGCCCGTTCGATCTCCGTGAGGCCGAACATGGCGATGAGGAGACGTTTGAGCGCCCTGTACTTGTGGTCGGCCGGCGGGTGCCGCAGGATGGACACGACCCGGGCGGCAGTGCCGGGCCCGAGGGCGGCGACCACATGGTAGTAACGGGTCTCGTCCGCCGTTACGCCTCAAAGCTGAAATTGCGCTTCGGCCTGCACGAACCACACATCGGCCTGTGCTTCCCAAAACTCTGGGAGTTTTACTGCGACGGCGTTGTTGGCCATGGCGCGTTCGGTGGTCAGCAACGGCTGAACCAATCGGGGTCACCAGTGAAGTGTGGTGCTGCGCACACAACTTGCTTGCCAAAGAGGTAGGCCACAACGCGTTTGTTAAAACCAAAAGAGTTTATTACGAAAGCTCGAACTGCAGCACTGGGCGGGCTCGAGCTTAGAGCCCGCATATATGTGCCGAGGTCACGCCTAGTCCCAGAGCGTGGCCGCTCGGTCGAAGGGCGGGGCATGTGCCATCGGTCCCCGCCTGCGCGCTCTCGCCACCCACTGGTGCGCGGAATTATTGCCCCATGTGCCCACCACAATCTTCTATATATTCTAAATATATATCTGTGCAGTTCTGTCTTGTGTTGTGTTGTCACTGAACTACTCCCTCAAACTTTTGTGAAATCGTCTTATTCCAACTTGACCCACGGCGGGAGTATGCGCTCTACTGAGTGGCGTTCTAGTTGGTTGATGCACCATCACAATCAGCGGCCGTGATGCTGATGCAATGTTCTCTTCTGGTTGAGAGGATTTGTAATTTGTTCAGAGTGCTGGAGATGGCTCGCCTACTCTTCGCAAAGGATCCCAACCATGGGGATCTTTAATGTTGGCAGATGGGACGTCCATTTAATGTCCATCCGAGGGCACACAAATTTCAACTTATATAATATGTTTATTATGCACACAAATTAATAGGCACGCACACATCCGGGACAAATATATTTATTATGTACGCACAAATCGGAACACAATTTGATGAATGACCTCGTCTTCGAAACAACGGGGTGACAATTATTTATAGCTGGGTGAAGATTCGAACCCAGGCTAGAAAACAAAAGCAGCACCGAAAGCGGCCACCGACGCAAGCACAGACACGAGTTTCAACTTGTACAATATATTTATTAATTCTTTATTTATTTACTTTTCGACACTTGTACTGTGAGCGAAGAAGGCTACTGCTGTGATTACCGCCACGTGGGTGGAGGTTATGCTTTCACCCTAGTCTGTTGGTCTGTTTGGTCTGTTTGTGAATCGGATATCTCAAAAAGTTGCGGACGGATTCGGACAAAATTTGGTGGAAAGGTTGGGTATGTGACCAGGACTAAATGGTTAGATTTTTGTGAGGATCTAAATCTGGATCTGGATCTGAGAATGATTTAGTTTTTGAATGAATGAATGAATGAATGATCGTTTTAAGGCCATTTTTCCCGCCAGAGCGGGGGTTAGCCTAAAAGTTCGCCTTTTTTTTTAATGATCAAGCTAAAGCCGATATATATCATGATGTCTCAAAATTTGTTGACGGATCTGGACGAACTTTGGTGGACAGATTGGGTGTGTGACAAGGACGAATTGATTCAGTTTTGGTGAAGATCCAAATCTGAGAATTTTAAAATCGATTCTACACCATTAAACCAAAGAAACACACTGACCGTATGACATGATGCTGACATCGTTTGCATAAATAATATATATAATTATATAATAATATATACGAGTATATATAATATAATGATGTCATATAATATATATATAATTTCAAAACACACCTGGTACAAGTGTGCTTCACTCAACCGGTCCTCAGTCGAAGGAGTTAAAGTATGAAGAGGCATTTAGGGGAATTGCAGAAGTTTTTTGTGGAAGGATTTGAGTTATTTGAGTCACAATGGATTTTCTTCGAGTCCCAATGCCGTGGTTGCTTTTGGGCGCTAAGAGGAGACGGAAGTGTGACCATGGTGGCGCCTTGACTCCTGGTGTGTGTTGTGTTGACTCTTGATGTATGGTATGTTGACTCTTGATGTGGGAAGGGAGGGAGGGGGGAGGTGGGGGAAAGAGGGGGGGGAGTTGGGAGGAGGGGGAAGGGGGGGAGGAGGGGGAAGGGGGGGAGGTGAGGGAAGGGGGGGGGAGGTGAGGGGAGTGGGGGAGGGGAGAGGGGAGGCAGGAGAGGAAGGGGAGTGGCTCATGTTTCTGAGTGAATGTGGCTCACGTTTGACTGAATGTGGCTCACGTTTCTGAGTTAAGTGTGATGCCGATCAGGAAGAATAAGAAGAAGCCATACTACCAAATTTGTACACTTCCGGAATTGTTTGAATTATTTGCATTCAAATGTCTGGTAATTGTTTTGTATTTATTTATGTGAATGTGTACTTGTGTATAACTGTCATTAATTTAAAAAGGCTTCGGCACTATCGAGCGATTATTTTTATTTTATTTTTAACTCCAAAAAAAACGAACTTTTTTTTCAATTTTTTTTTTTACTCCAAAAAAACGAACTTTTTTTTTCAATTTTTTTTTTTACTCCAAAAAAACGAACCTTTTTTTTCAATTTTTTCCCCCTAAAACACTCCTCGGCACTCACTGATGAACCTCTGAAAGTTTGATGAAGATCCGTTTAGCCATCTCTGAATAAAACGTGGACACAGACAACTCGCGTTTATATATACGTATATATAAATCAGGATTTAAATTTAATTCAAAAATTGATCTAGACGTCTATTCTCTTTCAAACATTCAAACCGACAGAGGTCGTTATTTATCACAGCATCTGTAGAATTTTCACCCTTTTACTCAACTCCGTTTCGCTGTTATTTGCTGGAGCAAAAAGTCAACTGAGCTTTATAGATATTTAGATTGTGGTTATATACCTTGGGACATTTAAATTGCACTGGGCCATGGACTAACACCCAGGCCTAAGGCCTGCCAATCTGCCAAACATAAAACACACCCAATGTACATACATGAAGCAAAAACAGGCATACATACAGCTTATGTGCATATACAATATATAATTGTGCATATATAACACATTGTGGTTAAAGAACTGGGATCATTGAAATTGCACTTGAACTAACACTCAGTCCTCGGGCCTGCCAATCTGTGCTGCTTCATGGAATGGTGGCACATGATTTTAATTGGGGTGGAGTCAGGCCACCTTTCCAGCCAATGGGTGTAAAGCAGTGGGGGTGGAGTCAGGCCACCTTTCCAGCCAATGGGTGTAAAGCAGTGGGGTGGTGTCAGCGCAGCTGAAAACTGAGCCATTCATAATATGTTGTGGCGGACACGAAAGCTCACTGGCGTGAGGGCATCATTCCGCGCACTAAGTGGGCGGCGGCCACGCCCGAGGGGTAGGCGTGGCCTCGGGATATACACCGGGCACGCAGCCCGGAGCGCTCCAGTGCTACAGTGGAGCTCTTGAAATAAAGACTCTTTGAACTTACCACGTTGTCCGCTTCCTCCTTGCTATACAAGTAGCGCGCGTAGCACCGCGCTTCATTGGTGACCCTCCGACGTTCTGGTCAGCCGTCGCTGAACACCCGAACCCGCCACAGCAATGGCAACCAACGCGGTCCAAATCAAACTCCCCGAGTTCTGGGAGGCTCAAGCCGAAGATTGGTTCCTGCAGGCAGAAGCCCAGTTCCGACTTCGAGGCATCACGGTGGACGAGACCATGTACTGCCACGTGGTTGCCTCCCTCGGGCACGGCCGCTCGCGTCATGTCGGTCCTGAGGAACCCACCGGCCAACGGCAGGTACGAGGCGATCAAGCGTCTCCTCCTCGCCACGTTCGGCCTCACGGTGGACGCACGGGCCAACCGCCTCCTGGACCTCCCCGAGCTCAGTGACACGTGACTGTCGGTCTGCAATCTGCATGGACCATATGCTGTCGTTGATGGGCGACGAAACCCCGAACGCTCTATTCCGGGCGTTATTTCGACGCCAGCTGCCGGCACGAGTCCGCCTCGCGTTGGCCGGTTTTGCGACGACGGAACCCCGAGCTCTCGCTGCCGAGGCCGACAGGTTCTTCGCGGCTTTGGACACGCAGGCGAGTTTTGGCGCGGCCGTCGCGCATCCCGAGGCTGACCCTGATGCTGATGCACCACACCTCGTGGATCTCGAGGCTGATGCACACCGCGTGGCCACCGCCACGCCACGCCCACCACCACCGCGGAAACTGCGGCCTCCGCCCTCACCGCAAACCTGGTGCCATTTCCACGCCAGGTTTGGCCACAAGGCGAGGAATTGTTGCCCGGGACAAGTCGGTTGCTTCGGCAAGTCGGGAAACTACAAAGCCGGCGCTCGGTAGCGGCCCTGAGCGTCGGCCATTCCGGCAGCCTTCTTTTTATAACGGACACCTTGTCCGGGCGCCGTTTCCTATGCGACACGGGTGCACAGGTGAGCGTTATCCCTGCCTCTACATCCGACAAGCGAACCGCGGGCCGGGGCCCCGCGTTGCTTGCCGCGAACGGAACACCCATACGCACATTCGGGAAGCGCTGCCTCTCCCTGCGGTTCGGAAGGCAACGCTTCACGTGGACGTTCGTAACCGCTAGTGTCCCCATGGCACTGCTCGGTGCGGACTTCCTCTGTGCAAACGGGTTGTTGGTAGATGTGAAGAACAGACGCCTTGTCCAGGCTGAAACGTTCAGCTCGCTTGCTTGTGCGCTGAGCAGCTTGTTGAGCGGCTCACTGAGCGGCTCACCGAGCGGCTCGCCAAGCGGCTTGCTGAGCGGTTCGGTCCCGGCGAGGTTAGTTTGTACGCTTCCGGCAGCGGACGAATTCACCCGCCTCCTCGCCAGTTTCCCGGCCCTTACGCGGTCCACCTTCTCGGCGGGGGCCGTCAAGCACGGGGTGGAACACCACATCCCCACCGACGGGCCACCAGTCTACGCCCGGGCACGCCGCCTCGAGCCGACGAAGCTCGCGGTAGCTAAAGCGGAGTTCGCTACGCTGGAGCGGCTCGGCATCGTGCGGCGCTCCAAGAGTGCTTGGGCGTCGCCGCTCCACATCGTGCCAAAGCCCGGCGGGGGATGGCGACCGTGCGGGGACTACCGGCGCCTCAACGACGCCACCACCCTCGACCGCGACCCCGTCCCCCACATCCAGGACTTCTCCGCCCGGTTGGCAGGCATGTCCTTCTTTTCGAAGGTGGACCTCATACGCGGCTACCATCAGGTCCCCGTCAGGCCGGAGGACATCCCGAAGACGGCCGTCATCACGCCATTCGGACTTTTCGAATTTCTTCGGATGCCCTTCGATTTGAAGAATGTGGCTCAGGCATTCCAGCGACTAATGGACAGCGTCTTGCGCGACTTGGATTTCGTCTACGTCTACCTGGACGACATCATCGTCGCCAGCGCGTCCCACGAAGAGCACCTCCACCATCTCCGCACCCTCTTCGAACGGCTGGGCCAGCATGGCCTCATCGTGAACCCCGCCAAGTGCCGGTTCGGCGTCGCCGACATCGACGTTTTGGGGGCACCGCGTCACCAGGCACGGGACCGTCCCCCTACCGGCCAAGGTGGAGGCGGTGAAGGGGTTTCCGCGCCCCCGCATGATCAAGGGGCTCCAGGAGTTCCTGGGCATGGTAAACTTTTATCATCGGTTCCTGCCCCGCATCGCCCAGCTCCTGCGCCCCTTCCACGAGGCCCTCCGAGGGAAGCCGGGCAAAGGTGACGTTACCTGGACCGAGCAGATGGACGCGGTGTTCGCGGGCGCGAAGCTCGCCTTGGCTAACGCCACCATGCTCGCGCACCCGGCACCCGATGCACCGATCGCCCTCACCACCGACGCCTCGGACTACGCGGTGGGCGCGGTGCACGAGCAATGGGTGCGTGGTGCCTGTCAACCACTGGCGTTCTTCAGCCGGCAGCTTCGCCCGCCCGAACGCCGATATAGTACCTTCGACCGCGAGTTGCTCGGGCTTCACCTGGCGGTCAGGCACTTCCGCCATCTGCTCGAGGGCCGTGCGTTCACGGCTTTCGTCGACCACAAGCCACTGGTCTTCGCGATGGGCAAGGTCGCCGAGCCGTGGTCGGCCCGGCAGCAGCGTCACCTCTCGGCCGTGTCCGAATATACAACGGACATCCGGCACGTCGCGAGGAAGGACAACCCGGTGGCGGATTGCCTTTCCCGGTCTGTCGCCCACGCAGTCCGCCTTGGCATCAACTATGCCCGGATGGCGGCGGACCAGGCCGCCGACCCCAGCGTCCAGGCCTTGCGGACCGCCATCACGGGCCTCCGCGTCACCGAGGTGCTGTTCGACGGCGCGGGCACGGCCCTCTTGTGCGACGTCTCCCTCGGGCGGCCTCGCCCCATCGTGCCCGCGGGCCAGGTTTTTGACGCCATCCACGGCCTGTCCCACCCGGGCACGAAGGCCTCCCAGAGGTTGGTCGCCGACAAGTTTGTCTGGCATGGTCTCCGGAAGGCCGTCCGCGGCTGGACCAGGACGTGCCTCGCGTGCCAGCGCGCGAAGGTGCACCGACACACCCAGGCCCCATTGGCCCCGTTTACGGTGCCAGAGCGTAGGTTGGACCACGTGCACGTGGACCTGGTGGGACCTCTGCCCCCCTCGCGGGGTTTCACCCATGTCCTGACAATGGTGGACCGCACCACCCGGTGGCCGGAGGCCGTGCCTTTGGCGGCGACGACGGCGGCGGACGTCGCACAGGCGTTCATCGCCACCTGGGTCGCCCGGTTCGGCGCCCCCTCGGACATCTCGTTCGACCGTGGCCCCCAGTTCACCTCGACCGTGGCACCCAGCTCTGGGGGGGGGTTGGGCGGGGGCTCGGGGTCTAGCTGCACCGAACCAAGGCTTACAAGCCCCAGGCCAACGGCCTGTGCGAGCGGTTCCACCGCTCGTTGAAGGCCGCGCTCCGGGCCACCCTCCGCGACGGCGGCTGGGTCGACAGGCTCCCCTGGGTCCTGCTGGGCCTCCGGACGGCGCCCAAGGACGACCTGCGCGCATCCGCGCCGGAGTTGGTCTTTGGACAACCGCTGCGGGTGCCGGGCGAGTTCCTCCCCGACCCCACGGCACCATGGTTCGCGGTGCAGGAGCGCTTCGCGCTGCAGGAGACCGCCCGGAGGTTCGCCCCGGTGCCAACGGCGCACCACGGGCACCCACCTACGCACGTCGCCCCGGAGCTTCACACCGCGGAGTACGCCTTCGTCCGGCACGACGCCCACCAGACACCACTGCGGCCCCCGTACGACGGGCCTTTCCGCGTGCTGGAGACCGGGGTGAAACATTTCACCTTGGACATCGGCGGTACTCCCGACCGCGTCTCAGTGGATCGCCTCAAGCCGGCCCACCTCGACGTGGACCACCCACCGCCGGTGGCTCGGCCCCCGCGTCGAGGCCGCCCCACTGCGGGCGGACCCCTGGCACCGCCCAGCCCCGCCGGCATGCCGCCCCCCGGTCCGGCACCCATCCCGGGTACAGCCGGAGGCACCCCAGCTGGCATCCCTGCACCCCGGACGCCGCCAGTCGCCAGAGGGCGCTTCGGCCGGGTCATCCGTTTGCCCCGCAAACTGGCCCTCCAGGTGCGCGGGAATTCTGGGGGGGCGGGGGGGATATACACCGGGCGCGCAGCCCGGAGCGCTCCAGTGCTACAGTGGAGCTCTTGAAATAAAGACTCTTTGAACTTACCGCGTTGGCCGCTTCCTCCTTGCTATACAAGTAGCGCGCGTAGCACCGCGCTTCAATGTGATATTTGCTAAGTTCAAAAAGGGAACTCTGTGAAAACTTGGGGAAACACCCCGAAAACTCGAACTTGTGTAACCTATAATAATCAATCAATCAAAATGGTTTATTGAAAGCATGTCTGGCAGCTAAAAGCTGAATTACACATGCATACATATTCATAATTTGCAATCAAAGATTACTTGCAAGATAAAAATATATATAAAGTCAAAAAAGGTTCAAATAGTGAATTAACAAAAAATGCAAAATTAAAAAAGAAACATGGCATGTTTCAAACAGAAGAAAAAAACCCCAAAAACTGACAATTGTGACGAAGTATTACAAACTATAAACTCTCTGGAGTCCACAAGCCGATTCTATCGGCTTCACGCATGCGCCGAAATGTCTACAAGCCGAATTTATCGGCTCTAACCGCATTCAAATTTACCGTGCAATTACCGCCTCCTGGATTCGATGTGCATAATATATAATAATAATAATAGTAGTAGACTCCAGAGGGTTAAGAATACCAATTAAAATGGCAATGCGCTTGTTTGAAATAAAGCCATGTTCCAAATTTGAGTTGAATATATTAAAAGATAAGGGTTGGAAATCTGGAAAACGTAGCACAGGTGTGACGGACAAACAGACGGAGAGCAAACATATAGTCACCTCCGATGAAACCAGTAGGGGACTGATAACCAACCGAGCAGTTGAGCCCCCCATTGCTTCTTTCAAACCGCATTATTGCACGTCTTGGGCACAAGGGGGCACTCAAACGCCATCCATAATTGATGATGCTCAAAACACATTGGACAGTTTGGAAATGCATGGATGTCTGCACCTTGTCTAAATTCCAACATTCCATTTATTCTGCGTCAAACAAAGTGAGGCATCTTCTATGAGCCTGGATTCTGTCTGAAAAAAAGGGAAGAAAAATAAACCAGTATTAAAAAGTATGAAATAATAATGGGATTTCTATTCTACAGGGTATATTTTACCATTTGTACCAATGATAAGCTATCCTTATGCATTTAGATGCATCAACACCTGTCACGTTTGGAATTTAAAGGTCATTTGGAGCAAAGGTCGAGTGCAGGACGGAGCTCACGTTATTTATATATTTTATTTTTTTGTATACAAGATCGAGGCTTGTGTAAGAGTGAACATTAATCAGAAAGAAAAAAAAACCGACACACAAAACATAAGATAAAGGGAGTGGGAGACAAGATGTAGAGAGAGAGGGAAGCACACAAGTACAACAGCAGAGAACAGGGACATTGGGAGATCTGTGGGAGGGAGAGGGCTTGGGGGGGGGAGAGGTGCATGGGAGAGGGGGTGGGGGGGTGTTTTGAGGTATAAAACACATGGACACTGCTAGTATTTCCAGGAAAGAAGTCGGTATTTCAAAAAAGTGGATCTGGGGTGAATTAACAAGGGTAGAAGAGATCAAGGTTTTGGATGGGGGAAGATAAGAGATGGTGGTGATCAGCTGTTTTAAAGACCAGGAGGGAGGAGTGGGATTGTCGAGAGTGAGGGAGTTTGTTCCAGAGGCGGGAGAGGAGAGGAGTGAAGGTGAGCAGAGAGTCTTGATTTTGGCAATTTCACCACAAGAGGGTTGCTGGCAGATCTTGTGCAACCTGTAGGGATATTTGGGGGACAGAGCACAGATGGACCTAGGGGAGCTAGGCTGGATATGGATCGGTAGAAGACAGAAAGACCACCAACCTGCCTGCGGTGAGTGAGTGAGTAAAAGGCCCTCGGAGGTAGCTTCATCACGGGAGATTCCAATGATTCTGAACGCTTTGGTTTCAACAGCGTGAAGCCGAGCTAGGTGTGAGGCAGGAGCACCAGCCCAGAGGGGAGAGCAGTATTCCATTGAGCTGCGGATGAAAGCCTTGTATGTGGTGAGGAGCTCAGGTGTGCCAAGGAAAGACTTCGCACGACGGAGGATGCCCAGTCGGCGACTGGCTTTGGAGGCCAGCTTGGAAATGTGGTTTTCCCAGGAAAGATCATGGCAGATAGAGACCCAAAAGCTTGAGTGATAGAACTTCTTGGAGAGGATTGTTGAGAAAGTAGATGGGAGGGTTTCCAGACGGTCTCAGAGAGACATAGTAAGAGTGTGAGATTTGTCAGGATTGAAAGACATGTTCCACTTGTTTGAACAGTCTGTGATTTTGTCCAGGTCTGCAGAGAGTGAGGAGGCTGCAGACTGCCGATCTGAGGGATGAGGAATGGAGCGGCAGATCGTGGTCATCAGCAAAGAGATAGAGATGATTTTCCAGAGAGTCGGAGAGATCATCGATGAAGATCAGAAAAAGCACAGGGCCCAGAACACTGCCTTGGGGAACTCCAGCCTTAACAGGAAGGGGAGATGAGAAAATTCCATTCAGGGCCACACCTTGACTACGACCAAAGAGTAAGTCTGCCAGCATGTCCAGATTGAGGATCTCCATCCAATGTTGAGACAGCAGAAGCAGCATGTCCTGAGTAGAGTGACCTGGTCTGAAACCAAATTGATGATCAGAGATCAAGCCATTGGAGAAGAGGAAAGATTTGATATCCGAAGCAATGATAGATTCCATGAATTTGCTGATAATTTGGAGCAGGCTGATTGGTCTGTAATTGCAAGGATGTGTTTTTGCACCTTTTTGTGTAAAGCGGTAGTGTTGGCTGATTTCCAAACTGATGATGAGAGATCAAGCCACTAGAGAAGAGGAAGGATTTGATGTCAGAATCGATGATGGATTCCATGACTTTGCTGATAATTGGGAGCAGGCTGATTGGTCTGTAATTGCAACGATCTGTTTTTGCACCTTTTTGTGTAAAGCGGTAATTTTTGCTGATTTCCAAGATGCTGGCAGCTAACCTTGAGCTAAAGAGAGGGTGAAGAGAATAGAGAGAGCGTTTGAAAGAGCGGCAGAGCAGGATTTTAGGACCCATGGGCTGATGCCGTCTGGTCGTGTTGCAGAATCAGAGTCGAGGTTTGACAGAAACTTACCCACCTTGTCAGGAGGGAAGGACACAGAGTCCAGGAGCAGCTGGGTTCGACTGGGTAAGGTGGGAACAGAGAGAGATGGTTTTGGGACACAAGATTTTGAGGCAAACACAGAGTTGAGGCATTTGGCTTTGTCACGTGTGGTGTGAACTGTGTAGCCATTTGAGGTAAGGGAGGGGATGGAGGGGGGGACAAATACCTGAAACAGATTTGACCAGATGCCACCAGGATTTGGAGGAAGTAGACATAAACCACTGAATAAAACACTGCATGGGAAAGTTTTAACATATTTACATAATATTTAAACAAAACTGTGAAAAACAATCTGGGAAAAGTCCTTAAGTGAGGATGTGGATTTGAGAAAAAAGGAGAAAGGGTTGAGTATGGAGGAAACTAGAGTTGGAAAGGCTGGAGAAATAGGGAATAAAGGGGGCTGGGCACAAGGCGAGACAAGGGGGCGAGAGAACAAGCATGTTTCAGCAAGGAGAGAAATAATTATTAAAGGTAATTTTTCTTTATTATTATTGTTTTTGTATTTAAAACGTTAGACAAAGGGTAAGATGTTCGTGGGAGGTAAAGGGGAGAAAAGAAAATCAAAGAAACAAGCAAATACACCGAAGGAAAGAACTTATATTCACAATGTACCGACGGGGTGGAGGGAGCTCAGAGAGAACCACGCCACCACGCACGAGGTGCGAACAGAAAACGTCTAATTACACACAAGTTTGCAATAATTACAAAAGCAACTAGAAACACACAATAACACATACGCAATAAAATAACCAGTCGAAATTTGACAAAGACACGAATGGGAAAATACTCAAACTTGGATGTCGTGGAGAGAACGAAGCAAGCTCCTCGTTCAAGGGACAGGAAGCGCTCGTCGGTTGATAATTTATTGCGGTTTATGTATTACTATTCGGTGTTGTTGCTTGCAGTGTTTTGTCCAAATGAGATCGATCCAAATAACGTTTAACCAGAGTCGGTTGTGGTTAATGTGTCTCCTCTGGGCTCATGAGTCTGGGAGGTCGGTGGTTAGAATCCTGGCCGAGTTATAACAAAGACTTAAAAATGGCACGTGCTGCCTCCTTGTTTGAATAAAAGGATAGAGCATGGACAAATAACCATATGTTAGCAAACATTGTGCAGGCGAGCCAGGGGGGCAGGGTGGGAGACAATAGAGCGACACTTTGAGAAATAAGGGATCTGACTAAGAATGAGGGCCAGAGGACGACACAGGGGGTGGACAATATGGATGCAGCCACAAACTCTCATTAACAGAAGTGGAAGGGAAACCTGGAATGAGGTGAGTTTGGGGAGGATTAATGGAGGTAGAAAATATCAGGGTTGTGAATGGGAGATGACCCGAGATGGTGGTGAACAGCTGTCTGGAAGTGCTTGAGGAAGGAATAAGATTGAAGATATTGGGAAAGTTGGTTCCACAGGTGGGGAAAAAATTGGAATATCTATGAGTGGAGGTGAGCAATGATTCTGAATTTTGGGAGTTTCATTACCAGGGCGTCGACGTCGGACTGTATGCACCCTGCCAGAACCTGGAAGGGACAAAACTAGGAGAGGGTAGAGGGTGCAAGACCAAAAAGTCTAATATCAGTGGTACTGTCGTGTCCCAGCTAATGATGCTACCCCGCAGCCTTGTGATGCGCACGATACAGAGAGATCCTCAGTGATGGAAGTCGAGTGCCGGCAAACGGAGCCCGAGTCTGAGTTCCAAGGTTACAGGTCAAAGTTAGAGTTTAAGTCTCGACCTCTACAGTCTCCGCATATTAAACCTAAATCAAGTGTCGGGCATCATGACAAGCAATTTCACTTCAGATGGTTCTCCGATAGTTTCAGATCTTTCTCCCAGGTGAGTGCACTTCCAAAGAGGTAAAACAGGTTGATCACGTGGTATGATCTTAGAGGAGCTATAGATAAAGTTGCGGGAGCAGTCCAATTACAAAGCGCCTGCAATAAATGGCAGAAAGTGAAACATGAAAGTTCTTTCTTTATTTTATTTTGATATTTTGCTTTGATTTCGTGATATGGTTAATTATGTAATTTTTGTTATGGGACCTTGAATTTAGTCGGTGTGCAATTATTAATTTTTTTGTCAGAATCGTTTCCTAGTTACAGTGTGTAGAAAGTCTAGCGAAATGTGAACTAGTTTATGCCTAGGTCACACATAGGCGGATATTTTGGCGACTACCGGCGACTGCCGGCGATCAAGATTTTTCGGCGACTACTAGCGACTACTGGCGATGTCGGGTGGTAATGTGACCATAAAATATGGTCAGGCGGCAGTATGGCGACTGCAGGCGGCCACATTGACTCGTAACTCGGCCGCCACTAGTCCTACTGCTGTCGTCGTCAGTCTCCCATAGCCGCAGGGGAGACGTGACAGTTCTTCTGTAGTCGATATGCAGCCGCAACAGTGTCGGCCCGTAGTCGGGAAGATGCCGCAGGAAGGCCGTATGGCATTCGCATCTCTGCCGTGCTAGCTGGTGGGGGCGATTGCGGAAGACTATGAGCGACTGGGTTGCGGCCGCTTTACGCTCTTATTACGGATACCGACGACGGCATGGCGGTTCCATCACGACAGCATGGCGGATTTTTTTCCATTGCGACTGAGCGCGCCGTTTTTAAACATTTTAAAAACTTTTTGGCCCCTTTGCGACTCTTGCCGACTGCAGGCGACCTGGGGAGGATAACCACGACTACAGGCGACCGTCCATTACGGTTTCATTTCGATTGTCGGCGGATGGTGGCGATTTTTTCAGTCGCCAGTAGTCGCCGACAAATCCGCCTATGTGTGACCTAGGCATTAAGAATCACAGTAAAAAAGAGCCAGGTAACTCGAGCGAAATCGATGACACGACATCACAAATCCCCAAGATTCCCACCTAAAGCAAAGTTAAAAAAAAAAATGGAAAAAGTTCCACAAAGAATGATCCAACATCAAATTTTGAGTTAAAAAAAAAATCTTCTGTTTTGACCCCTGTGACACGAATTCCCCTCCACTTGGAGCATGAAGTGGGGGTCAAATTCAAAAAGTCGTTACATATTTCTTGCGTCCCCCAATGCTTATTGCCTGTTCAAAGTTTCATTTAAAAAACGTTTTCAAATGTGCCCGTAATTGCATTTTTTTTGGTATTTGTATTTTTTTGGTATTTGCATTTTTTGGGTATTTGCATTTTTTTGGTATAGGCATTTTTTGGGGTATTTGCAATTTTTTTGATATTTGCATTTTTGGGGTATTTGCATTTTTTGATATTTGCATTTTTGGGGTATTTGCATTTTTTTGGTACTTGCATTTTTTTGGTGTTTGCATTTTTTTGGCATTTGCATTTTTGGGGTATTTGCATATTTTTGGTATTTGCATTTTTTTGGTATTTGCATTTTTTGGTATTTGCATTTTTTTGGTATTTGCACTTTTTGGTATTTACATTTTTTGGTATTTGCATTTTTTGGTATTTGCATTTTTTGGTATTTGCATTTTTTTAGTATTTGCCCTTTCGACCCCGCCCCAGGAGCGCAGGGGCCGGGGGCCACAAAAGACACTGCGCTTGCACCCTCTTGCCATGTGGTGATCATAACCACCAAGTTTGGTGAATTCCTGCTCAACCAGTCAGGAGGAGATAGCGTGACGGACGGATGGACAGACACAGCCAAACAGACTGACGGAGCCGATTAAAATATCCCCAACCCATTTTTGTTAAAGTGTGGGGATAACTAGCAAATCACCATTGATCACAAGCAGTTGTCGCTGCAAGACACTGGCATGGATTTTGCTTCAGTTTTTGCTCCTATTTGATGTCAAGTGATGTTGGCTTACTTTCAAGCAGATGGAAGATGGCTTTGGGTAAATGATGGGGTGAAAAGGGCAGAGAGAGGAAGTGCAAGAGCAGCAGAGCTTTTTGGACATGTGAGCTGATGCCATCCGGTCCAGTTGCAGTGTCACAGTCTAGGGTTACCCTGAAACGTCTCCACCTTCTCAGGTTCAAAAGACACGGAGTCCAGGAGCAGTTGGGTGGGACTGGGTAGGAGGGTGGGGAGTATGGAGAGCAAAGTGTCGGAGACACAACATGTGGAAGCAAACAGAGAATTGAGGCATTCTGCCTTGTCAAAAACGGAGTTGCCTGTGGTACCATTTGAAGTGAGGGAAGGCATTGAGGGGAGAATACACCATATAGTCAGGTTCACTATGTTAACAAATATAATTTCTTTCAAAATTTTGGGATTAGCAAACCTGTACATTTTTGGAATCTTCAGAGCATGGAGAATCTGAAAATCAATGTTGGCATTTGCACAGACAACTGCATGGCCGCCATTTTGGATTTTGAAAATGGCCGCCATAAAATACATATTTTGCGTGATCTCGGCTTCTAGTCAACCTAGAGACTTAATTAAATATGCTAATCCTATGTTTTCTGGGTCAAGGAATCCAATAAAGGCCTCAAAATAGTGCTCAGGATTATATAAAAGCAACAAACAAAGGTAATTGAAAACCATTGTCTTTATATTTGTGATATAACTGTATTACATAATACATGATATTGCAAGTCCTTTGAAGTTATAGGTTGTTATAGGAAGTTATAGGTAGTATCAGATTGAACTATAAGTCCGAAACACAGGATCTACGAGGTCTATACCGTTCAGGAATATGCTTTTACAGATCTTCATCACTGTCCTGAGTGTCATTTTCGCAAAGGTGTCTACGCAAATGTAAACATTAATTTTTGGATTCCTCATGCTCTGAATATTCCAAAAATGTATAGTTTTGCTAATCTCCAAAAATTTTGAACGAAAAAACATAGTGAACCTGACTAATACACCATACACCATACACAGACTTAACAAGGCACCACCAGGTTTTAAATGATAGCAAGGCACCATCATGTTTTAGATGACGCAAGCTTTAAGGAAGGTAGATAGCAGAGATGGGGTTGTAGTTGTTGGTGTTGTTACCTCTGCCAACAAAGGTGGATGGAGGTTATGTTTTCACCCCTGTCTGTCTGTCTGTTTGTTTGTCTGTCCGTTTGTGAACAAAATATCTCAAAAGGCTGTAAACGGATTCTGACGAAATTTGGCGGAGATGTAGTGCATGTGACAAGGACGAAATATTTAGATTTTGGTGAAGATCTGGATTCGGATCCGGCTACTGGAATTTTTAAACTGATTCTTCACCATTGGGAGATCGGGCCAAAAAGGATACATAGCAGGATATCTCAAAACGTTATGGATAGATTTGGACGAAACTTATGGGACAGGTTGAGTGTGTGACAATGACTAATCGATTCAATTTTGGTGAAGATCCGGATCCGGCTAGTAGAATGTTTTAAGTGATTCTTCACCATTGAGTGATCTTGTCAACCAGGCGGAGGTATTCTCTGTACTGAGTGCCGTTCTACTTGTTGTTGTTGTTGTTGTTGTTGTTGTATAGTCCCAGACAGTTCTCTCAAAGAAGCCTGTGGCACGGAGTTGGCCGATCGATCTCGCGGGAGTGACCCAGAGATCCCCCACATCCAGGATGGTATACCCCCGCCTTCACCAAGTCAGGGGCATGACAGAGTTAGAGGGAGAGATAGAGAGAGGGAAAAGAGACAGAGACAAGAAGGAAAGGGCCTGAAGGAGCTGTGCTCCTACGCGAGTTGAAAGGATTGACGCGACAAAAGACGGGAATTCGTCCGAGTTTCTTTATTGAGCAAAACCAAAACTCGGGCACTCTGAAAAGCCCGTTTATCGGGCAGCAATATATATATATGCAATCAAACACGTCATGCCGGAGCGTTTGCCCGGAAAGGCGAGACTGGGCGTGCCCGGGCGGCCTGGGCGAGCCCGGGAAAGGCAAGTCTGGACATGCCCGGGAAAGGCGTGCCCGGGCGGCCTGGGGCGAGCCCGGGAAAGGCGAGTCTGGGCATGCCCGGGAAAGGCGAGACTGGGCGGTCTGGGCGAGCCCGGGAAAGGCGAGTCTGGACATGCCCGGGAAAGGCGTGCCCGGGCGGCCTGGGCGAGCCCGGGAAAGGCGAGTCTGGGCATGCCCGGGAAAGGCGAGACCGGGCGTGCCTGGGCGGCCTGGGCGAGCCCGGGAAAGGTGAGTCCGGGCATGCCCGGGCGGCCTGGGCGAGCCCGGTACAGTGATCGCTCCCTGGTTGCGTCTTCGGCAGGTGTAAGGCGATTGTGTATGCTCAGCGGCAACCGCTGCACGCGCCCCCCCCAGAATCGACTTGCACCCGCAGGGTCAATTTAAGGGGGGTCCTGATGACTCGGCCAAAGCGACCCCTGGAGGGTTGTGGGGGGGGGGGGGTCCGGTGTGGTGGTGGGTGGTCGAGCGGGGGGAACCGTGGATGGGGGGCGGCCTCGCCATGGAGGAAGGGCCAACCATGGTGGTTGGTCGACGTCCACGTGCGCCGGCTTGAGGCGGTCCACCGAAATCTGGTCCGACCTGCCGCCGACGTCGATGATGAAAGACTTGTCGTCCCGTCGCAGGACCCGGAAGGGCCTGTCGTACGGTGGCGGGAGTGGCCCCCGGTGTGCGTCATGACGCACAAAAACGTACTCTGCTGTGTGAAGCGCTGGGGGGACGTAGGACTGGGGGCTACTGTGGCGGGACGTTGGCACGGGGGCAAACCGTCGGGCGGCCTCCTGGAGGTCCGAGCGCTGGCGAGCTGCGGACCAGGGACTGGTAGCGTCGGGCACGAACTCGACCGGGACGCGTAGCGGCTGGCCGTAGACTGGCTCGGCGGTGGACGCCTGGAGGTCCTCCTTGGGGGCCGTGCGGAGGCCCAAAAGGACACACGGCAGCCAGTCGGCCCAACCGCCGTCCTGAAGGCCGGCCATGAGCGCGGCCTTCATGGAGCGGTGAAAACGCTCGCACAACCCATTGGCTTGGGGGTGGTAGGCCGTGGTATGGTGGAGCCTGACCCCCAGGTTGCAGGCGACCGCGCCCCACAGCTCGGAGGTGAACTCCGGACCGCGGTCCGAAGAGATGTCCGCCGGTGCGCCGAAACGGGCGACCCAGGTGGCGATGAAAGCCTGCGCCACGTCGGCAGTGGAGGTGGAAATGAGAGGAATGGCCTCCGGCCACCTGGTGGTCCTGTCCACCATGGTGAGCAGGTGTGTGAAACCTCGTGATGGGGGAAGGGGGCCCACCAGGTCCACGTTGACGTGGTCGAAACGCCGTTCGGGCACGGTGAAAGGTAACAGGCGGGGCCTGGGTGTGGCGGTGGACCTTGGCCCGCTGGCAGGCCGTGCAGGCGTTGGCCCAATCGCGGACGTCCTGTCGAAGTCCGTGCCAGACGAAATGCGCCGACACCAGCTTCTGGGAAGCTTTCCGGCCTGGGTGGGAAAGGCCGTGGAGGGAGGCGAAAACGCGGCGCTGCCAGGTAACGGGCACGACGGGGTGAGGCTGGCCTTGGGAGACGTCGCAGAGCAGGACAGTGTCCGCGAAGGGGATGTCGGCCAGGCGGAGGCCCGTGTCCGCCGCCCGGAGGGCTTGCACCATGTTGTCGGTGGTCTGGTCGGCCGCCATAAGCGCGAAGTCCATGCCGAGGTGGACCGCGTTCGCGCTGGCCCGAGAAAGACAGTCGGCCACGGCGTTGTCTTTTCCGGCGACGTGCTGTATGTCCGTGGTAAACTCCGACACGGCGGAGAGGTGGCGCTGCTGGCGGGCCGACCATGGCTCCGTGACTTTGGCCATCGCGTAAACCAACGGCTTGTGGTCGACTAAAGCCGTGAACGGGCGGCCCTCCAGGAGGTGGCGGAAATGGCGAACGGCCAGGTATAGACCGAGGAGCTTGCGGTCAAATGTGCTATATTTTAGCTCGTTCGGCCGGAGTTGCCGGCTAAAAAAGGCGAGTGGCTGCCAAACCCCGTTCACCCATTGTTCGTGTACGGCACCCACCGCATAGTCGGAGGCGTCCGTAGTGAGGGCGATGGGAGCGTCGAGCACCGGGTGAGCCAGCAGCGTTGCGTCGGCGTGGGCCAGCTTTGCGCCTGTGAATGCCGCATCCATGGCTGCGGACCAGACGACGTCATGCTTGGCCGGCTTGCCCCGGAGGGCTTCGTAAAGGGGCCGCATGAGCTGAGCAGCGCGGGGCACGAAACGGTGGTAGAAATTCACCATGCCGAGGAACTCCTGCAGGGCCTTGATGGAGCGGGGACGCAGGAACTCTGTGATGGCCTCGACCTTGGTTGGCAGCGGAATGGCCCCGTTCCTGGTGATGTGGTGGCCCAAAAAGTCAACGGCCGTCGTGCCGAAGTGGCATTTGGCCAGGTTGACGATTAAGCCGTGCTCGCTGAGGCGCCCGAACAGTGTTCGGAGGTGGAGGAGGTGCTCGGCCCGGGACGTGCTGGCGACGAGGATGTCATCCAGGTAGACGAAGAGGAACGGCAGGTCGCGCAGCACGCCGTCCATCAAGCGCTGGAACGCCTGGGCCGCGTTCTTGAGGCCAAACGGCATTCTCAGGAATTCGAACAGGCCGAACGGCGTGATGACGGCCGTTTTTGGGACGTCGGCCGGCCTGACAGGTACCTGGTGGTATCCCCGTATTAGGACAATTTTCGAGAAAATGACCCGCCCCGCCAAACGGGCGGAAAAGTCCTGGATGTGCGGGACCGGATACCTGTCGGGGGTGGTAACGTCGTTGAGGCTGCGGTAGTCGCCACATGGGCGCCAGCCGCCCCCCGGCTTCGGCACGATGTGCAGTGGCGAGGCCCACGCGCTATCGGAGCGCCGCACGATGCTGAGGTGCTCCAACGCGTCGAACTCGGCTTTTGCCACGGCGAGCTTGGCCGGTCGAGGCGGCGGGCTCTGGCGTAGACCGGCGGGCCCGTAGTTGGTATGTGGTGCTCGATACCATGTCTCACTGCGACGGCCGAAAACGTCGGCCACGTGAGGGCCGGGAACTCTGCGAGCAGGCGAGCGAACTCGTTCGCCGCCGGGAGGGCGCATGCTAGTTCGGTCAGCGCGGAGCTGCTCATCGTGCATGCCAGGGAGCTGAAAGTCTCGGCGTTGACAAGGCGACGCCGTTTGACGTCGACCAGCAGCCCGTGTGCGCAGAGGAAGTCGGCGCCTAGCAAAGCCATGGGCACGCTCGCCGTCACAAAGGTCCAATTAAAGCGCTGTTTGCCGAAGCAGAGGGTGACGTTGCGCGGGCCGAAGGTGCGGATGGCCGATCCGTTGGCAGCGACCAAGGAGGGGCCGCAAACGGCGTTCTGTCTGTCCTGCTCGGAGGCGGGTATGATGCTCAGTTGGGCACCGGTGTCACAAAGGAAACGCCGCCCGGACGCTTTGTCCTTGATGAAAAGCAAGTTGCCTGAGTGGCCGGCACTCAGGGCTGGTAATGAACGCCGGCCCGGCCGTTTCCCAACTTGCCGAAAGTGCACGGGGGTCGGCATGTCCGAGCCTTGTGTCCGAAGCTGGCGTGGTAATAACACCACGCTTGGTCAGGTGGAGGCCCTGGCCGTCATGTTGGAAGCGGTCGGCGTGGCGTGGCGGCCGCCAGTTGCACCGGCAGTTCGGCCTCCAACCGCATCGGGCGCCATGGGCGTCACCTCGGACGGCGGCGGGCTCCAGGTAGCCGCCCCGATGTGCTGGCCTGCCGAGGAGATCTTGTCGGCTTCCCTGGCGTGGGCGCGGGGATCCGTGATCTGCGTGCCTGCCAGGGCGAAGCGTACCTGGCTACGCAGCTGGCGGAGGAACAGCTCTCGGAAAAGAAAATCCGGGGAGTGCTCACCGAGCAGCGAGAGCATGTAGTCCATTCGCTCGGACGGGCGCGTGTCGCCGAGCTCGGGCAGGTCGAGCAGGCGTCATGTGCGTTCTGCCGGTGAGAGGGCGAATGCATCGAGGAGGAGCGTCTTGATCGTGCCATACTTGTCAGCGGCTGGCGGGTGCTGGAGGAGGCCCAGGGCGCGGGCCGCGGTGGCGGAGCCGAGTGCCGCTACCACATGGTGGAAGCGGGTGTCATCGGCGGTAATGCCTCGCAGGGTAAACTTGGAGTCCGCCTGGGCAAACCAAACCGCCGTGTGAGCCTCCCAGAAGGTAGGCAGTTTAAGGGCAACTGCCGTGTCCATGTCGGGGGTCACCAATGAAGGAGCTGTGCTCCTACGCAAGTTGAAAGGATTGACGCGACAAAAGACGGGAATTCGTCCGAGTTTCTTTATTGAGCAAAACCAAAACTCGGGTACTCTGAAAAGCCCGTTTATCGGGCAGCAATATATATATGCAATGAAACACGTCATGCCGGAGCGTTTGCCCGGGAAAGGCGAGACTGGGCGTGCCCGGGCGGCCTGGGCGAGCCCGGGAAAGGCAAGTCTGGACATTCCCGGGAAAGGCGAGACCGAGCGTGTCCGGGCGGCCTGGGCGAGCCCGGGAAAGGCGAGTCTGGGCATGCCCGGGAAAGGCGAGACTGGACGAGCCCAGGAAAGGCGAGTCTGGACATGCCCGGGAAAGGCGAGACCGGGCGTGCCCGGGCGGCCTGGGCGAGCCCGGGAAAGGCGAGTACGGGCATGCCCGGGAAAGGCGAGTACGGGCATGCCCGGGAAAGGCGCGTCTGGGCATGTCCGGGCGGCCTGGGCGAGCCCGGTACAGTGATCGCTCCCTGGTTGCGTCTTCGGCAGGTGTAAGGCGATTGTGTATGCTCAGCGGCAACCGCGATCAGTTGGCCGATCGATCTCGCGGGAGTGACCCAGAGATCCCCCACATCCAGGATGGTATACCCCCGCCTTCACCAAGTCAGGGGCATGACAGAGTTAGAGGGAGAGATAGAGAGAGGGAAAAGAGACAGAGACAAGAAGGAAAGGGCTGATCTATGGGGACCAAATGGCACTCTGACCGTGACCACGCTGCCCTGACAAATCCGAGCATCAGGGAAGAATGGGGAAGATTTGGCCCCCGACTTGCATCCACCACAAAGAGGTGTCCTTGATGGTTGTCAGAGATTGAGAGGGGGGGGGGGGGGATGGGGTGATCAGACCCAGGAAAGTGGAGACACCTTTTTAGATTGTCAAAATTGTCAGGTGCAGTTTAACATAAAAAGATGGAAGGTCCTGGGGATGCATAAGAGTAATGAAAATACAGATTATATAATACAAGGGGCAGTCTTGGAGTGTGTCACAAAGGAAAAGGATCTGGGGGGCAGTAATAGGGACAACGGGGAAGAGGGGGGGGGGGGGTAATTAGACAGCACAGTTCCAGCTACCTTTAGGTAAAGCTAACAGCTTTTTAGGTTGTATTTGGAGAGGATAAATTATTTATAAATGAAAAGAGGTAGTGTTAATATTGTCCGCAAATTTATTGAGGCCTCATCTGAAATATTGTGTACAGTTTTGGTCACCCGAAGAAGGACATTGCTTCCATAGAAAGGGTTCAGTGTATAACGACTGGATTGATTACCTGGAGGTGGAGTTTGAGATATACCGTATCTAGAGAGACAGTGCCGATGTCATGCTTACTTGCACTAAGTTATGAGCAGCGGCTTAAGGCGACAGGACTTTATACATTATAAACGAGGCGATTAGGAGGGGATATGATATAAATGTTAAAGATAATGAAGGGTATACACAAAATAAGAGCAGAAGAGTATTTAACAGCGGAATAGGCAGTGATAGGACCAGGGGAAACACCGTGAGAGTAAATAAGAGGAGATTTAGTAAGGCAGGGTGGTAAGGCGCAGGGGTAGTAAGGCAGGTAGTAAGGCTGAGTTGGTAAGGCAGGGTAGTAAGGCAGAGGTGATAAGACAGGGTGGTAAGGCAGGGGTAGTAAGACAGGGTAGTAAGGCAGAGGTGGAAAGGCACAGGCAGGGTAGTAAGGGAGAGGTGGTAAGGCAGGGTAGTAAGGCAGAGGTGATAAGACAGGGTGGTAAGGCAGGGGTAGCAAGACAGGGTAGTAAGGCAGAGGTGGAAAGGCAGGGTAGTAAGGGAGAGGTGGTAAGGCAGGGTAGTAAGGTAGAGGTGATAAGACAGGGTAGTAAGGCAGAGGTGGTAAGGCAGGGTAGTAAGGTAGAGGTGATAAGACAGGGTAGTAAGGCAGAGGTGGTAAGGCAGGGTAGTAAGGTAGAGGTGGTAAGGCAGAGGAGTAAGGCAGAGGTGGTAAGGCAGGGTAGTAAGGTAGAGGTGGTAAGGCAGGGGTGGTATGGCAGGGTAGTAAGGCTGAGGTGGTAAGGCAGAAGTGATAAGACAGGGTAGTAAGGCAGAGGTAGTAAGGCGGGGGTCTTTCACTCAGAGTTGTTATAACGCTTCCAGTTCGGGGATCGTCACACCTGGACAACTGATCCGCAGCTCTCCTGCCAGTTCTTCCAAGTTAGGTTCCCCCGATCATTTACATTGTGTTTTACTGTTTTGTTTTTATTCCTGTTTCTCTGTTCATGTTTTTCATCGGTTTTTCTATCTCATGCCATGTCCTGCTGTGTTGTATCGTTTAATTTGTCTCTAGAGTTGAGTTGAGGCCTACCTGCTGCAGGCATCGTGGAGTTTGTTTGCATTCCATTCAATATCTCCATTCCTTCACTCCAGTATTCCATTCATTGTTACTATTGATTCCACAGCTAAATCTATGTCCCTTCCTCCCTCGAAAATTTGAACAGGATTATCTTTTTTTCGCTTGGAAAAAAAAATCAAGAACAAACACTCAGGGGAAGCGGAGGGGGGGGGGGGGCGGGAGGGGCATGGGGGGTGGCGGTTTGGAAATGCTAAAAACTACGAACAACAACAGCATCGGAAATAATAAATCAGTTTTTCGCTCATTTTACCCCTGCTTTTCACTCTCCCAGCTTTGTTCTTCCCCTCCCGGCTTCGCCCGCTCCCCACAGCCCCAAACTCCCGGCTTCTCCCCGCCCTGCGTGCCTCTCCTTACTCTTGTCCACATCCCTGTGTCCTATCAGCAGCTCCTCTCTCCCTATCCATAACTTTGTGGAACTCAAACATCCGGGGCCTCCATTCCAACCTGACATCTCTAAATCCAGGCCACTGCCGATAAACTGGACATCATCAGTTTAACAGACTCCTTCCTTCCCACAGGACATCCCTTACTCCTTCGTGACTCTCCTTGGCTGTTGTCTCTTCTAGTTTGATAGACCTAAACCCTGTCCTTCTAGCGGAGTTACGCTGTACATAAAAACTCAATTTCTCAATCTCCGTGTACTGGTTTTTCACCTTCCAAACCCCAAGAGTACCTCTGGCTACGACTTCCCCTCCGCTCCCACGTCATGTTTGTCTGTGTGTTGCACCGCACCCCCCAATTGTGACGACTCCATCTACATCTCTCTCTGATGACGTGAACCAACTTTAAATTACTCATCCCAACTATTTTCCTCATATGTGGCGAGTTCAGTTGTCACCACTCTAAATGGAAGGGTGTTGGTACCTGTCATCAGCCATGGCACTTCTGCAAAGGACTTCAGTGGCCCCATGGGACGAACTCAATCCGTGTATATTTCCCATCCGGATCTCTCCCAATGGCAAATGTTCTCTTCTGGATTTGGTGATGACCGACCTCCCTGCCAATTGTCTTGCTCAGCAGCCTCTGCCCCAATTGGCTCATCTGATCATGTTCTTGTAAAGGTCAACATCTCTCTGGCCTTTCTCAGAACAGTCTCGGTGCCTGTGAGTCTGGCAGTTCACTCAGGTGACCTGGGAGGGACTGCAAGCAGTCATCACGCTTCTGGACTGGTCTCCTATATTTACCACCCTTGATATTAAATAAGTCTGGGAATTCTTCCACAGAAACCTGCTCTCGCTTGTCTTCATCTCCACAGATTAATCTCATCTCGCCTTCTGAGTACTCTGAATCCTCTGGTGATGCAGTTTCTTTAAAACGTGAATTCTGCTGGAAGACAAATCCAACCGAAGGCAACATTCCACAAGGCCCACAACGTGTGTGCCTACTCTCAGGAGAGCCAGAAAGCAACGATCTGTCCAATCTCAAGAATGTGCTTTCAAGCTTGTCTCCCTCCTCTAAAATCTGGTGGTGCCTAGTCAAGTCTGTCTGTGGTGTGTGCTTCCCCTTCATCCCTTCCCTCACCTCAAAAGGCACCACAGCCGACTCCGCTGGTGAGAAGGCCGAATGCCTCAATTATATTTTTGCTTAAATATGTTGTGTCCCTACCCCCCTCTCTCTGTACCCACCCTTCCCAGTTGTACCCAACTGCTCCTGGATTCTGTGTATTTTACCCCTGAGAAGGTGGAAAGGTTTCTGGAAGCCCACGACTCTGACTCTGCAACTGCACCAGACGGCATCAGCTCATGCGTCCTAAAAACTTCCTCTATTGCTCTTGTACTTCCTGTCATTTACCACAGGTAACTTTACATCTGCTTGGAAATCAGCCAATATCACAGCATTAAATATCAAATTAATAAATATCATTAAATTGTCAAAAGGTGCAAAAACTGATCCCCTCAACTACAGACCAATTAGCTTACTTCCAATCATCAGTAAGATCATGGAATCCATCCTCACAGTTCACATAAAATTATTCGTTTTCTCCAACAACCTCATCTCAGATCATCAATTAAGATTCAGACATGGTTAGTCCACTTTGGACATGCTGCTTCTGCAATCCCAACAATAGATGTCTGGCATCAGGGCCGTCACTTTCGACATGTCAGTCATGGGATCAGGGCCGTCGCTTTCGACATGTCAGTCATGGGATCAGGTCCGTCACTTTCGACATGTCAGTCATGGCATCAGGGCCGTCACTTTCGACATGTCAGTCATGGGATCAGGGCCGTCGCTTTCGACATGTCAGTCATGGGATCAGGTCCGTCACTTTCGACATGTCAGTCATGGCATCAGGGCCGTCACTTTCGACATGTCAGTCACGGCATCAGGGCTGTCGTTCTCGACATGTCAGTCATGGGATCAGGGCCGTCGCTTTCGACATGTCAGTCATGGCATCAGGGCTGTCGCTTTCGACATGTCAGTCATGGCATCAGGGCTGTCGTTCTCGACATGTCAGTCATGGCATCAGGGCCGTCACTTTCGACATGTCAGTCATAGCATCAGGGCCATCGCTTTCGACATGTCAGTCATGGCATCAGGGCCGTCACTCTCGGCATGTCAGTCATGACATCAGGGCCGTCGCTCTCGACATGTCAGTCATGGCATCAGGGCCGTCACTCTCCACATGTCAGTCATGGCATCACGGCCGTCACTCTCGACATGTCAGTCATGGCATCACGGCCGTCGCTCTTGACATGGCATCAGGGCCGTCACTCTCGATATGTCAGTCATGGCATCAGGGCCGTCACTTTCGACATGTCAGTCATGGCATCAGGGCCGTCACTTTCGACATGTCAGTCATGGGATCAGGGCCGTCGCTTTCGACATGTCAGTCATGGGATCAGGTCCGTCACTTTCGACATGTCAGTCATGGCATCAGGGCCGTCACTTTCGACATGTCAGTCACGGCATCAGGGCTGTCGTTCTCGACATGTCAGTCATGGCATCAGGGCCATCACTTTCGACATGTCAGTCATGGCATCAGGGCCGTCACTTTCGACATGTCAGTCATGGGATCAGGGCCGTCGCTTTCAACATGTCAGTCATGGCATCAGGGCAGTAGTTCGCGACATGTGAGTCATGGGATCAGGGCCGTCACTTTCGACATGTTAGTCATGGCATCAGGGCCGTCACTTTCGACATGTCATTCATGGAATCAGGGCCGTCACTTTCGACATGTCAGTCATGGCATCAGGGCCTTCACTTTCGACATGTCAGTCATGGGATCAGGGCCGTCACTTTCGACATGTCAGTCATGGGATCAGGGCCGTCACTTTCGACATGTCAGTCATGGGATCAGGGCCGTTGCTTTCGACATGTCAGTCATGGGATCAGGGCCGTCGCTTTCGACATGTCAGTCATGGGATCAGGGCCGTCACTTTCGACATGTCAGTCAAGGCATCAGGGCCGTCACTTGCGACATGTCAGTCATGGCATCAGGGCCGTCACTTTTGACATGTCAGTCATAGCATCAGGGCTGTCGTTCTCGACATGTCAGTCATGGCATCAGGGCCGTCACTTTCGACATGGCATCAGGGCCGTCACTTTCGACATGTCAGTCATGGCATCAGGGCTGTCGTTCTCGACATGTCAGTCATGGCATCAGGGCCGTCACTTTCGACATGTCAGTCATGGGATCAGGGCCGTCGCTTTCGACATGTCAGTCATGGGATCAGGGCCGTCACTTTCGACATGTCAGTCATGGCATCAGGGCCGTCACTTTCGACATGTCAGTCATGGGATCAGGGCCGTCGCTTTCGACATGTCAGTCATGGCATCAGGGCCGTCACTTTCGACATGTCAGTCAAGGCATCAGGGCCGTCACTTTCGACATGTCAGTCAAGGCATCAGGGCCGTCACTTTCGACATGTCAGTCATGGCATCAGGGCTGTCGTTCTCGACATGTCAGTCATGGCATCAGGGCCGTCACTTTCGACATGTCAGTCATGGCATCAGGGCCGTCCCTTTCGACATGTCAGTCATGGGATCAGGGCCGTCGCTTTCGACATGTCAGTCATGGCATCAGGGCCGTCACTTTCGACATGTCAGTCAAGGCATCAGGGCCGTCACTTTCGACATGTCAGTCATGGCATCAGGGCCGTCACTTTCGACATGTCAGTCATGGCATCAGGGCCGTCACTTTCGACATGTCAGTCATGGCATCAGGGCTGTCGTTCTCGACATGTCAGTCATGGCATCAGGGCCGTCACTTTCGACATGTCAGTGATGGCATCAGGGCCGTCACTTTCGACATGTCAGTCATGGTATCAGGGCTGTCGTTCTCGACATGTCAGTCATGGCATCAGGGCCGTCACTTTCGACATGTCAGTCATGGGATCAGGGCCGTCGCTTTCGACATGTCAGTCATGGGATCAGGGCCGTCGCTTTCGACATGTCAGTCATGGGATCAGGGCCGTCACTTTCGACATGTCAGTCAAGGCATCAGTGCCGTCACTTTCGACATGTCAGTCATGGCATCAGGGCCGTCACTTTCGACATGTCAGTCATGGCATCAGGGCTGTCATTCTCGACATGTCAGTCATGGCATCAGGGCCGTCACTTTCGACATGTCAGTCATGGCATCAGGGCCGTCACTTTCGACATGTCAGTCATGGGATCAGGGCCGTCGCTTTCGACATGTCAGTCATGGCATCAGGGCTGTCGTTCTCGACATGTCAGTCATGGCATCAGGGCCGTCACTTTCGACATGTCAGTCATAGCATCAGGGCCGTCACTCTCGACATGTCAGTCATGGCATCAGGGCTGTCGTTCTCGACATGTCAGTCATGGCATCAGGGCCGTCACTTTCGACATGTCAGTCATGGCATCAGGGCCGTCACTCTCGACATGTCAGTCATGACATCAGGGCCGTCGCTCTCGACATGTCAGTCATGGCATCAGGGCCGTCACTCTCCACATGTCAGTCATGGCATCAAGGCCGTCACTCTCGACATGTCAGTCATGGCATCACGGCCGTCGCTCTTGACATGGCATCAGGGCCGTCACTCTCGATATGTCAGTCATGGCATCAGGGCCGTCGCTTTCGACATGTCAGTCATGGCACAAGTGACATGTCAGTCAAGGCACAAGTGACAAGTCAAGGCACAAGTGACAAGTCAAGGCACAAGTGAGACACAAGGCTGGAGTACCCCAAGGCAGTGTTCTCGGCCCTATATTCATCAATTATCTCACTGACTCTCTGGAAAATCCTCTATCTCGTGTCTGATGACTCCACCTCTGTCGTGACATCCCTCATCCTTCTGAAAGACAGGCAGCAGCCTCATTACAAACTGGTGAAGCACTTGGAGCACATCTTTCCATCCTGAGAAATCCCACACATTCATTCTCTTTCTCCGAAAAGGCCGTACGGGATACTTGATGGTCGTGTGTGTTTGGATAGATAATTACGGTAGGCCTATTAATTATTATGCTTGTTGTATTATTATGCTTGTTGTATTATTATGCTTGTTGTATTATTATGTGTGTTGTATTATTATGCGTGTTGTATTATTATGTGTGTTGTATTATTATGCTTGTTGTATTATTATGTGTGTTGTATTATTATGTGTGTTGTATTATTATGTGTTGTATTATTATGTGTTGTATTATTATGTGTGTTGTATTATGCGTGTTGTTTTATTATGTGTTGTATTATTATGTGTGTGTTGTATTATTATGTGTGTTGTATTATGCGTGTTGTATTATTATGTGTGTTGTATTATTATGTGTGTTGTATTATTATGCGTGTTGTATTATTATGCTTGTTGTATTATTATGTGTGTTGTATTATTATGCTTGTATTATTATGTGTGTTGTATTATTATGTGTGTTGTATTATTATGCATGTTGTATAATTATGTGTGTTGTATTATTATGCTTGTTGTATTATTATGTATGTTGTATTATTATGTGTGTTGTATTATTATGTGTGTTGTATTATTATGCGTGTTGTATTATTATGCGTGTTGTATTATTATGCATGTTGTATTATTATGTGTGTTGTATTATTATGTGTGTTGTATTATTATGTGTGTTGTATTATTATGTGTGTTGTATTATTATGTGTGTTGTATTATTATGCTTGTTGTATTATTACGTGTGTTGTATTATTATGCATGTTGTATTATTATGCTTGTTGTATTATTATGCTTGTTGTATTATTATGCTTGTTGTATTATTATGCATATTGTAGTATTATGCTTGTTGTATTATTATGTGTGTTGTATTATTATGCGTGTTGTATTATTATGTGTGTTGTATTATTATGCTTGTTGTATTATTATGGGTGTTGTATTATTATGCATGTTGTATTATTATGCGTGTTGTATTATTATGTGTGTTGTATTATTATGCGTGTTGTATTATTATGGTTGTTGTATTATTATGTGTGTTGTATTATTATGTGTGTTGTATTATTATGCTTGTTGTATTATTATGCTTGTTGTATTATTACATGTGTTGTATTATTGTGCATGTTGTATTATTATGTGTGTTGTATTATTGTGCTTGTTGTATTATTATGCTTGTTGTATTATTATGCGTGTTGTATTATTATGTATGTTGTATTATTATGCTTGTTGTATTATTATGCTTGTATTATTATGCTTGTTGTATTATTATGCTTGTTGTATTATTACATGTGTTGTATTATTGTGCATGTTTTATTATTATGTGTGTTGTATTATTATGCTTGTTGTATTATTATGCTTGTATTATTACATGTGTTGTATTATTGTGCATGTTGTATTATTATGTGTGTTGTATTATTATGTGTGTTGTATTATTATGCTTGTTGTATTATTATGCTTGTTGTATTATTACATGTGTTGTATTATTGTGCATGTTGTATTATTATGTGTGTTGTATTATTGTGCTTGTTGTATTATTATGCTTGTTGTATTATTATGCGTGTTGTATTATTATGCTTGTTGTATTATTATGTGTGTTGTATTATTATGTGTGTTGTATTATTATGCAGTTTGTATTATTATGCGTGTTGTATTATTATGTGTTGTATTATTATGTGTTGTATTATTATGTGTTGTATTATTATGCGTGTTGTATTATTATGTGTGTGTTGTATTATTATGTGTGTTGTATTATTATGTGTTGTATTATTATGTGTGTTGTATTATGCGTGTTGTATTATTATGTGTGTTGTATTATTATGTGTGTTGTATTATTATGTGTGTTGTATTATTATGTGTGTTGTATTATTATGTGTGTTGTATTATTATGCGTGTTGTATTATTATGTGTGTTGTATTATTATGCTTGTATTATTATGTGTGTTGTATTATTATGCATGTTGTATAATTATGTGTGTTGTATTATTATGCTTGTTGTATTATTATGTGTGTTGTATTATTATGCGTGTTGTATTATTATGCGTGTTGTATTATTATGCGTGTTGTATTATTATGCGTGTTGTATTATTATGCGTGTTGTATTATTATGCGTGTTGTATTATTATGTGTGTTGTATTATTATGTGTGTTGTATTATTATGTGTGTTGTATTATTATGTGTGTTGTATTATTATGCTTGTTGTATTATTACGTGTGTTGTATTATTATGCATGTTG
Organism: Myxine glutinosa; assembly: GCF_964187855.1. Lineage (NCBI taxonomy): Eukaryota > Metazoa > Chordata > Myxini > Myxiniformes > Myxinidae > Myxine > Myxine glutinosa. The sequence goes on from NC_136269.1 coordinate 1,688,299, forward strand.
TATTATTATGCTTGTTGTATTATTATGCTTGTTGTATTATTATGCTTGTTGTATTATTATGCATATTGTAGTATTATGCTTGTTGTATTATTATGTGTGTTGTATTATTATGCGTGTTGTATTATTATGCGTGTTGTATTTTTATGCTTGTTGTATTATTATGTGTGTTGTATTATTATGCGTGTTGTATTATTATGCGTGTTGTATTATTATGTGTGTTGTATTATTATGCGTGTTGTATTATTATGGTTGTTGTATTATTATGTGTGTTGTATTATTATGTGTGTTGTATTATTATGCTTGTTGTATTATTATGCTTGTTGTATTATTACATGTGTTGTATTATTGTGCATGTTGTATTATTATGTGTGTTGTATTATTGTGCTTGTTGTATTATTATGCTTGTTGTATTATTATGCGTGTTGTATTATTATGTATGTTGTATTATTATGCTTGTTGTATTATTATGCTTGTATTATTATGCTTGTTGTATTATTATGCTTGTTGTATTATTACATGTGTTGTATTATTGTGCATGTTTTATTATTATGTGTGTTGTATTATTATGCTTGTTGTATTATTATGCTTGTATTATTGCATGTGTTGTATTATTGTGCATGTTGTATTATTATGTGTGTTGTATTATTATGTGTGTTGTATTATTATGCTTGTTGTATTATTATGCTTGTTGTATTATTACATGTGTTGTATTATTGTGCATGTTGTATTATTATGTGTGTTGTATTATTGTGCTTGTTGTATTATTATGCTTGTTGTATTATTATGCGTGTTGTATTATTATGCTTGTTGTATTATTATGTGTGTTGTATTATTATGTGTGTTGTATTATTATGCAGTTTGTATTATTATGCGTGTTGTATTATTATGTGTTGTATTATTATGTGTTGTATTATTATGCGTGTTGTATTATTATGTGTGTTGTATTATTATGCGTGTTGTATTATTATGGTTGTTGTATTATTATGTGTGTTGTATTATTATGCGTGTTGTATTATTATGGTTGTTGTATTATTATGTGTATTGTATTATTATGCTTGTTACCACCTTCATTTACACATCGTAACCCACAACTTCCAGGTGAAATATAAATTCTACAAATTTCAGAAAATTAATGAAAAATACAAAACTAGATTATCTTGGTCAGATAAGTGTCCACTCATTCCCCTTCCCTCTCCCCCCTGAGTTAATACATGGTGGAAGCACCTTTAACAGGAATTTACAGGTGTGAGTCTGTTTGGATAGGTCTCCACCAAGTTTTCACACCTTGATTGGGCAATATTTGCCTTTTCTTCTGCACAAAACTGTTCAAGCTCAGTCAAGCTGTGTGTGGAGTGTTGATGGACAGCAATCTTCAAGTCATGTCACAGATTTTCGATTGGATTTAGGTCGGGGCTCTAACTGGGCCACTCAAGGACATTTATCTTTTCGTTCCTTAACCCCTTCAGTGTAGCTTTGGTTGTGTGCTTCGGGTCATTGTCATGGTGAAAGGTGAACTTCCGTCACAATTTCAGCTTTCTTGCAGAGGGCAGCAGGTATTCCTCTAGGATTTTTCTGTATTTTGCTCAATCCATTTTCCCTTCTATCCTGAAAAGTGCCCCAGTCCTTGCTGATGATAAACATCCCCATAACATGATGTTGCCACCACCATGCTTCACAGTAGGGATGGTGTTCTTTGGGTGATGTGCTGTGTTAGATTTGCATGAAATGTAACGTTTTGCATTTTGGCCAAAAAGTTCCATCTTGGTTTCATCTGACCACAAACGTTTTGCCACATGGCTTCAGAATCTCCGGAGTGGTTTTTTGCATACCTCAAACGGGACTCAAGGTGGGATTTTTGAGTAATTGCTTCCTTCTTGCCACGCTACCCTACAGGACAGACTTGTGTGTGATTAACTTGGTGTGACTTGATGCTAATTAACTTGGTGTGTGATTTTGAAGGTGATTCGTTACACCTGAGCTAATTTACAATTTCTATTATAAGGGGGGTGGACAGTTATTCAACCAAATATTATAGTTTTGTATTTTTACGGTTCTCTACGCCGCCCTTCTTCCCCTTACCAAGGGGGGATTAATCCCCTTGTCTTTACTGGGCTTGGCGGAACCGAGACTTGCAACGTCCCTTCCGGACAAACGCGGAGTAGGGTTTTGGGACCACTTCTCGCTCGTACCTAATTCCCGCGCTGCCCTGGGAGCGAGGAAACAAGCCTCGCACGAACCACGTGTGGTTTGAGTATGCCGAGCGGATTGCGTTCACGTGGTCCGCGCAGTTACCTAGAGGTTGGAACCCGATTAGAAGGGTTGTGCTCGTGCCACGCTTAGTCAATGAGGAAATCACAGGAACGATTGAATCAGGAAAAAGAAGAACACGGGTTTTAATTATTACCACACGTATATACAATGTTCAGGGACGCTGAGACACCGAGCAACCTTAGACAGTCTCAACTAAATCCCAGACAATGGGCCCATCTCACACTCACACAGGGAATTGCATATGGGTAGATGTCCCCCAACGCGTCGATGTGGTCGTCCAGAGACGGTCACTGCCCGGCTCTCCACGGCCCCGGCACGTCCCGCGAAGATGGTGGCAGGCGATGGCAGGGACTCGTAGCGCGTCTCCCGAACAAGGCAGATGATGGGGCGGAACGGCAAAGGGTGGGACTTTTAGCGCGGCTGGCGATTACTCAGCCGTTCTCACTCGCGTGTCTCAAATGCACTGTATATCGGCTTCAAGCGCGTCTGCCTGCGCCCGCGTATCTGTACAGTTCTCACACGCGGCCAACTCCTCTTTCTCGATCCTCCGAGCTGGTTTCGTGCGCGCGAGTTCTCGTGCAAGTTCTTTATAACAAGCCTCTTCCACGCTCGTCCTTCTGCTTCAAGTCCTGCGAGTCCTGTGTAATCCTTTGACGCTCTCCACTTGCGAGTCCTGTCGAGGGCTTTGCGCAGCGGGTCTTATAGCTACGCGCCCCAAACCTTCTGGAACACTCTCAATCCTTCTCACCACGCCCTGTGACGCAACGCCGCCGTCACCACCTCTGAGCTCTGATTGGCGGCTCCTGCTTACCGTCAGCGCTTCTGCCGCTCCGCCTCGGTCCTCCTGACCTTCCTAGCCTGCCTCGTGTTAATTCGCCCAAAATGAACCAACGTTAATGCAAAAGGGATTGAGGCTACGGACGTAGGATGATCGGTGGCAGTAGGGCCTATTTTCTCCTGGCTCTTACTCAACGCAGAACAAACAATGGAAAAGAACGAAGCTTACAAATACGAAGACATAACTATACTATTGCGAGGCTACATGTTGCTTGTGTGACTAAATATGGGGGGTCAAATTTTAACCTTTATTAGACTCACTTTACAAACTCAAAACCGCAACAGTATTTTAAATTAATTTTCTGATATTTGTAGAATTTGTTTTTCACTTGGAAGTTGTGGGTTACGATGTGTAAATGAAGGTGGAAAAACACAGATTTAATGCAATTTAATTCCAGGCAACAAGGTAACAAAAGGTGAAAATTTGAAAGGGGGTGTAGACTTCTATGGGGACTGTAGACGCATTAGAGATAGAACGGTACAGGGATATGGATGGGTGATTGTGTACATCTGTGCTGATTGTGATATCTGTGAGAGGGTCTCATCAAAAGATATGGTGTGGTTGATGTTTGCGCATTCCTCACTCGAAAACCAGTTTCACCCAACACTACTTCCCCACAATTTATTTCAAATTTATTTTTTACACCCAGTTGGTGTCCCGAAGCCTGCCACCCCTCCCCCCAATGAAATTAAGTCTTTAGCTTGACAGATTAATTTAATCTGGTGTTGGTGTAGCGCAGGCATGATGGGCAGAACGGCCTCTTCCAACCTCAAAGTTCCTTGTTTGTCGTTGTTCCCTATTATGTACTTAAATAGGGGGGATTTTTTATTTCCCCTTCCCTCCCTGTAACTGTAACTCCATAATATATAGATGTTCTCATGTTGAGCTACAAAGGGGCGATGTATTTATTCTTCATAATCCATACCCATCCCTTCCCTCCATTTTATGATTAAAGCAAAAACTTTTGTCAAGTGGCCTGTAGTGGAAAACAAATAGGGGAAGAAGAAGAATAAAAACAGGTGTACTATCCTCTTACTGCTGCTGGGAAAAAAAATCTGATCTAAGCCGAAACAAGCAGTGAGAGAGGCCTACACCTAACAAAGATATAACTAACGCCATCGTAGCTCGGAAATTGGACATATCAAGAGGAAGACCCATCACAAGATGACAGTGTGTGTCAGATTGGAATGTAGGCAGGCAGACATTGGCATTAATCATTCTTTATATCCCTCGCATGCTCACAAGAGCACAAACTCAGTGGGAACCTCAAGCAATTGCCATTAGGCTTGTAGCCCAATTATGCAGACGCAGAGGCCTGCTTCAGATCAGTGAAGGAGCTATCTTCCTCATTTCCGTACCAAAGGCTTCCCGAGGTAATTGTAGCCCAATTTGTGCCCCTAAATCATTGGAGAGCAGAGAAGACTTAACCAGGTATTGGGCGCTACATATGCACAGCCCGCACACCTTACCTGATTATCTTCTGGCTAATGAAGAGTGGAGTGCTGAGTGTGTGGAGAATTTGTACAGAAAAGAAGTGTTCCTCTTCATATCCACTGCGTGGGCTCAATCTGATGAGAGGCAAACGAAGAGCTTTCAAAAGTGACATAGCGTATGCAATCACCATCAGCTGTCTCGGTGAAAGGGCGACAGAGACGGGCAAGAAAATGTTTTTTGATCTCCTTTTTCAAATAAATCCTTTCTTTGTTATGCATGATATATGTCATTTGTTCATAAAATGCATTAGAAAAGCACGTGAGGTCCAGAGTTACTGAAATTACATATTCCACCTTAACTACTGTTCGTCAAAGCTCTGACTCAATGTGGCTGGAGGAATATTTTGAGTGAAATTTAGTAACAGTTCTCAACCATATAAAGTACTGTGTAAAGTTTGGGTTATTCAAATGATATTCACACTTTGAGGGTAAAATCATAAAATTATCTGCGATAACAGTGAAGGGTGTTTATTATTGTAAATTAACATCCTTTATAAATGTGTGAAACAAACTCCTTAAGTAAATAACAAGAACAGTATTATTTTATAGTATCCATAAATACTTTGTGTCTGCTATTTGCCTTCTTGGGTGTCGTCACTCTTTTACCCATGCTTCCTGCACTCAACTATAGGAAGTCTACAGGAATATTGTGCCAAATATCCTGTAGTGCATTTCCCACTTTTGTAAGGTTAGTTGGGTTCCTCGTGTTCTCTGTTTCTAGGTAATCCCATATAGTTCTATGTGATGCATGTCTGGACTCCAGGATGCTGTTCTCTGTTTCTAGGTAATCCCATATGGTTCTATGTGATGCATGTCTGGACTCCAGGATGCTGTTCTCTGTTTCTAGGTAATCCCATATGGTTCTATTTGATGCATGTCTGGACTCCAGGATGCTGTTCTCTGTTTCTAGGTAATCCCATATGGTTTCTATGTGATGCAGCTCAGGACTCCAAAATGGTATTGTCTTGTTCCCTGGGTTAAGCCCCCTGGGTGACGGATGGCCAACCGAGCTTTAACTCCGAGGCGTATACCCAACTATTGTGGTAGTGACATGCGCGGGGGTAGTGGAGGGTAGCAAGGGCTTACCTGCACGGCCGGACTCGACTGGGGTTATCCAATCCCCACAGACAAATAAACGCACAAGACAAGGAATTGAAAATGTAACAAATAATGGGTTTAATGAAAAATAAATGCAATACAATAAAAGGTAAAACTAAGTTCCAAAATGAGCGACCCTCCATCAGATTCGATTACACGACACAGGGAGAAATAAATGAAAGTAAAAATAAATGTGTAGTGTGGTGCGTTGGCTGATACTCCACCTGGCGTCCTTGACCGGTCCCTGAACCACCGCACGGGAACCGCAAAAGATGGCGCGCAGTCGCCGGAGCAGCCACCGAACACGCGGAGCGACAGCCAAACTCCCTTCCCCTCCAATCGTTCCATGTTCCCAAAGCTCTGATGTTTCTCTCAAGTGCACGCGGCAGAAAGCGCAGCTGTCACGAAGCCAGCGCAGAAGAGAGAGAAATGCGATGAATGTCAGAATCAAGAGAGAACAAATAATAAATGAGACTGTTCGTACTGAATGCCGGAACCAAGAGAGCGACAGGAACCTGTGACTGCTCGTTATGAAACCCCGAACCAAGAGAGAGAGAATGGTGGGACGTGTCCTTTTTGTCCCTGGCGCTAGAATGTTCTTGCTGACGTCACCCGCGCTCCAATCACCGAGCGCTGTCGCATTAGTCTATGGCCATCCTGACCAATCGTTTCTCTCGGGACGGGGCTTCACGGCCTTTCTTGATGCCTCTTTAGATGACTCGGCTGGGTGGCGTCAGTGGTAGTGTTGGGATCCTGTCGGCGATCGCTTTATTTAGTTGTAGGCGCTGATCACATGGCTGGTGGTGTATGTGTCATAAAGAATGAAGGCTAAAAAAAATACAGAGGCGACTACACACAGGGAATCTACCCTTATACCCTAACTAACTAGATGGTATTCATAGAATACTTACCCTGCACAGTCAACTTGTTGTGAGCCAACTCTTCTGTTTTTGAACATTTTTTTCTTTGATCCAATATGGCTGCCAGACCACGTGAGCGATGACATCATAAATTTATATTCTCTAATATAATTGTTGCATAGATCACGACCAATACATTTCAAACTGATCAGACTAAGCGTTGTCCCTGTCGAATTGTGACGTCATAATTATGGCACCAATGACATCATCGTTAACAACACCTATTCTCCATATGGAGTTCTTTACAATGAGCCATGTTTCAATTTTTTCCATGCAGTGGTTTTGGAGAAATAGAGGTGCAACATTTTTCGGTTTTTCCAAGATGGCACCTGTACAACGTGACCTATGACGTCATGATTATCATTATAATATTCTACATGAGGAGGCGCTCCTATGGTGAAAATTTCCTGCCCATCAGACCAACAGTGGCTGAGAAAAAAAATTCACAATGATCAGATACGTGTTGAACTTGTCGAATTATGACGTCATAACAAAGGCACAGATGACATCATTAACATATGTTATTCCCCAAGGGGAGTACTTGACAATGAGCCATGTTTCAATTTTTTCCATGGAGCAGTTTCGGAGATATAGAGGTGCAACTTTTTTCGATTTTTCCGAGTTGTCCTTGGGGAGAGGGGAGGGGAGGGGGGAGGGCGCGCGAATCGTCGAATCAGTGCGCTGCTCTGCCACCGATTCAGAATCCGTGTATAATATTCCTCGCTGAAAAAAAATATGGATCTAAAGATGAAAGAAAAAAAAACCTATGTTGTGTGAATGGCAATGTTCCTGGCTGAAATGTGAAAAAACGCAATCGCGCGGCAAGGAACATCACGTGATCGCTCTGAGCGATCGATTGCATCTCTGCGTCGTGTCGTGGGTGTGGCCAACGTGGCCTCATGCTCCCAGGTGATTGGCTAACTCGAGCTCGAGAGAGCCATAATGCGCTACGTTATGGCAAAAAATATGGATCTAAAGATGAAAGAAAAAAAAACCTATGTGGTGTGAATGGCAATGTTCCTCGCTGAAATGTGAAAAAACGCAATCGCTTTTCGCTCTGAAATACGTGCGAACGCGTAACTGAGTTAATGGCGGCAAGGAACATCACGTGATCGCTCTGAGCGAATCAGCGCGCTGCTCTGCCATTCCGGTCATAATATTCCTCGCTGAAATGCGCTGAGGTAAAAATATCGTAAAAAAATATTATGAAATAAATTTTTAGGTCGGCCATTTTCTTCCCAGGCTCAATGGCCATGTTTGTGCCAAATGTCAAGTACGTGAGCCTCTCCGTTTAGGAGTCTATCGGTAACATTACACACATACACACACACACACACACACACACACACACAAACTGTGTTTTATATATATAGATTATACAGGAGGAGTCGCACATATTTGGAAATTTTGCGTCCATCGGTCTAACAGTTGCAGAGGAATTTATGTTTTATTCATACTGATCAGATCAAGCGTAGTACTTGTCAAATTATGACGTGATAATTAAGGCACCAATGACATCACCATCAACATATCTTATTCCCCATGGTGAGTACTTGACAATGAGCCATGGCTCAATTTTTTCCATTGAGCGGTTTGGGTGATATAGAGGTGCAACGTTTTTCCAAGATGGCGTCTGTAACACGTGACCTATGACGTCATAATTATGAATAAAAAAATTATACAGGCAGACGTGCTTCTATGGTAAAATTTTGTGTCAATCGGACCAACGGTTGCCGAGAAAATGCATTTTTAAAATGCAGACACGTACGGCACACTGCACACGTACGCAACTGAATGCTTAACCCCGCTTTTCGCTTCGTGAGCGCAGGGTAATTACCATAGCTCCACCCCTCAAATGGAGACAAATATACACTTACGCGACATCCGGGCCTACTTAGTTACATCAAGGTGTCAACACGGCATACGGAGCACGCTACCCTATACAATTCTACCTGGACTAAGGTATTTCATCACCTACCTACCCCGAAGACCCAAAACACCCTGAATACCACAAAGACCCTGAAGAACCAAAAAAGACCAAATCAAAGACCCAAAATCCACTTGAAGGCACAGAGGATCCAAAAGACCCTGAAGACTCAAATGGCCCTGAAGACCCAAAACACCCTGAAGACCGAAAAGACCCCGAATACCCAAAACACCCCCAAAGACCAAATATATTCTTAAAGACTCAGAAGAACCTGAAGACCCCGAAGACCCAAATCACCCCAAAGGCGCAGATAAGCCAAAATACCCCAAAGACCCAAATGGCCCCGAAGTTCCAAAAGACCACAAAGACCCAAAACACCCCGTAGACCCAAAACAACCAAAACACCCCGAAGACACAAAACACACCGATGACCCAAAACACCCCGAAGACCCAAAACACCCCGAAGACCCAAAATACCCCGAAGGCCCAAAACACCCTGAAGACCCAAAACTCCATTTAGACGCCAAAGACCCTCAACGATAATTTAGACCCAAAATACTTATATACCCCGAAGAACCAAAATACCGCAAATACCCTCAAATACCCAGAGGAAACAAAATAACCTTAAGACCCAAAAGCCCCTGTAGACCCAAAAGATCCAAAACACCCCAAAGACCCAAAATATCCTTAAAGGCCCAGAGGATCCAAAAGACCCTGAAGAACCAAATGGCCCTGAAGACTCAAATGACCCTGAAGACCCAAAAGGCACCGAAATGGTCAAGAATGCCTACCCTTCTGAAACGACATGTGGTGAGGCGCACGGAGCGTGTTGAGTTGCACTAGTATATTCAACGAAAAGGTAAAATTATTTGACGAAAATATTTGACATTTGTGATGGATTCTGATTCGGATGTAATTGCTTTTCTATTATGTTTGCCCTCATTTCAAATACTAGGGCATGCCCGTACTATATCTATATCTAAAATTATATCCCCCCCCTCTATTTACATGAAATGGTTTGGTCCAAAGCGAACGGCTTGCGAGTGGTGACAATCCCCCCCCCTCTATTTACATGCAATGGTTTGGTCCAAAGCGAACGGCTTCCGGAGTTTGGTAAAGAAATCGCCATCGCGTGCACAAACGCGCAGGAAAGCGAATGAATCGCAAATTCGTTTTTATTAGTTGTAAAACATAGTTTAACGCCAACATAGTTTGCAAACGTGAAATAAATGAATACGCTCTCAAATGTGCCATCCGAGGCAGAGTGTGCCCGCCACGTTCGGCACACGCGATCGTTCGCTGCTCTCTGATTGGTTGAATCGTTTTTTGGACATAGCTCGGTAAGTAATTGTCCGATTAATATGAAACCTTGAAAAGGCACATCCTCGGGTCCCCAGCAATATACCTGGCAAGTTAAAAGTATATCGGACCCGTGGTTGTCGAGAAACAGCGGTCACAGACAAACGTACAGACAGAGATTACTGGAATTATAGATAGATGTTAATGTTTCTTTTTTGCTTGAGCAACGCCGAGTACTCCAGCTATAAACGCGTTTATACTTTACTCGGGATAGAAATACAGATTTGTCTGGGGGGTAACATAGGCTATGTGGCCACGGCCTCATTCGAGGGTGTGGGGGACTGGAAGAGGGGCATAAATTCGTGTAAATGTGTACCGTGTAGCGCCACCTGGTGATGGTGGCAGAGTGTTTTACAATTTCCTTTTTTTTACCTGTGCAACACTGAGGTTATGAAGTACTCTTCGCACGGGAAATTTTTTCCTCCTTCCCTTCCCCCTTCCCCCAAAACAGAGGGGCCTGTCAAAGCGCCCCCCCCCCAAGATGTATATATATGTAGTATATCTGTCCCCTCACCTCCCCATCTGCTCCCCCTTCCACTCCTCCTTCCACTCCTCCCTCTTCCTTCCTCACATCTCCCTTTCCTGGCTCCCCCTTCCCGGAAACGCCGGGTACTCCTGCTGGTACATATATACGTATAACGTATGTGTATGTGTATACAGTATATATATATATACAACCGAAAAACACAGTCCATCCATGAAGATTAAGCTGTAATTATGTATCTATAAATACCGCACTGTTTTAATGCCAGTTGCTTCCTGTCTATTAATTCTGTACCTCTATTAATTATGTGTATGTTGGAATATAGGAAATTTGTTTAGACCGGATGTCGTGTAAGCACGTATCTTAGTTCCCATCACGAGGGGTGGGGTTATGTTAATTAGTTAGGGATTATCGGTAAGTAATCCCCTGTATGTGATGGCCTCTGTTATTTTTCCTCTGTTCCTTTTGAAAATGCAGCACACACACAAGCAAATAAATCGCGCAGTTATGACACTTAATAAAAGTGATAGGAACAAGACATTGAACAATACCGCTGGCGCTGCCAGCAGCCACATCACCACATCAAGCAGGCAGGCCCGTAAGGCCACGCCCCGAAGAGCAGCGATTGGTCAGGACACCAAGAGCGATGAGATGGCACTCGCTGATAGGAGCGGACACCCAGACGTCGTAGGATGACGTCAGAGCCTTGAGTACAAAGGAGTTGGAGGGCAGACATTTTCTTTCTCGTTTTCTGGGTTTGGTGGTGAACGGTCGTGTTCCCAACATTTATATCTTTGGTTTGATCGCTCTCTCCGAGCTGGCCTCCATAGCGAACGTTCACGATTTTATATCTCGCTCTGATTTTCGGGATTTGACAATGAACGGTCGAAGCTCACGAGCGCTCTTGGCTTTCTCTCGGCTCGTGGACCAGAGGTGAACGATCCCCGATAAGCTCTTGCGTTGGAACATTGGTGACGTGCAGCCGCAGTTCATAGCGCTCTTGCGCTGGGAGACTTGGGTGCTGGTGAGGCGGACAACGAGGACGAGCGCGGCTGAGTGAACGAGGGTGCGCTGAGGCCTACTTCCCGCCAGGGCCTGTGCCGCGCTCGGATTGCGTGCTCGGGGCCTGGACAATTCCCGACGAGGGTTCAGGAGACGCTCAGAGCTAAGTGCCTAGTTGAGAAACACACACACATTTATTTTCACCTTTATTTTTCCCTTTATGTGTATACAAGTCTGTCTGTACATGTCCCATTTAGGAATATTATTTTATTATGTTTTATTTAATTACCGGCATTTCTTCAATAAAGCCGGTATTTTTGTACGTTTTAATTCCGTGTCGGTTTGAGATAATTTTCGTAGGTGCGAAGTTGTCTGGTGGAAGCCGTCCAGGAAAGTTCATCATTCTCTTTTCCCTCGGGTGTAAAGAACACCGTCATTTTTCACTGAACGCCTCAGAATTAAAGCTCGTTTGGTCATCTGTTGCCCTTTCTTGGGAAAACCTTGCGCTGGGATCTTGGAGACGGTGTTCACGACAAACGGAGTATCTGTGGTGTTCACGACAGGGTAGACATACGATAATACCTTTTGACCGTTTAGACTGCTGAGATCCCTTAGGATTAGACCTTTGAAGACCCTTTAAGTCTGATAAGACAACCAAGACTCCGAAAACCCCAAAGACTCAAAAGACCCAGAGGTCCCAAAATAACCGGAAGACCCCATAGATACAAAAGACCCCAGTGAAGCTGTGATTATGTGTCTTTTAATTATGTACTGTTTGAACCTGAATAGATTAATCCTGTCTATTAATTACGTTTTGTTGAAATAGACCTTCAGACCCTTTAGACTGCTGAGATCACAAAATACCACTGGGAGCGACAGGGCCGTGGAACCTCCCAGACGTCTGGACCTTAAAGAACAATCATTAAAAAAATTAATTACTGCATTTGATCTGAGTTTGATGTCACGTGATAATTCATGAGCAGTTTATAAGTTTATAACTATGAGCAGAAACTCTTGCTTTGCTTGTTTCTTTGTAAGAAAGAGAGATGTAACATATGCGTTGGTCTGCGTCAATGCTGCTGTTGTATTATTATTGTTGTTATTTCTTGGGTAGCGGATTGTGTACGTGATGACGCATTCGCGTGAATAAATGCGCTCGCTTTCAGCACGATGGAGTCTGTGTGATTAAGTCACTCCAAACCGCATCCCAGAGCACGCTGTCCAATATAGGCATCTATCTAGCCGTGCTGCATCCCGGAGCACGCTGTTCTTCACGGTATCTATGTAGCGGTGTTGCATCCCGGAGCACGCTGTTCTTCACGGTATCTGTAGTAAGTTCAGGACTCTCCTTCAATCAAGTTGTTTATTAAAGATGATACCAAGCTCTCACAGAACACACGGCCATCATGACGTACTGACAGCAACCACCGAAGCCACGCCCCCAGACGTCACTACGCAGTACGTAATACCAATCATAACATCTCCCTTTCATTGAAATTATTATGTTTGTATGCAACAAAACACTACTAAACTAAATCAAAATAATAAACACAATCAGACACAACTTGCACCACACATAGATGGGATCTGGGGTTACTGTTATAACTCTGAACCAAAATGTAATTACTGCTCAGTATGATTCGCTAAAACAGAGAAAACACAGAATCATTCCAATCAACGCATTGTCTCAACACCAACATTACAAGGGCTGATTTCTGATGGTCGTTAATCACCATCACAATCTAAATATCTATAAAGCTCAGTTGACTTTTTGCTCCAGCAAATAACAGCGAAACGGAGTTGAGTAAAAGGGTGAAACTTCTACAGATGCCGTGATAGATAACTACCTATATCGGTTTGAATGTTTGAAAGAGAATAGACGTCTGGATCAATTTTTGAATTAAATTTTAATCCCGATTTATATATATACTAGCTGAGGTACCCGGCTTCGCCCGGGTTGAATAAGAATAATACAAATATATGATGAAAAGAACATGTATATTTTAGAGCAATATCACAGTACATTTCCTACATGACGTTTTGTCAATTTTCAATTTCTCAAAACCTCTTGGTACACAACATTTCTGGTTTTCTTACTTGGTGCCAAGACATAAATATTGCTTGGTTTTCTAACCCTCGAGCAGCCCACGTACAGCTGGCCATGGGAAGTACCTGGCATTGCCGGGCGGGGGAAGGGAGGGGAGGAGGAAGGGGAGGACAACGGGGGGGGGAGGGGAGGAGAGGACGGAGGGGGAGGAGGAGAGGGAGAAGAGGAGGGAGGGGGAGGAGGAGAGAGGTGGAGGGGAGAGGGGAGGGGAGAGGGGGAGGGTGGAGTGGAGGGGGAGAGGGGAACGGCTAGCTTGGCAAGCGATAGCAGGCTTTTTGCTTTGAGAGGGGAGGGGGGGAGGTGAGGGTGGAGGGGGTGGGGAGGGGAAGAGAGGGGGGAGTGGAGGGAAAGGGGGGAGGGGAGTGGGAGGGGGAGGGGAGGGAGAGGGGGGAGCGGAGTGGGAGAGGAGGGAGAGGGGGGAGGGGTGGGGGGGTAGAGGGGGGAGGGGAGGGGGGAGTGGAGCGGGAGGGGAGGGGGGAGTGGAGGGAAAGGGGGGAGGGGAGGGAGAGGGGGGAGCGGAGTGGGAGAGGAGGGAGAGGGGGGAGGGGTGGGGGGTAGAGGGGGGAGTGGAGGGAAATGGGGGAGGGGAGGGGGGAGGGGGTGTGGAGGGGGAGGGGGAACGGCTAGCTTGGCAAGCGATAGCAGGCTTTTTACTTTTATTTTTACCTCAATGAGGGCTATATATATAGTCTGTGCTTGGAGCCTTCAAGTTCAACATAAAGTTTTTTAATGAAAAATAATGCAGATGTATAACAATCCACCAATGCAAGTTCAGAAATGAATACAGATCCTTTACTTTGCGATACAAACGCAATTCCCGCCATTTCCACTCACAATCGAGGGCCTCCACACTGACCGCACCTCTTCTTCCTCCTACAACTTCGTCTCACTTCTTTCACTCAAAATGCACGAAATTCTGCCGCATGGAATTATGTAGAGGCCTCGTCGGGGGGTTATAAGGTAGATAAGGAAGGCGTTGTAACAGAAGAATCAAAATAAAAGTGGGAGAACATAAGGAAATGGGAGCTATTCTGGACCCACAGCCTAACCCGACAAACCATTGCAATACACCCCAAACGTCATACGCCGCCACAAACTACACCATGGAATTGCAGCTGGCGCGGTTTTTTTAAACCATTGATATTAAAATAAAACGTAGCCTAAAACCACCGGGATTTTATGCTGATTCCGAATCTGTGTCTAAAACTTTTCTCCGATGTGTAGTTCTTGAGTTATAAGCGGACATCCAGACAGACACACACACACACAGACACTCCTTTATATATAGAGATTAACGCGAGTTGTCTGTGTGTGTGTCCGCGTTTTATTCAGAGATGGCTGAACGGAGCTTCATCAAACTTTCAGAGGTTCATCAGTGAGTGCCTAGGAGTGTTTTAGGGAAAAATAAATTGAAAAAAAAAAGTTAGTTTTTTTGGAGTAAAAAAGAAAAGAAAAAAAAAGTTCGTTTTTTTGGAGTTTAAAAAAATTAATAAAATAATCGCTCGATAGTGCCGAAGTCTTTTTAAATTAATGACAGTTATACACAAGTACACATTCGCATAAATAAATACAAAACAATTACGAGACATTTGAATACAAATAATTCAAACAATTCTGGAAGTGTACGAATTTGGTAGTATAGCTTCTTCTTCTTCCTGATCGGCATCACACTTAACTCAGAAACGTGAGCCACATTTACTCAGAAACGTGAGCCACTCCCCTTCCTCTCCTGCCTCCCCCTCCCTTCCCCCTCTCCCCATCCTTCCCCCTCGCCTTCCCCCCCTCCCCTCCCCTTCCTCCTCTCCCCTCCCCTCCCCTTCCTCCTCCTATCTCCTCCCCTTTAAGATATAAATTCTCTGTAAAAGAGCTGCCACTTCTGACTGCTCCCCTTCCTCCTCTCCCCACCCTTCTCCCCTCCTTCCCCCTCACCTCCTTCCCCTCTCCCCTCCCCCTCCCCTCCACTCCCTTCCCCTCCCCTCCACTCCCTTCCCCTCCCCTCACCCTCCCCTCCCCTCACCCTCCCCTCTTCCTCCCCCTCCCCCTCCCACCTCATCCTCCCCTCCTCCTCCCCCCGCCCCTCCCCCTCCCCTTCCCCCCTCCCCTCCTCCTCCCCTTCCCCCCATTCCCATTCCCATTCCTTTAAGATATAAATTCTCCGTAAAAGAGCTGCCACTTCTGACTGCTCCACTTCCCCCCCCCCTCCCCTCCCCTCCCCAACCCCTCCCCCTCTCCTCCTCTCTCCCCCATTCCCCTCCCCTTCCCCTCCCTCCCCCGTTCCCCTCCTCTCCCCCCCGTTCCCCTCCCCTCCGTTCCTCTCCCCCTCCTCCTCCCCCCTTCCCCTCCCCCTCCTCCCCCGTTCCCCCTCTCCTCCCCGCCCGGCAACGCCGGGTACTTCTGCTAGTGTCTCAATGGTTTTTGAATCACGCGGCCTGATCTGGTCGAGTACAGATAGTTGCCCGGCCTTGTTGTCCTGCCTTGTTAACTTGACCTTGTTGTCTCAGCACTCTTGTCATCCTTGGAGCTGGAGCAGCCATTAGTTTCCATTCCTGAGTCGTCATTATTGAAATGTACGCGTCGAGCAGTTGGTAGACTTTGATGTGTTGGTTGGGTCGGTTCATCCTTCCAATTGGCGCCACAATCGGGCGGATGAAGTTCATGCAAGTGTGCCCTGGTTCTTCGAAGACGCGTCCCGTTAGGCATCTGTACTATATACGAGCGGGGTTCGTTACAATGTGCCACAACTTCCCCGGGGTAACATTGGTGCGTGTCCTTGTTCAGAATCCGAACCCGATGTCCAATAGCCAATTCAGGTAATTCCGGCCCAGCCGTTCTGTTGTATTGCTTCGCCATCCGGTCTCCACGTTCCTTCAATCGTTCCTGAATTTCCTGATGCCTTTGCTGTGCAGGAACCAACAGACGACTTGGTAGGTTGGTGCGTATGGGCCGGTTGAACAGCATTTCGCTTGGACTTGGGAGGTGGGAATCTACAGGTGTGCACCTCAGGTGTTGTAGTACAATATCTATGTCACTTCCTGATCTAATACACATTTGATCATGTTCTTCACTGTTTGAACTTGTCTTTCAACCAATCCATTACTGCGTGTATACCTCGGCGATGTTGTCGTGTGTTTTACATTCCATTTGGTACACATATCACGGTACCGCTTACCCACATATTGAGGTCCATTGTCCGATATGACCTCCAGAGGTGGGCCAAACATACTGAAACATTCAGATGTGGCCTTGGATACTGCACTGCTCGTCGTGTATTCCATTCTCTTCATAACTGGGTACTTGGTGTAATAATCCATCACTAAAAGGTAGGTAGCTCACACATATCACTGGCTACCTTTGTCCATGGTACCGCTTGTATCTCATGAGCTATCATAGCCTCACTCCTTTGTTCTGGTTGTTTCTCTTGACAAGCCTTACATGTTCTGACAACTCTATCAATGTCCAGATATATACTTGGCCAGTAAACACATTCGCGTGCTAGACGTTTTGTCTTTTCGATCCCCATGTGCGCCTCATGGAGCTGGTCGAGGATATCCTTCCGTAGCTGCTCTGGAATTAGTACCTGTCGACCTTTGAATAGAACCCCGTCACAAATACCAATTTCATCACGGTACGGCCAGTATGGACGTAGGTCCACAGACAGCTCTGTAAGCCGAGTAGGCCACCCTCGATGAACAACCTGCTGCAATGCTCGAAAGGTTCTATCAGCCTTCCACACTCTCTGAGTTGGTCCTGTTTCCTTGAGCTCAAATCGATGAGGTCTAAGCGATGATGATCATCCACATCATCAAGCTCAATACCATCTACATGTGTGTCCAACTGCAGTTCCTGATTGTTCTCTGGGTTCGGTAGCCTCGACAGTGTGTCTGATAGCATCATCTCACGGCCGGCCTTATACTCCAGATCAAAATCGTAGCCTTGTATTTTCACAAGAAGGCGCTGGAGCCGTGAAGGGGCGCTTGTAAGCAGTTTGCTGATGATCATGACCAATGGTTTGTGGTCTGTGTTTACCTTGAAGCGTTTCCCAAACAGGTAAGTATGGAACTTCTGTATGCCAGCAACAAGGGCCAGGGTTTCTCGTTCAATGTTTGAATATGCAGACTAAGTGGGTGTGAGAGTTCCTGATGTGAAAGCAACAGGCTTGTCATCCTGCAAAAGCCATGCACCCAGTCCCTTCTGTGGCGCATCCACTTCCAAAACTGTCTCCTTGTCTGTCATGATGATCGTATGTTAGACAGGCATCTGCATCAACACTCTGTTTCAGTTGCTCGAATGCAAACTGATTGTCTTCCTGCCACAGGAATGGCACTCCATTCTTCAGTAAATCTCGGAGGGGTGCCACCTTATCTGAAAAGTGTGGAATATGTGGTGACAGATAGTTCATCAGTCCAATGAATCGGCTCAAGTCTTCCTTATCTTGTGGTGACGGCATGTTCTGGATGTCGCAGATCTTCCCAGGATCAGGTGAGATTCCTTGTTTGCTGTAGATCGAGCCAAATAAGTCGATACGGTCACTCTTGATGATGCATTTCAAAGAGTTGAAAACCAGACCCTCTCTTTGTGCTACTTTCATCAGGTTCATAAGATTGTGATCATGTTCCTCTTTGGTTCGTCCTGATACCGCCACATCATCAAATATACCAATACAGCCTGGTGCTTGCTCGAATATGTGGTCCATGGCTCGCTGGAACAGATCCTGGCTGATACATAACCCAAAAGGCAATCTCTTGAAGCACCAGCGCCCAAAGGGTGTGTGGAATGTGGTCAAATCCTGGCTTTCCTCATCCAGATGCACAGCCCAATAGCCAGCCCGGGCATCTAATTTTGAGAATATTGTGGCGTCAGCAAATTCTGGGTTCAGCTCGTCCATTGTCGGACACCTTTTCACTCTTCAGCCAAGAGTTCAGGCGTTTCGGATCGAGACATACTCTTAAGCTCCCATCTTTCTTTACACTATTACAGATGGAAGAGCACCAATCCGTATGATAGTCCACTTTCCTGATGATACCCTGTTTTTCTATTTTCATCAGTTCCTCCTTTAGCTTCCCTTTGATGTGAACACTACACTTCCTTGGTGCATCAATCGATGCCCTTGCATCAGGCTTTAGAAGAAGCCTCATTTTTCCTTTAAAATTCCCAATGCAGTCAAACCTGTCCGGGAACAGCCTCTTCAAATCATCCACAGAATCCGCCTTAAAGGGCTGTTCATTGTGGTGCATTGGATTCGCAATCCTTGATGCTGGAGGTGCAGCCTTCAGCAATGTCCTCCGTTGCCCAGCAATGCTGTTTATAGTGACGATGTCGTATGTGAGGGGAGGTGGATACTGGGAAACCGTCGATGTTGAGGGCAAAGTTATGGGTGGATTTGGTGAGCGTTTTTGGGCCAATGATGATTATTTCAGATTTATCATAGTTAAGTTTGAGGAAGTTGATTTGAAGCCAGGATTTTATTTCAGTGATGCAGTTTGTCAGGATAGAGTGGGTGGCGGTGGAGATGGACTTGGTGGAGATGAAAAGCTGGATGTCATCGGCGAAGCAGTGGAATTGGAGACCATGACGGCGGATTAAGTGACCAAGGGGAGACAGGTACAGGATGAAGAGGAGGGGGCCAAGAACTGAACCTTGGGGGACACCTTGGGGGAGGGGAGTAGTGGGGGATTTGCAGTTATTGATGGAGATGAACTGGCGTCTGTCAGAGAGGTATGATTTGATCCAAGAGAGGGCATTGCCGGTAATGTTAAAGGTGGTTTCAAGTCGGGTGAGGAGGATGGTGTGATTGATGGTTTCAAAGGCGGCGCTGAGGTCGAGGAGGATGAGAATGTTGAGGTTGCCGGCGTCAGAGGAGAGGAGAAGGTCGTTGGTGATTTTGAGGAGAGCAGTTTCAGTACTGTGGTTGGAGCGGAATCCGGATTAGAATGTTTCATACAGGTTATTGGCAGAGAGGTGATGTTTGAGTTGAGTGGCTGCAGCATGTTCCAAAGCTTTTGACAGAAAGGGAAGGTTGGAGATGGGTCTGAAGTTATTTAGGATGTCAGGGTTGAGTCCAGGTTTTTTCAGGATGGGGGTAACAGCAGCAATTTTGAGGGATGGTGGGACGATGCCTGTAGACAGGGAGGAGTTTATTGTTGCAGTGATAAGTGGAGAGAGAGCAGGAAGGGAGGCCTTGACAAAGCTGGAGGGGATGGGGTCAAGAGTGCAGGTGGCAGTTTTCGTTCCTATGAGGAGTTCAGAGAGGTCAGTAGGGGAGACTGGGGAGAATTGAGACAGGGGTTGGCAGGATAAGGGGGGGGGGGGGGGCAGGTGGTTTTAGGGGGAGCGGGTGCGGTGGTGGTTAAGCTGTTGTAGATGTCAATTTTGCATTGGAAGAATGAAAGGAAGGAGATGCAGTTGTCTACTGTGAATGACTGGGTGGTGGTGTTCAGGGGGCTGAGGAGTTTGTTTATTGTAGAGAAGAGTGCTTTTGGGTTTCCGGAGCCAGAGTGGATAATTTGAGAGTAGTAGGCGGAGCGGGCGCGGGAGAGGGCATCTTTGTAGTGTTGTAGGTGGTCCTTGTAGGCTTGGGAGTGAATTGTGAGACCTGTTTTATTGCGGAGTCTTTCAAGTTGGCGAGCACGAGTTTTCATCAGGCGGAGTTCAGGGGTAAACCAGGGAGCAGAATGGGTGAAAAAACTGTTTTGGTTTTTATAAGCGCAAGCTGGTCAAGGCAGGAGGAGAGAGTGTGGTTGTAGTAGTCAGTGAGGTCAGAAGGGGTGTGGAGGTCAACGAAGGGAGAAGTGGACATTTTTTCAGAGAGGGTGGATGAGAATCAGGTAGGTGAAAGAGCGTTTAGCTTACGGAAGTTGATAGTGCGATAATGCCTTGGTGCTGGGGTGGGGATGTTGATGGCCATAGTGATGGCTAAGTGGTCAGAGAGGGTGAGGTCGGAGCCAGAGAGATGGTGCAAAATTAATCCAGTAGAGCAGACAAGGTCCAGAATGTGACCACGGTTATGGGTAGGAAAGTTGACATGTTGAGTGAGGTTAAAGCAGGTGAGTAAATCAGTGAAGTCAGTGGTTATTGTGGAGTCAGTGGAGTCTATGTGGATATTGAAATCACCGAGGAGGAGGATTGAGGGGGAGAGGGAACAGAGCTGGGTCAGAAAGTAGGAGAAGTCAGACAGGAATGATGGGTGTGGTTTGGGAGGGCGGTAGACGACAGCCATGACTGACTGTGTGTGACCAGAGAGTTTAAAAGCCAGGTGTTCAAATGATGGAGCAGATGAGATGGAGATGAGGCTGGTCTTGATGTCTTGTCGGTGAATTACGGCAATTCCACCACCTCAGCCCTCCGAGGGTGGTTTATTGATGTAAGAATATCCATTGGGTGTAGTGAGGTTGAGTGAGAAGTAGTCCAGAGGTTGTTGCCAGGTTTCAGTGAGACAGAGAAAGTCCAGTTTATTATCCAGAATGTAGTCGTTCAGGATGAGGCTTTTGTTGTTGAGGGACCGGGTATTGAACAGGGTGAGCTTGATGTTGTTTTGTACGGTGGGGATGAACTCAGGTGATTTAGCCAGGGTTTGCAGACAGGAGGTGCGATCGTGTGCGTTGCTGTGACCAGGTGCGCTGGGACGATGAGTGGGAGTGCACTGAGCCGACCAGAGTACGGGAATAGAGTGACCTGTTTGTAAGTAAACAAACACGACCGGAGCCTCGATGAATGTATCTGGGTCGTCGCAGGAGTCCGTGATATTTGATTGCAGAGATGCATGATGGGGTGGAGTGAGTATTGAGCAGAAGAAGCCTTGCGGCGGAGTACCTCAGCGCCATGCCAGGCAGGAGCGAAGGGACGAGTACGAGGCCAAGGTCGAGGAGGCAAAGCGGCAAACGCAGCGGCAAACGACCGCAGCCGCTAATCAAGACCACAGCGGCAAACAGCCACCGCCGCAAACAACGGCCACAAACAACGGGAGCGGGCCTGAGGAAACAGTTGGAGGAGCTGGGCAGGCGAAGCCAGGAGCAGAGCCGGGACCGAGCAGTGGGCAGACCCAACGGTCAAAAATCCGCCACTACCACCAGAAAAGCAAACTATGTACAATGGCCCAGTCAGAGAAGCGGCGAACAAGTAACGCCAGCGTCCTCTCCAGACCGGACCGGAAGGGGAAGTCCATTTGACCACTATTTCTCATTTGACCACTATTTCTCATTTGACCACTATTTCCCATTTCACCACTATTTCCCATTTCACCACTATTTCCCATTTCACCACTATTTCCCATTTCACCACTATTTCCCATTTCACCACTATTTCCCATTTCACCACTATTTCTCATTTGACCACTATTTCCCATTTCACCACTATTTCCCATTTCACCACTATTTCCCATTTCACCACTATTTCCCATTTCACCACTATTTCCCATTTCACCACTATTTCCCATTTCACCACTATTTCCCATTTCACCACTATTTCTCATTTCACCACTATTTCCCATTTCGCAACTATTTCTCATTTCACCACTATTTCCCATTTCACCACTATTTCTCATTTCACCACTATTTCTCATTTGACCACTATTTCCCATTTCACCACTATTTCCCATTTCACCACTATTTCCCATTTCACCACTATTTCCCATTTCACCACTATTTCCCATTTCACCACTATTTCCCATTTCACCACTATTTCCCATTTCACCACTATTTCCCATTTCACCACTATTTCTCATTTGACCACTATTTCCCATTTCACCACTATTTCTCATTTCACCACTATTTCTCATTTCACCACTATTTCTCATTTCACCACTATTTCTCATTTCACCACTATTTCTCATTTCACCACTATTTCTCATTTCACCACTATTTCTCATTTCACCACTATTTCTCATTTGACCACTATTTCTAATTTTACCACGATTTCCCATTTCACCACTATTTGTCATTTGACCACTATTTCTCATTTTACCACGATTTCCGATTTCACCACTATTTCCCATTTCACCACTATTTCCCATTTCACCACTATTTCTCATTTTACCACGATTTCCCATTTCACCACTATTTCCCATTTCACCACTATTTCTCATTTGACCACTATTTCCGATTTCACCACTATTTCCCATTTCACCACTATTTCCCATTTCACCACTATTTCCCATTTCACCACTATTTCCCATTTGACCACTATTTCCCATTTCACAACTATTTCTCATTTCACCACTATTTCTCATTTCACCACTATTTCTCATTTCACCATTATTTCTTATTTTACCACTATTTCCCATTTCACCACTATTTCTCATTTCACCATTATTTCTAATTTCACCACTATTTCCCATTTCACAACTATTTCTCATTTCACCACTATTTCTCATTTCACCACTATTTCTCATTTCACCATTATTTCTTATTTTACCACTATTTCCCATTTCACCACTATTTCTCATTTCACCATTATTTCTAATTTCACCACTATTTCCCATTTCACCACTATATCCCATTTGACCACTATTTCCCATTTCACAACTATTTCTCATTTCACCACTATTTATCATTTCACCGCTATTTCTCATTTCACCACTATTTCCCATTTCACCACTATTTCCCATTTGACCACTATTTCCCATTTCACCACTATTTCCCATTTCACCACTATTTCTCATTTCACCACTATTTCTCATTTCACCACTATTTCTCATTTGACCACTATTTCTCATTTGGCCACTATTTCCCATTACACCACTATTTCTCATTTCACCATTATTTCTAATTTCACCACTATTTCCCATTTCACTACTATTTCTCATTTGACCACTATATCCCATTTGACCACTATTTCCCATTTCACAACTATTTCTCATTTCACCACTATTTATCATTTCACCACTATTTCTCATTTCACCACTATTTCTCATTTTACCACGATTTCCCATTTCACCACTATTTCCCATTTCACCACTATTTCTCATTTGACCACTATTTCCGATTTCACCACTATTTCCCATTTGACCACTATTTCCCATTTCACCACTATTTCCCATTTGACCACTATTTCCCATTTCACCACTATTTCCCATTTCACCACTATTTCTCATTTGACCACTATTTCTCATTTCACCACTATTTCCCATTTGACCACTATTTTCGATTTCACCACTATTTCCCATTTGACCACTATTTCCCATTTCACCACTATTTCCCATTTGACCACTATTTCCCATTTGACCACTATTTCCCATTTCACCACTATTTCCCATTTCACCACTATTTCTCATTTCACCACTATTTCTCATTTCACCACTATTTCTCATTTCACCACTATTTCTCATTTGACCACTATTTCCCATTTCACCACTATTTCTCATTTCACCATTATTTCTAATTTCACCACTATTTCCCATTTCACCACTATTTCTCATTTCACCATTATTTCTAATTTCACCACTATTTCCCATTTCACCACTATTTCCCATTTCACTACTATTTCTCATTTGACCACTATTTCTCATTTCACTACTATTTTTCATTTCACCACTATTTTTCATTTGACCACTATTTCCCATTTCACTACTATTTTTCATTTCAACACTATTTTTCATTTGACCACTATTTCCCATTTCACTACTATTTTTCATTTGACCACTATTTTTCATTTGACCACTATTTCTCATTTCACCACTATTTTTCATTTGACCACTATTTCTCATTTCACCACTATTTTTCATTTGACCACTATTTCTCATTTCACCACTATTTTTCATTTGACCACTATTTCTCATTTCACTACTATTTTTCATTTCACCACTATTTTTCATTTGACCACTATTTCCCATTTCACTACTATTTTTCATTTGACCACTATTTTTCATTTGACCACTATTTCTCATTTCACCACTATTTTTCATTTGACCACTATTTCCCATTTCACTACTATTTTTCATTTGACCACTATTTCTCATTTCACTACTATTTCTCATTTGACCACTATTTTTCATTTGCCCACTATTTCTCATTTCACCACTATTTATTATTTGACCACTATTTCCCATTTCACTGCTGTTCTCATTTCACCATTATTTCTCAACTATTTATCTCATATACAATTTTTCTTTTCTTTTTTTGTATACAAGATCGAAGCTCGTGAAAGACTTAACATTACTCACACAAAAAGTCAAACCGACACACAAAACACAAAAAACAAGGGGAGCAGCAGACAAGATGGGGAGAGAGGGGGAAGGACACAAACACAGCATTTGAGAGCAGGGCCTTTTTTTATTTTTCTTTTTTTTTTGTATACATAATCGAGGCTCGTGACAGAGCTAACATTTGTCATACAAACAAATCAAACAGACAAACAAAGTGTATAAAAAGGGGAGCGGTAGACAACATGGGGAGAGAAGGGGAAGCACATAAACACAACATTTGTGAGGGACATCGGAAATGTGTGGGAGGGAGAGGACTTGGGGGGAGGCGGCGTGGGAAGGGGGGGAGGGGGGTGGGGGGGGGGGGAGAAGTATAAACACAAGGACTTCCAGGAAAGAAGTTGGTATTTCAAAAAAGAGGATTTGGGGTGAAATTAGCGGGGGTAGAACAGATCAAGGTTTTGGATGGGGGAAGATAAGAGATGGTGGTGAACAGCTGTTTTAAAGACCTGGAGGGAGGAGTGAGATTGAAGGGAGTGGGGGAGTTTGTTCCAGAGGCGGGAGAAAAGAGGAATGAAAGAGTGAAGGTGAGCAGAGAGTCTTGATTTTGGCAGTTTACCAGAACAGGGTTGCAGGCAGATCTTGTGCGACCTTTAGGAATATTTGGGGGACAGAGCCCAGAGAGAGCTGGAGGAGCAAGGCTGGAGAGGAGTCGGTAGAAGACAGAAAGACCACCAACCTGCCTGTGGTGAGTAAGTGAAAGGCCATCGGAGGTAGCTTCATCACGGGAGATTCCAATGATTCTGAACGCTTTGGTTTCAACAGCGTGAAGACGAGCTAGGTGTGAAGCAGGAGCACAAGCCCAGAGGGGAGAGCAGTATTCCATTGAGCAGTGGATGAAAGCCTTGTATGTGGTGAGGAGCTCAGGTGTGCCAAGGAAGGACTTCGCACGACGGAGGATGCCCAGTCGGCGACTGGCTTTGGAGGCCAGATTTGAAATGTGGTTTTCCCAGGAAAGATCATGTAATCATGCTCTGTATCTGTAAAGCAGATAGTGAGACCCAAAAGCTTGAGTGACAGAACTTCTTGGAGAGGATTATTCAGAAAGTGGATGGGAGGGTTGTCCAGTCGGTCTTTTCAGAGAGACATCGTAAGCGAGTGAGATTTGTCAGGATTGAAAGACATGTTCCACTTGTTTGCCCAGTCCGTGATTTTGTCCAGGTCTGCAGAGAGTGAGGAGGCTGCAGACTGCTGATCTGAGGGATGAGGAATGGAGCGGCAGAGAGTGGAGTCATCAGCAAACAGATAGAGAGGATTTTCAAGAGAGTCCGAGAGATCATTGATGAAGACCAGAAAAAGCACAGGGCCCCGAACACTGCCTTGGGGAACTCCAGCCTGAACAGGAAGAGGAGGTGAGAGAAACCCATTCAGGGCCACACGTTGAATATGACTAGAGAGGAAGTCCGCCAGCCATGCGTGGAGATTTCCATGGATACCAAAGGAGGAGAGTTTGGTAAGCAGAGCGGGGTGCCAGACCGTATCGAAGGCACGTGATATATCGAGGGAGACAGCTCTAATTTCCTGTTTGGCATTGAGGACCTCCATCCATTGTTGAGACAGCAGAAGCAGCATGTCCAGAGTAGAGTGACCTGGTCTGAAACCAAATTGAGGATCAGAGATCAAGCCATTGGAGAAGAGGAAAGATTTCATATCCAAAGAAATGATGGATTCCATGACTTTGCTGATATTTGGGAGAAGGCTGATTGGTCTGTAGTTACTAGGCTCTGTTTTTGCACCTTTTTTGTGTAAAGCGGTGATGTTTGCTGATTTCCAAGCAGATGGCAGTTGACCTTGAGCAAAAGAGTGGGTGAAGAGAACAGAGAGAGGGAGTGAAAGAGCGGAAGAACAGGATTTTAGGACCCGTGGGCTGATGCCGTCAGGTCCAGTTGCAGAATCAGAGTCGAGGGTTGACAGAAACTTTTCCACCTTGTCAGGAGGAAAGGACACGGAGTCCAGGAGCAGCTGGGTACGACTGGATATGGTGGGTACAGAGAGGGATGGGTTTGGGACACAAGATTTACAGGCAAACACAGGGTTGAGGCATTCAGCTTTTTCACATGCGGAGTCAGCTGTGTAGCCATTTGAGGTAAGGGAGGGGATGGAGGGGGAACAAACACCAGAAACAGATTTGACCAAACGCCACCAGGATTTGGAAGAGGGAGACAGATAAGAGAGTTCGGTCTTGAGAACTGAGAGATATTGTTTCCTGGCTCTCCTGAGGGTGGACACATACTTGTTTCGGGCTTTGTGAAAGGAAATGAGATTTCCTTCCGTTGGATTTGCTTTCCAGGAGACGAAGGCAAGTTGTTTCTGGGCAACAGCCTCACCACAAGATTCCGTGTACCATGGATGGGAGGAGGGGTATGACAACTGAAGACGAGGTGGGATAAATCTGTGCATGAGAGAGAGCAATTTACTTTGGAAGAATTCCCAGGATGAGTTGATGTCAGAGGCGGTAGAGATGGGAGACCAGTCCAGATGATTGATGGCTGCTTGAAGACCGAGCCAGTTGGCCTGAGTGAAATGCCAGACTCGTCGACGCTGAGCAGGCTCCCTGAGAATGGTCAGAGAGATGTCCACTTTAACAAGCACATGATCAGATGAGCCGATTGGAGCAGAAGAAGAGCAGCGGACATTTTCAGGGAAGTTCGTCATAACCAAGTCCAGAAGAGAAGATGCTCCATTGACTGAGATCAGGGTCGGGAAATTGACAGATACTGTTCACTACTCTTTAAGTCTAAACCATCATCATCCCTATCTGGTTTAGGACCTTTTTTAGACTATTGTTTGTCATCCCAACATTGCCTTTTTAATTTATCATAAATTTTTTTATTCACCTGTTTCTGTAATTTTTTTGCAATGTGGAATAACACAATGGTACGGTACTCAGAGGATATGCAATCTTGGAGCAAATGTGCCAAGATATCTTCGTCAGCAAAGTCAAACACTGCACATGTGTTCCTATATTGTCTTACCTCACCTTGACTGTATCTTGCAGTTGTCTTTTTGCTCGTTTCTCAAAGAGTAATGTCTTCATCCAGCCTCATGCCACACAAGGACCTGCACATAGAAATGCCAAAATAACTGGTGTGGTTTCCCTCTACCCAATGAGGTGGGGACAGAAAGGAGGGGCGGAGCCTCTCGAGAGGAATTTATTTATACACGACCGGACGTGAAAGACACTCGTGGTTTTTACTGTTTTGTTTACTTGGTGTCAATAAAACTTATTGTA
This sequence comes from Myxine glutinosa, assembly GCF_964187855.1. Taxonomy (NCBI): domain Eukaryota; kingdom Metazoa; phylum Chordata; class Myxini; order Myxiniformes; family Myxinidae; genus Myxine; species Myxine glutinosa. Next base: position 1,716,224 of record NC_136269.1, read on the forward strand.
CACTCAAACTGCAAGTGTCCTCGATAAACTACTACGAGAGTACGAAGAGATACTCCAACTTTTGTTTTGTATCAGTGGGTGGGGCCGGCATTTTTTATCCATGTCATCCCTACGGTAGTACGTAGGGTCGACAGTGCCAGCACACTCTGATAATAGTTTTGTAAAATTAACTTCAATGAAGAACTTTATCAAGACAAGATATAAGTATTTATCTGAAGTATCCAAATCCTGGTTCTGAGAAATCAGAAGACCTCGTTAATACTTGAGTAGATTCTCGCCAGACAACAATACAGTCACTATAAATCATCAGAAAGACGTTCGTCAAGCACATTGCACACGTGACACACTTTCTTATCTGCGCATGCGCATAGCAAGGTTCAGGGTTGATCGAATAGGCGTGGGGAAGGGTGTGGCCTTGCCAAACTACGATGGCCTCGGTTGAGCACGAGAGCACACGGTCTCAGAGTGTATCTGTAAATATTTAACTGGAGAAATAAACTGGAGAAACAAATTCTAACAAAGGATTCTGCACCAAGTAAAACTCCAGTCATTGCCATTGAGAGAGGCCCAGCTGAGAAATACACCGTCTGAATAATTGTACACCGCTCCTTTCTTATGCCATCTCCAGGCATTGCAAATCGTCATTGCTGGGCACCGAAGGGGGCTCGGCAGTGACGCACGCTGAAAAGGGGTACTCAGTTTTCACTCTGTTTGTTTGTTTTCTTTCTTTCTTTCTTGTTTGTTTGTCCGGGCGATATCTCAGCCATCCTTTGAGCAAGGAAGCTGAAATTTCGGCACAATAGTGAGCAAGTCCTTTGTCAAAAACTTTATTTTTTGTTTTTTGATTAATCAAATAATTGAGTTATTTAATTATTAGCGATTAATTAAGTACTTATTTATTTAATCAAATTTCCTTTCTCTTCTGACCATTAACTCAGGCACCTTTTGTTAGGAAGCTGATATTTGGACATGCCAATGACCAGGTGATTTGGCTGCAAAGGCTATTTTTGATGACTAAATTTTCGATTAATGACTAATTTTTTTTTTTTTTAAAGTAATAGAATCTGATGAAATGGTGGTGGTTTATGTGTTCTCTGACCGAATTGATTAATAATTTAATTTTTTATGATTATTATTTATTTATTTTCATCATTAATCATTTATTTATTTTCTTTCTCATTTGGCCAATATCTCAGGCACCTTTTGAGCTCGGAAGCTAATATTTGGACATGAGCGACCAAGTGATGTGGCGATCAAGCATATTTTTGATTTATTGATTAATCAATTAATCGATTAATTTATTTATTGATAAATTGATTAATTATTGATTAATCAATTAATTATTTAATTTTTTATTAATGACTTATTTAATTAAATTCCTAAAAGATACATCTTCCGATGAAGCACTTGTGGTTTCGTTATACTATTAGCCAATTGATTAAGAAAATATTTTGTGATAATCTTTTATTGATTTTAATTATACAATTAATCAATCAATTAGCGTACACCTCTCCCTCCCAATGCAGCCTCTATGAGGCGGTATTGCCGGGAGCCGGAGGTGATTTTGTGATAATTTGGGGTCTGCGCACACACAACTTGCTTGCCAAAGAGGTAGGCCACAACGCGTTTGTTAAAACCAAAAGAGTCTTTATTTCGAAAGCTCGAACTGCAGCACTGAGCGGGCTCGAGCTTAGAGCCCGCATATATGTGCCGAGGCCACGCCTAGTCCGCGGGCGTGGCCGATCGGTCGAAGGGTGGGGCATGTGCCATCGGTCCCCGCCTGGGCGCTCGCGCCACCCACTGGTGCGCGGAATTATTGACCCTTGTGCCCGCCACACGCGCCCCCCCCCCCCAGAATTCCTGCGCACCTGAAGGGTGAGTTTGCGGGGAAGCCGGATGACCCAGCCGAAACGCCCCCTGGCGATGGGTGCAGGGCTGGGGGGTAGCGGGCCGGCGGGCCTGAGGGGTGCCGGGGGTCCCACCGCCGGGGGGCGGCCTCGACGCGGAGGCAGAGTTGGTGGCGAGGGTGCCGGGGGTCCGACCGCCGGGGGGCGGCCTCGACGCGGAGGCAGCGCTGCCGGCGGGGGGTGGTCCAGATCGAGGTGGGCCGGCTCGAGGCGGTCCACGGAAATGCGATCCGGGGCACCGCTGATGTCGACCGTGAAAAACTTGTCACTGGTCTCCAGCGCGCGGAAGGGCCCATCGTACGGGGGCCGTAGCGGTGCCCGGTGGGCGTCGTGCCGTATGAACACATACTTTGCCGTGCGAAGCTCTGGGGCGACGTGGGAAGGCGGGCAACCGTGGTGTGTCGTTGGCACCAGGGCGAACCTCCGGGCGGTCTCCTGAAGGGCGGAGCGCTCCTGCGCCGTGGACCAAGGAGCCATGGAGTCGGGGATAAATTGACCCGGTACCCACAGTGGTTGCCCGAAGACCAGCTCTGCCGAGGACGTGCGCAGGTCGTCCTTGGGCGCCGCCCTGAGGCCCAGCAGGACCCAGGGGAGTCTGTCGACCCAGCCGCCATCGCAGAGGCTGGCCCGGAGCACGGCCTTCATGGAGCGATGAAAGCGCTCACACAGGCCATTGGCCTGGGGGTGGTAGGCCGTGGTGTGGTGTAGTTTCACCCCGAGCCCTTGCGCCACCGCGGCCCAGAGCTCCGAGGTGAACTGGGGGCCGTGGTCGGACGAGATGTCCGAGGGGGCACCGAACCGGGCAACTCAAGTGGCGATAAAGGCTTGCGCCACCTCAGCCGCAGACGTCGCCGGCAATGGGACGGCCTCCAGCCACCGCGTGGTGCGGTCGACCATGGTGAGGAGGTGGGTGAACCCTCGCGAGGGGGGCAGAGGTACCACTAAGTCGACGTGCACGTGGTCGACCCGCCGCTCGCGCACCGTAAACAGGGCCAACGGTGCCTGGGGGTGGCGGTGGACCTTTGCGCACTGGCACGCGAGGCACGTCCTGGCCCAGTCGCGGACATCCTTCCTGAGGCCATGCCAGACGAACTTCACCCCGTCGAGTTTCTGGGATGCTTCGCGCCAGGGTGGGACAGGCCGTGGATGGCGTCGAACACTGGGCACTGCCAGCCAGCGGGCACGATGGGGCGAGGCTGGCCGAGGGAGACGTCGCATAGGAGGGCCGTGCCCGCGGCGTCGAACGGCACCTCGGTGATGTGGAGGCCCGTGACGGCGGTCCGCAAGGCCTGGACCCCGGGGTCGGCGGTCTGGGCCTCCGCCATCCGGGCATAGTCGACCCCGAGGTGGACCGCATGCACGACGGACCGGGAAAGGCAATCCGCCACCGGGTTGTCCTTACCCGCCACGTGACGGATATCCGTCGTGTACTCGGACACGGCAGAGAGGTGGCGCTGCTGCCGTGCTGACCATGACTCGGCGACCTTGGCCATCGCGAACACAAGGGGCTTGTGGTCAACGAAGGCCGTGAACGGGCGGCCCTCCAGCAGGTGGCGGAAGTGTCGGACCGCCAGGTGGAGCCCGAGCAGCTCGCGGTCAAAGGTGCTGCACCGGCGTTCATGTGGGCGAAGCTGTCGGCTATAAAACGCCAGCGGTTGCCAAGCACCACGCACCCATTGCTCGTGCACCACGCCCACCGCGTAGTCAGATGCGTCGGTGGTGAGGGCGATCGGTGCATCGGGCGCCGGTTGCGCCAGCATGGTGGCGCCTGCCAGAGCCAGGTTTGCGCCGGCGAACGCTGCGGCCATCGGCTCCGACCATGCGATGTCACCTTTGTCACCCCAAAGGGCCTCGTGCAAGGGGCGGAGGAGCCGGGCGACGTGGGGCACAAAGCAGTGGTAAAAGTTTACCATGCCCAGGAAATCCTGGAGCCCCTTAATCGTGCGGGGCCGCGGGAAATCCCTGACCGCCTCCACTTTGGCCGGTAAAGGGATGGCCCCGTGCTTGGTGATGCGGTGCCCCAAGAAGTCGATGGTGGCGACACCGAAACGGCACTTGGCAGGGTTGATGATTAGGCCATGCTGGCCCAGGCGTTCAAAAAGCGAGCGGAGGTGGAGCAGGTGCTCCTCCCGGGATGCGCTCACGACTAGGATGTCGTCCAGGTAGACAAACAGGAAAGGTAAGTCACGCAAGACGCTATCCATAAGCCGCTGGAACGCCTGGGCCGCATTCTTCAACCCGAAGGGCATCCTTAGGAATTCGAAGAGGCCGAAAGGGGTGATGACGGCCGTCTTCGGGACGTCGTCCGGTTGGACGGGGACCTGATGGTAGCCCGGGATGAGGTCCACCTTAGAAAACACGGTCGTGTTGGCCAACCTGGTGGAAAAGTCCTGAATGTGTGGGACCGGGTAGCGGTCGGGGGTGGTGGCATCATTGAGCCGGCAGTAGTCGCCGCACGGCCGCCATCCCCCGCCGGGCTTCGGCACAATGTGCAGCGGAGAAGCCCAGGCGCTGTTGGAGCACCGTATGATCCCCAGCCGCTCCAGCGTGGCGAACTCCGCTTTCGCCATGGCAAGCTTCGTAGGCTCAAGTCGGCGTGCCCGGGCATAGACCGGCGGCCCGACCGTGGGGATGTGGTGCTCCACCCCGTGTTTAACGGCCACCGCTGAGAAGGTGAGCCGCGTGAGGGCCGGGAAACTGGCGAGGAGGCGGGTAAAGTCGTCCGCTGCTGGAAGCGTGCAAACTAAACTCGCCGGGACGGAACCTTCCAGCAAGCCGCTTGGCAAGCCGCTCGGTGAGCCGCTCAGTGAGCCGCTCAATGAGCCGCTCAGCGAACAAGCGAGTGAGCTAAAGGTTTCGGCCTGGACGAGCCGTCTGCACTTCACGTCGACCAACAACCCATTCGCACATAGGAAGCCCGCACCAAGCAATGCCATTGGCACTCTGGCGGTCTCGAACGACCATTGAAAGCGCTGCCCTCCAAACCGCAGGGAGAGGCAGCGCTTCCCGAACGTGCAGATGGGTGTACCGTTGGCGGCAAGCAACGCGGGGCCCCGGCCCACGGTTCGCTTGTCGGACGTGGAGGCGGGGATGACGCTTACCTGCGCTCCTGTATCGCAGAGGAAACAGCGCCCAGACAAGGTGTCCGTGATGAATAGGAGGCTGCCGGAATGGCCGACTCTCAGGGCTGCTAACGAGCGCCGGCCCGGTCATTGCCCGACTTGTCAAACGAGCATGGCGGGCGACACGTCTTAGCCTTGTGGTCGAACCTGGCATGGAAATAGCACCAGGCTTGCGGCGGCGGGGGCGGCGGCGGCCGCGGCGGCCACGGTGTTCTCGGCCGCAGTGTTCTCGGCAGCGGTGGTGGTGGGCGGGGCACGGCAGCGGCCACGAGGTATGCTGTAGCCTCTGCCCCGGGATCCACGACGGCAGCACCGTAACTCGACCGCGTGTCGCAAGCCGCGAAAAACTTGTCGGCCTCTGCGGCCAGGGTGCGAGGTTCCCTTATTTTGGAACCGGCCAGCGCGAGGCGTACCTGTAGAAGTAGATAGCATAGGAAAAGCACCCGGAATAAGAAATCCGGGGCTTGGTCACCCAGCAGCGACAGCATAAAATCCATCCGCACGGATGGTCGTGTGTCGCCGAGTTCGGGAAGGTCCAGGAGGCGGTCGGCCCGTTCGATCTCCGTGGGGCCAAACGTGGCGATGAGGAGACGTTTGAGCGCCTCGTACTTGTGGTCATCCGGCGGGTGCCGCAGAATGGACACGACTCGGGCGGCGACCACGTGGTAGTAACGGGTCTCGTCTGCCGTTATGCCTCAAAGCTGAAATTGCGCTTCGGCCTGCACGAACCACACGTCGGCCTGTGCTTCCCAAAACTCTGAGAGTTTTACTGTGACGGCGTTGATGGCCATGGCGCGTTCGGTGGTCAGCAACGGCTGAACCAATCGGGGTCACCAGTGAAGTGTGGTGCTGCGCACACACAACTTGCTTGCCAAAGAGGTAGGCCACAACGCGTTTGTTAAAACCAAAAGAGTCTTTATTTCGAAAGCTCGAACTGCAGCACTGAGCGGGCTCGAGCTTAGAGCCCACATATATGTGCCGAGACCACGCCTAGTCCCCGGGCGTGGCCCATCGGTCGGAGGGCGGGGCATGTGCCATCGGTCCCCGCCTGGGCGCTCGCGCCACCCACTGGTGCACGGAATTATTGCCCCTTGTGCCCGCCACAATGGTGTGGATACAGACTTTGCGTGCATTCCATTTCTTCCTCCTGCGAGTGCTTTTCTAAGTCCGTCTCTTCTGCCCCAATTTCCACTCTTGCTTCGGTTATTTCTTTTTCTTTTTTCTCGACGACCGCTGGTGCTAATAAAATCAAATTCTCTACTTCGGCGGTTGCCGGCTTCCCCATACCGCGGGTCGCGATTTCTATACCTGTCCACTTGACTTCGCTTTGCTCCAACTCGCTTTCCCCGCACTTCTCAAGTCGCGCTACCCCGTCGCATACGATTGTGCCCGATCTGCGGTCTATGTCCTTTCCCATCTTTTTTATTATCTCCCCTCATTCGTCTATTTTTTTATTCAGTTGGATTAGGAGCAATTCAATGTTAGAAAAGCGAGATGGGATAAATCTGTGCATGAGAGAGAGCAATTTACTTTGGAAGAATTCCCAGGATGAGTTGATGTCAGAGGCGGAAGAGATGGGAGACCAGCCCAGATGATTGATGGCTGCTTAGAGACCGTGCTGGTTGGCCTGAGTGAAATGTCAGACTCGTCGACGCTGAGGAGACTCTCTGAGAATGGTCAGAGAGATGTCCACTTTAACAAGCACATGATCAGATGGGCCGATTGGAGCAGAAGAAGAGGAGCAGACATTTGCAGGGAAGTTAGTCATAACCAAGTCCAGAAGAGAAGATGCTCCGTTGGCTGAGATCTGGGTCGGGAAATTGACAGATTGTGTCAGTCCCAGTAGGTCGCAGAAGTCCTTTGCTGAGGAGGCATGGCTGGTGAGAGAGGTACCCACACCCAGCCAACTGGCTTGGTGACAATTCAAATCACCACATATGAGGACGAGAGAGAGTTGGGATGAGTCGATAGAAGTTGGTCCATATTATCAGACAGAGAGATGTAGATGCAGTCATCACTGTTTGGTGGATGGTACACCACACATATGAAAAAAAGGTGCGAGCGAAGGGGAAGCCATTGCCAGAGGTACTCCTGGGGGTGAGGTGTAGAGAGGGCAGTGCAGTGCGAGTGAGGAAGAGAGTTTTTGATAAAGATAGCAACCCCACCTCCAGGACGAGGCTCAGGTCTATCATACCGGAGGAGGGAGTAACCCGGTAGAGATATTGAGGAATCAGACACATCTTGAAGGAGGAAAGTTTCTGTTTAGCAGATTAGGTCTGGTTTGTCAGAAACAACCTGTATGGAGAGATGAGTCAAATTTGAGCGAAGGTCCCGGATGTTTGAGGTCCATACCGTTTATGAAGAGGAATGGGGAAGCATAGGATACAGAACAGGGGGCGGGGGGGGGGGGGGGAGGGGTAAGGTAAAATGTGGAAGAGGAAGAAGAGGTAGGGAGAACTGTTGAAAGTGCATCAGAGATTTCAGAATAGCCAGTAGAAAGGAAAGGATGGGGTGGACAAAAGGTTTGATGGTGATTGGGTGAGGCACAGTGAGGTGTTATTTGAGGAGGGGGGCAGAGCGAGGCAGAAGGTTGGGGGAGATGGAGGTGAGTGTTGGAAGGTGGAAGAAGCGGGGAGGACGCTATCAGGAGAAGGGGTGAGAGGGGTGAAATGGAGAAAAAATGAGGGTGGGGAGATTTGAAGGGGAGGGGCGAGGGGGAGTCTCAGAGGGGAGTGGTGCAGGGGGAGTTTAGGAGGGAAAGGGGCAATGGGGGAGATTTGAAAGGGATGGGTGATGGGGAAGATTTTAAGGGGAGGCGCAAGGGAGGAGATTTGAAAGGGATGGGTGATGGGGAAGATTTGGAGGGGAGGGGCAAGGGGGGAGATTTGAAAGGTATAGGTGATTGGGAAGATTTGGAGGGGAGGGGTGAGTTTGGATTTTAGAAAGTGTACGATTAATGGGAAACGAACATTTATTGCAAAATGAGTTTCTTGTGACCTTCGAGTCAAAGATACGTTTAAGGATGCTGGAGGAGGGGGTGGGGGGGGGGGGGGAGGTGGAGTGGAGTGCCGTTGAGTTTAGTGAATGTATGAAAGCGGAACTTCAAGAGATGGAATTTTTTTTTTGGAATGAATAGATTTGGTGAGCAAGTCGAAAGCACCCTTTTAAAGAAGAAGAAAAAGGTGTTATAATATATGACAGAATACAGTACTTGAGGGGAAAGTTTAAACATTTTTAAATTAAACAGTGAAAACTATCTGGGGAAATGGGATTGAAACACGTGGTCGAAGAACGAACGGACGAATATGAACAACGAATAAACGAATAAGACACAACGAATAATAACAAAGAAGGAAATGTTTTTTTTTTTTTTGAGATTTTAAACAAGGAAGTATGGAGTGAAAAGACTGTGAAAAACTGAGAATGAAAGTAAATGGACCACAATCAACCGCTGAGAGAAAAAAAGCCTCAAGGTAGGAAACAAAGTACCAGGCCGGAAAAAACGCGGCACGAAATAACCCACGATTTTTCATACAGGTATGAAATATTAACACCAAGAATCTTCCTGGGGACACACTATAGGTACACACACCGAAAGATAAATACAGTTTCGACAAAAATACAATTGTGAACAATTACTTAACTTCGAAAGCATGGAGAGCGTGTGCAGCTTCGAAAAACCATGCCCTCACCGACAAAGATCTCGCGAGGTCTTCACAAATAGTGCAGGGTCTACCACTGAGCAAGGGGTATTGGCAAATGGCTCAATGTCCACCACGGAGCATGGGATCTTGGCAAATGGCGCAGTGTCTACCAGGGCGCATGGGGTATTGGCAAATGGCACAATGTCTACCAGGGAGCATGGGGTCTTGGCAAATAGCGGAGGGTCTACCAGGGTGCATGGGATATTGGCAAATGGCGCAGTGTCTACCAGGGCGCATGGGGTATTGGCAAATGGCACAATGTCTACCAGGGAGCATGGGGTCTTGGCAAATGGTGCAGGGTCTACCAGGGAGCATGGGATCTTGGCAAATAGCGCAGTGTCGACCAGGGAGCACGGGGTCTTGGCAAAAGGTGTAACGCATCACAATGACAGAACAAATAAAATTAAATTTTGCATGTCTGTTCATTCACGAGCCTTGCATCCTGTTACGTGAAGTTCCAAATTAAATTTACATTTCAACAAGGCCAGTTCTTCTTACAGTATGTGCTTGTCGGAAGACCTTTCTTCCACACAAATAACAAAGCCAAACCTGATTTGCATGATAAAATAAAATTCTGCCATTGTGCTTTGTAAAGATTCGTTCAGCCAGGCTTTTTATAGGGCTGTCTACGCAAAAGCAAAGCAGCAGCGGTACTGGGAAATGCAACTGGAAATCGAAGCAAAAGCAATTTTGTCAAAGCATCAGATACAGTTAACCTTTAGTGTGAAGAACAGGACAAGGAACACACGAGTCAGTGCAAACTTTCTTAGAATCCAAGGTCAGTAGCTGAAAAGTGTGTGGCAGGAAGCTATCAGCACAGCTGTCTCACAATAATACATGTGTATGTATATATATATATATATATATATATATATATATATATATATATATATATATATATATATATATATATATATATATATATATATATATATATATATTGTTATGGATTCGTCACTCCCGTTGTTGTGGTTTTCATCCACTGTAAACATTTTTGGTTCCATGTACTATTATTGTTGTCGTTTAAGTGAAATAGAGATTAGTATTTTTAAAAGGTAAAAAAAGTTAATGTTTTAAATGAAACTGGAACTGGACGGTGACAAAGAGGAAGAGGAGGAGGAAGAAGAGGCGGAGCGAGTGAGGTCAGACAAGAAGCCAAGCTGTTTGGAGGTCTGGAGCAAACGCTGGCGAACGGAGGTCACAAGCGAACTTTGGGGTTTCCTGGGAAAGGGATTCCTGCGACAGAGTTGTTATCGCTGTGACAGATAAACCTGCGTGACAGGTTTTGCGGTTGATTCCGAAGAGAATCATTGGAATGCCGTTACGTCTCGAGAACGGACCATTGGCCATTTTACCTCGAGCCTGATTTCGCATCGCTCCATGTTTTTCCCCTCGCTTCAACCATTTCACCGCATCCAGACGTAACCTGGTGTGTGTGTGTGACGTGGCTTTTGAGTGGGAATTTGCGGTTCGTCGATTGGGAGCCGTTGAACGTCCATACCCGAAGGTGTGTTTTCCCAGTCGCCTCTTGAGGAGACTTTTGCCTATCTTTGGCAGTGTGACTGTCAACCGAGTGGGATTCTGGTCTCGATACAACATCGTTCTGACGATCGCTTCAACATCGACTTTGGCTTGATGCCGGGATAGAGACATTGGGAATGTTATTTTCGCACACTTGGAGCACAGTGAGTTATATTGTACGAAACTGATGGTACCATCATAGGAATGACATATAGGTTGTACAATTGATTAATATTGTTATTGTTATTGTACTGATTAATTAAATTGTACATTTCAACTGTCATCATGCCAGCTGGCTGGGTGTGTGGTCATCTCTCACCAGCCAAGGCACCTCAGCAAACGACTTCTGCGACTCACTGGGATTGACACAATCTGTCAATTTCCCGACCCGGATCTCAGTCAATGGAGTATCTTCTCTTCTGAACTTGGTTATGACTAACTTCCCTGCAAATGTCTGCTGCTCTTCTTCTGCTCCAATCAGTTCTTCTGATCATGTGCTTGTTAAAGTGGACATCTCTCTGGCCATTCTCAGAGAGCCTCCTCAGCATCGCCAAGTCTGGCATTTCACTCAGGCCGACTGGCACGGTCTTCAAGCAGCCATCAATCATCTGGACTGGTCTCCCATCTCCACTTCCTCTGACATCAACTCATCCTGGGAATTCTTCCAAAGCAAACTGCTCTCTCTCATGCACAGATTTATCGCATCTCATCTTCAGTTGTCTTTCCCTTCCTCCCGTCCATGGTACACGGAATCTTTTGGTGAGGCAGTTGCCCAGAAACACCTTGCCTTCACCTCCTGGAAAGCAAATCCAACGGAAGGAAATCTCATTTCCTTTCACAAAGCGCGAAACAAGTGTGTGTCCACCCTCAGTAGAGCCAGGAAACAATATCTCTCCACTCTCAAGATCGAACTCTCAAACCTGTCTCCTTCCTCCAAATCCTGGTGGCTTCTGGTAAAATCCGTTTCTGGTGTTTATTCCCCCTCCATCCCCTCACTTACCTCAAATGGCTACACAGCTGACTCCGCACGTGAAAAAGCTCAATGCCTCAACTCTGTGTTTGCCTCTAAATCTCGTGTCCCAAACCCATCCCTCTCTGTACCCCCCGTACCCAGTCGTGTCCAGCTGTTCCTGGACTCTGTGTCCTTTCCTCCTGACAAGGTGGAAAAGTTTCTGTCAATCCTCGACTCTGATTCCACAACTGGACCAGACGGTATCAGCCCACCGGTCCTAAAATCCTGCTCCGCCGCTCTTTCACTCCCTCTCTCTGTTCTCTTCAACCTCTCTTTTGCTCAAAGTCATCTGCCATCAGCTTGGAAATAAGCCAACATCACCACTTTACACAAAAAAGGTGCAAAAACAGATCCTTATAACTACAGACCAATCAGCCTTTTCCCAATTAACAGCAAAGTTATGGAATCCATTATTGCTTCGGATATCAAATCTTTCCTCTTCTCCAATGGCTTGATCTCCGATCATCAATTTGGATTCAGACCAGGTCATTCTACTCTGGACATGCTGCTTCTGCTGTCTCAACAATGGATGGAGGTCCTCAATGCCAAACAGAAAATTAGAGCTGGCTCCCTTAACATATCACGTGCCTTCGATACGGTCTGGCACCCCGCTCTGCTCACCAAACTCTCCTCCTGTGGTATCCATGGAAATCTCCACATTTGGCTTGCGGACTTCTTCTCTAGTCGTAGTCAACGTGTGGCCCTGAATGGGTTTCTCTCATCTCCCCTTCCTGTTCAGGCTGAAGTTCCCCAAGGCAGTGTTCTGGGCCCTGTGCTTTTTCTGGTCTTCATCAATGATCTCTCTGAATCTCTTGAAAATGCTCTCTATCTCTTTGCTGATGACTCCACTCTCTGCCGCTCCATTCCTCATCCCTCAGATCGGCAGTCTGCAGGCTCCTCACTCTCTGCAGACCTGGACAAAATCACAGACTGGTCAAACAAGTGGAACATGTCTTTCAATCCTGACAAATCTCACACTCTTACTATGTCTCTCCGAAAAGACCGACTGGACAACCCTCCCATCCACTTTGTGAATAATCCTCTCCAAGAAGTTCTGTCACTCAACCTTTTAGATCTCACTATCTGCCATGATTGATCTTTCCTGGGAAAAAAATCATTTCATATTTGGCCTCCAAAGCCAGTCACCGACTGGGCATCCTCCGTCATGCGAAGTCCTTCCTTGGCACACATGAGCTCCTCACCACATACAAGGCTTTCATCCGCAGCTCAATGGAATACTGTTCTCCCCTCTGGGCCGGTGCTCCTGCCTCACACCTAGCTTGGCTTCACGCTGTTGAAACCAAAGCTTTCAGAATCATTGGAATCTCCCGCGATGAAGCTAACTCCGAGGGCCTTTCACTTACTCACCGCAGGCAGGTTGGTGGTCTTTCTGTCTTCTACCGACTCCTCTCCGGCCTTGCTCCCCCAGCTCTCTCTTGGCTCTGTCCCCCAAATATTCTTGCAGGTCGCACAAGATCTGTCTGCAACCCTTTTGAGGTTAAACTGCCAAAATTAAGACTCTCTGCTCACCTTCACTCCTTCATTCCTCTTCTCTCCCACCTCTGGAACAAACTCCCTCACTCTCTTCAATCCCACTCCTCCCTTCAGGTCTTTAAAACAGCTGTTCACCATCATCTCTTGTCTTCCCCCCATACAAAATCTTGATCTTTTCTACCCGCGCTAATTTCACCCCAGATTCACTTTTTTGAAATATCAACTTCCTTCCTGAAAGTCCTTGCAGTGTCCTTGTGTATTCCTTCTCCCACCCCTCCCCCCCTTCCCACGCATCCTCCCCCAAACCCTCCCACAGATCTCCCGATGTCCCTACTCTCAAATGTTGTGTTTGTGTGCTCCCCCTTCTCTCCCCCATCTTGTCTGCCGCTACCCTTGTTGTATATTTTGTGTGTCTGTTTGATTTTTTGTGTGATAAATGTTAGCTGTTTCACGAGCCTCGATCCTGTATACAAAAAAAAAAAAGACCCCAAGCTCCCTGGTAGACATTGTGCCATTTGCCAAGACCCCATGCTCCCTGGTAGACATTGTGCCATTTGCCAAGACCCCATGCTCCCTGGTAGACATTGTGCCATTTGCCAAGACCCCATGCTCCCTGGTAAGCATTGTCACATTTGCCGAGACCCCATGCTCCCTGGTAGACATTGTGCCATTTGCCAAGCCCAATGCTCTGTGGTAGAACCAGCACCATTTGCCAAGACCCCATGCTCGCTGGTAGACACTGAACCATTTGCCAAGACCCCATGCTCGCTGGTAGACATTGTGCCATTTTGCCAAGACCCCATGCTCCCTGGTAGACATTGTGCCATTTGCCAAGACCTCATGCTCGCTGGTAGACCCTGCACTATTTTCCAAGACCCCATGCTCGCTGTTAGACACTGCACCATTTGCCAAGACCCCATGCTCCCTGGTAGATATTGCGCCATTTGCCAAGACCTCATGCTCGCTGGTAGACCCTGCACTATTTTCCAAGACCCCATGCTCGCTGGTAGACACTGCACCATTTGCCAAGACCCCATGCTCCCTGGTAGATATTGCGCCATTTGCCAAGACCCCATGTTCCCTGGTAGACATTGTGGCATTTGCCAAGCTCCAATGCTCCCTGGTAGACCCTGCAGTATTTGCCAAGACCCCATGCTCCCTGGTAGACATTGTGCCATTTGCCAAGACGCCATGCTCCCTGGTAGACATTGTGCCATTTGCCAAGACCCCATGCTCCCTGGTGGACATTGTGCCATTTGCCAAGCCCAATCCTCTGTGGTAGTCCCTGCACTATTTGCCAAGACCCCATGCTCGCTGGTAGACATTGCGCCATTTCCCAAGACCCCATGCTCGCTGGTAAACACTGCGCCATTTGCCAAGACCCCATGCTCTCTGGTAGACATTGCGCCATTTGCCAAGACCCCATGCTCGCTGGTAGACACTGCGCCATTTGCCAAGACCCCATGCTCCCTGGTAGACACTGCACCATTTGCCAAGACCCCATGCTCGCTGTTAGACACTGCGCCATTTGCCAAGACCCCTTGCTCGCTGGTAGACATTGCGCCATTTGCCAAGAGCCCATGCTCCCTGGTAGACATTGTCCCATTTGCCAAGACCCCATGCTCCCTGGTGGACATTGTGCCATTTGCCAAGCCCAATGCTCTGTGGTAGACCCTGCACTATTTGCCAAGATCCCATGCTCGCTGGTAGACACTGCGCCGTTTGCCAAGACCCCATGCATGCTGGTGGACACTGCACCATTTGAACTTGTTTTTGCGAATCCCCTCAAAACTTTTGTAATTAAAATGTAAGCGCCAAACGTTTCTTTTTATTTCTGTGTCATTCTATTGTATCGTCCTATCTGGTTTTGCGTCACATCGAGTTCGTTCCGAGTTAATTGGCAGGAACATTAGTGGTCCGGCGTTTTCTAGCTCGGTTTGTGCCTTTTGGAAAGGTATGGTCGGTAGGTGTTTCCAAAAAAAAAAATCAAAAAGGTTGGTGATCCTTCGGATAATAATGCACCTGTAATTTTTTTTTTTTTTGCATTAACTTCAGCAATTTACCATCTAATGGAAAATGATTCCCAGCTTTCACTGATTCCCTCTTTCCATGCTTCATTTTGTTTTTCTTTTCACCTTCCCTTGCAAGAAATTGAGCATTAAGCGGCCCTCGTTGGAGATATTTCAAATTGAGAACACCGGCTGTCTTTTGACTTCCCTCTATGTCAAAGTTTGATGATGGGTTCCCTCGGTGTCCTGTTCCTTTCCATGGTGAAAGCCATGAGGGGTGATTATAGCGTGGGGTGGTACCTGTGCGATAGTTGCACTGCTTTTCGATCTAATGTCCGTGTGCTTTATAAATAATGTCCGAATCCAATAATGGCCTCTGCCAGTAATAAGAGCAGATGAAAGGAGAAGTGGTTCCAGAATGATGAGTGTGGAGAAATGCTTTTAGGTGCACCTTGACACTTTAACCCATCTATTGCTGTCGATGACTTGCGTAGGCCTCGCACAATGGAGACCGGTCAGGAGCATTCAAACCTCGACTATTCGTGTATCCACCTAGTGCTGCATTTGGGACTCGTCTCTATGGAGATTGCATGGCCCCCCAGCACCGGTCCCCCTCTCATCCTCTGACTTCTCCTCCCCATCAGACCCCCCACACCCCCATTCCCTGTTTTCGTAGCTCGTTAATGCGTGTTGGAGGACCCCTTTTCATTTTTCATCCTCTGACCTTATGCATCCGGCTCTTTCTTCCAGAGCCGCTTCAAATGCTAAGCGAGACCACCCACCCTTGTTAGGCAGGGCCGGGGCTAAGGCTGGAGGGAGACGGCACATCGGGGAGAAAAGTGTCCACGGTCAACAAAGCGATAACGGCAAAATTGCCCCGTAGCCGCACGCCGAGCAGTGTCACAGAGGGTCAGGCAGCCATGTAGCACAAGTGTTTGGGAAGGCAATCCGAGGACAGGGCCTTGTAATGGCCGACCTCGCTCACCTTCCGGGAATAAATTGCGCCGGCCAGGGCTTTGCCCTTGGGGCAGCTTAGTCGGCGGCTAAGCTTTGAGACAGGATTTGCTTTGTAACAGTTAGCCGATTTGAGGCGAGCCTGGCGGCTCCTGCCTTCCCCTGAAATGGCCCGGCACCCCTGCATTCATTAGGCCTGCTGCAGCTCCGGCGCTATGATTGAACCAATAAATGTAATCTTCCCTTCGCCTCCGACGAATCTGACAGGTCTATCAGGCCACTCTGGACTTTGGGGAATAAATGGAATACAGTGAGATTAGAGGAAGGAAGTTCTTAATATAATGATTTGCTGTTATTCTGTTGGATTGTGTTTTACTCTGCCTTTTTTATCAGTAAGTGAGACCTAAAATGGCTGCTTTTTGTAGATAACACAAGTCTCCACGGGCTGACAGCTTTGCTGTTGCGACAATATACACGCAGCTACGAGCGCTGCCCGCTGCACAATACTTATCATACATGAAGGGGTGCATATAATCTTTGCTTATGAATGTAATATTACTTGTAATGGTCATCATCTGTCATAATTATCACCATCATTTGAATACAGGCAGGTTTCCTGCTTTCAGGAAATGCTGTCCCTTTTTAATCCCTTTAATCGCCATTTTTGAAGCTTCGTGCCAAATGTCATGGTGGCACGCATGGCACACATGGGACACATGGCACACATGGGGCACATGGCACACATGGCAAACATGAGACACATGGGACACATGACACACATGAGGCACATGGGACACATTGCACACATGACACACATGGCACACATGACACACATGGGGCACATGACACACATGGGACACACATGACACACCTGGCACATGGCACACATGGGACACATGTCACACATGCGGCACATGGCACACATGGCACACATAGGACACATGGCACACATGGGACACATGGAGCACATGGAACACATGGGACACATGGCACACATGGGACACATGACACTCATGGGGCACATGACACACATGGGACACATGGGACACGGGACACATGGCACACATGGGGCACATGGCACACATGACACACACTTTTGGCACATAGCACACATGGGACACATATGACACACATGGCACACATGGCACATGGGACACGGGACACATGGGGCACATGGCACACCTGGGACACATGGCACATGGGACACAGGACACATGGCACACATGGGGCACATGGCACAAAAGGCACACATGGGACACATTGCACACATGACACACATGGCACACATGGGGCACATGACACACATGGCACACATGGGACACATGTCACACATGCGGCACATGGCACACATGGCACACATGGGACACACGGCACATATGGCACATATGGGACACATGGCACACATGGGACACATGGCACACATGGCACACAAGGGACACATGGCACACATGGCACACAAGGGACACATGGCGCACCCCAAAATAAGCTCTCGTACATTTATTGTGCACATGATGTATGTGTTGTGTTTTGTATTATTATTATTATTATTATTATTATTATTATTATTATCATCACCACCACCACCGAAGGTGGACAGAGGTTATGTTTTACCCCTGTCTGTCTGTTTTTCTTTGTCTGTGAGCAGGATATCACAAAAAGTTTTGGACAGATTCGGTCCAAACATGGTTGACGTGTTGGTGACGAGAACAAGCCGATTCGATTCTGGTTCAGATTCTGGTTCAGGTTGATGCGTTTTGTAAATTGCAGCGCGGACAGGATCTTATAATGCCGCATTGTACCTGTTTCCGGAACACGGTATTTGAAAGAGTGTAAAGGATGACGAGTCGTACTCAAGATGTCATCACAGCTTTCTAGCGTCTGAGTCTTGATGGAAGCCATAATTTGGTGAAATGCCAGCTTGTTGGGGACTTTTCCTATAAAGCGAAGCTTTATTCAAGCTCTAAAAAAGGAAGTTTTTATTGTTAATTGATCCCTAACTTTTTCTTGTAAGACATTGCCACTAGATGGTGTGTGGTAGGGGTTTTACAGTTACAAACACACCCTGGGCTTCACCATGGATGTGAATGAGGATCTAACTTCCAATGAAAAATGAAAAAG
Source organism: Myxine glutinosa (assembly GCF_964187855.1). Lineage (NCBI taxonomy): Eukaryota > Metazoa > Chordata > Myxini > Myxiniformes > Myxinidae > Myxine > Myxine glutinosa. The sequence goes on from NC_136269.1 coordinate 1,734,065, forward strand.
CAAATCTGTGCCAAAGAAAGGCCCGGTCGCCTTAGCCCCGGCCCCACCGACCTGCCTCCCCTGGGCTTTGTGCAGGCTGAATAAAGCGCAGGCGAGCTTGGCGGCGCGGGCCTACCATCCCCGCATCCTGGTGCTGCAGCAGTTACAGAAATTAGCCGCATGGACAATCACCCACTGGCTGCTAGCAGAGCCGCTGCCATCCACCGCACAAACAGCGACCGCAGACACCAGCAGGTACGCGTCCTTCAGTGCCGATTGGCGATAAAAGAATGTTGCGTGATGTCGCCTTTCACTGAAAGTTCCGATTTGGATTGATTTTGGACATGACCGAATTATACCGATGAGGTGGTAATTGTGCAAGTGTTCCACTTGCCCTCATCCAGTTGTTAGGGTTATTGGAATGGCCTCCATCTGGAGGTGGGTCTTGCAATGCGTTCTAGACCATCTCCAAAAACCCAAATGCCAATTGCTACTGTAATTGCACTGTCGTTTTACCTGTTTGGCTTTGCTGTTGTTGATCTTCGTTAGTTTGCTTATTCGTTAATTAATTTAGTGATTTATTATTACGATATGTGTATATATGTGTATATTTGCTTTACTTTTGTTCAAATTCATCCTGCGTGTTCAACTTCCTTCTACATTTGCTTTAAGTTGGTCGTACAGTTATTTAAAGTTTCTTTGAAGCATTTTTCATTGCAACCAAAGAGAAGTTGAGAGCAACGTTAGACATAGTTGAAGTTGAGTTGAACATTTTTATTGGTTCTTTCAAAAGTTCTTGGTATGCAATCGGAATTTTTTCCCCTGAACACCATAACCAAGTCTCTACTGCACGGAGTTCAGATGTGGTTTCATTGGTGATGTAGCAGAGAGTAAAGAAGGCTGTGTCCAAATGACTAATAAACAGGTGTTAATGAGGGAGTTAATACTACACAATGATGAGTTGTGTCTCTTAAATCCACAAAGCTCATTGAAATTCTCCAGGCCAAACTATATTATTGAAGTATGTGCCACGTATGAATTAAGCCATTGGTTATTCCCCCACTCCATCACCCTTCTCCTTCCCCTACCTCCTGCCCCTTCCATTTTTGTTCCAGTTCAAGTAGCCTTCGAAAGACCCCTTTGTGTGAGATTTTATTCAGTGCTATTTTCATATTATCAACCTATCTTGAAGCAGCAACCCTCTCTTTTTTAGGGGGGGGGGGGGATAAGAGGCCATCTACAGACTGGGAGAAGGCATGATAGTGTACTCTAATGTACAACGAATAGGATTGAATAAAATTGTGGAGGATGCTGAAAATGTTGGCCTTGCAAGTGAAAGGGGATAGGATGGATGTGTGGTTGTGCAGTTATTGGTGCATTTTCCCCATTCAGGATTTGTTTTGAGCGTGGCATGCAGGTAGATTCTCTTCGGTAGAAACGTCAAACACCATAACACAATGTTGCAAAAAATACGTCATCCTCATAGCCTTAAATAATCACCATTGTACCATAAATGATTACCATGGTAAACTACACCACCCCCACCTCCTCCGACCCACTAATCATAACAGTGTACCATCGACTTGCTATTTGATTCTGCCTACCAGACATCTAAAATTGGCCTACCAGACATCTAATTAAAAAAAACACATCTAAGGAAAAACACCACACATCTACCATTGAATACCACACATCTACATTGAATACCACACATCTACCATTGAATACCACACATCTACCCTTGAATACCACACATCTACCATTGAATCCCACACATCAACCATTGAATACCACACATCAACCATTGAATACCACACATCTACCATTGAATACCACACATCTACCATTGAATACCACACATCTACCATTGAATACCACACATCAACCATTGAATACCACACATCTACCATTGAATACCATACATCTACCATTGAATACCACACATCTACCATTGACTACCACACATCTACCATTGAATACCACACATCTATCATTGAATACCACACATCAACCATTGAATACCACACATCGACCATTGAATACCACACATCTACGATTGAATACCACACACCTACCATTGAATACCATACATCAAATAAAAAAACACCACATATCTACCGTTGAATACCATACATCTAATGAAAAAACACCATACATCTAAATTGAATACCATACATGTACCATTGAATACTATACATCTACCATTTCATATCACACATCTACCATTGAATACCATACATCTACCATTGTATACTATACATCTACCATTGAATACTACACATCTACCATTGAATACCACATATCTACCATTGAATACCACCTGTCTACCATTGAATACGATACATCTACCATTGAATACAGCTACCATTGAATACTATACATCTACCATTGAATACTATACATCTACCATTGAATACCATACATCTAGCATTGAATACCATACATCCAATAAAAACACCTCACATCTGCCATTGAATACCTTATTGTTGTGGATCTCCTGAAGCCCGTTCCATGTTACAAAGGGGGGATTAAACCCCTTTTTTCCCCTTGGGTCTTTGTGTCCACAAGGCCGAATCGCCACTTCCGCAGCAAGCGTGACAAAGGGTATCGGGTCGACGCCGCTCGTACCTTTCATCCACGCTGCCACGAAAGCGGGCACCAGACCTCGCACAAGCCACGCTTAATCGAGTACGCCCGAGCGGTATGCGTGTCATGTGACTCGTGCTGTTACTTTTATGGAGCGTTTTTATTCGTACTATGCTAGGCCAATGGATGGAAGGGACGGGAATGATCAAATTGAAGAGGAAGAACACGATTTATTTACACAATGTACAATGATTCGCAGAGACACAGAGCAGGCACTTACAAGGGTAACTTAAAGCCCAGACACAGGGCCCACTCATGCACACGGGGAGAAGAAGAGAAGAAGTTCGCGTGCCAAACGCGCTTTGCCGTCGGTCGCTCTGGGGCAGCTCGCCCGGCGTGGCCCTTTGGCAGTCACGGCACGTATGGAGGAGAAGGCAGGCAGGAGGAGATCGCGGGTTTGTGGCCCGGCACGGGTCGTCTTCTCAAACACGCGATTAATACAGCGCAGAGCGCAGGGCATGGGCCACAGGGCAAGTTCGTTTACAATCACTATAACCGGCAATGCAATTGACTCATTCACTTGCATGTTCTCTCTCTGACTCAATCAATGCCTCGACCCGAACTCCAACTCTGACTCCGACGAACTCCGAACTCTCAACTCATCTGAGGTGGGGGGATCGGAGCAGGGTTTTATGGCTCCACCCCGGCCTTACTCGAATGTTCCAATCCCCACCTCTCATCGCTGTGGTTAGCCACTCCCCCCGAGCTCTGATTGGCGGCTCGCGCTTACCGGTCACTCCCCCTGCAGCACCTCCCTTCGGCATTGCCAGACTTGTTCAGGCCTGCCACGTGGCATTCCAGCACCAAAAGACCGCCATACTCACGGACCTGCTCAACGCAAAACTAACACAGGAAATAACTTCGCTTACATTCACTAAGAAATAACTGAACTATCGCGAGGCTACATGTTGTGGTGCGTCTACCTACGAGGGGGGAATTATCCTTCATTCCAAAACCACAACACTACACCCCGCTCTCACCAGACTCGTCCCGAGTCGAACCCACAAATGGAACGACCGTTAGAGCCTGACATGCAAAATTAATATTACATTTACAGTCACGTGAAAAAGTAAGTACACCCCATGTAAATTTTTGACTTTTTCAACAAATTTCAACATACAGCTATTTGATCTTCATTTCAACAATATTGATAGATAAAGGTGATATAACATAACAAATATCATGAAACATTTACATTTTGTAGTCCATTGTATAATTTAAATAAGCATAAATGCAAATTTTGCATGTGGAAAAAGTAAGTACACCCCTACATTTATCACTACTTCAAATACCTAAAATTAGAATCAGGTGCACCAGCTCAGGTGCAAATGATTAGAACATCGTTAGAGAGGATCTTGGAGGAACCTGTCTTATTTAAACCTCAGACATTTCGTTTGGTTTGCTCTTTGTTGTTGAAGTGTGCAGCGTCACCATGCCTAAATCAAAAGATTTCTCTGAGGCCTTCAGAAAGAAGGTTATAGATGCCTACGAGTCTGGGAAGGGATTTAAAGAGCTCTCCAAACAATTTGAAATCAATCATTCCACTGTCCGGAAGATCATCTACAAGTGGAGAAGATTCCAAACAACTGCCAACTTGTTCAGGCCAGGCCGCTCCAGCAAGTTCAGCCCGAGAGCAGACCGCAAGATGCTGAAAGAAGTCTCTAAGAACCCCAGAATGTCATCACGGGACCTACAAGTAGCTCTTGCCACTGTTGATGTCAAAGTGCACGAGTCTATCATTATAAAGAGGCTGCACAAATTTGATCTACATGGGAGGGGTGCCAGGACAAAACCTTTGCTGTCCAGAAAGAACACCAGGGCAAGACTAAAGTTTGCCAATGAACACCTAGGCAAAGACCAGCACTTCTGGAACAATGTGCTCTGGACAGATGAGTCAAAGGTAGAGTTTTTTGGCCACAGTACGAGAAGACATGTTTGACGAAAACCAAGGACAGCATTTGACCACAATAACCTGATACCAACTGGAAAGCATGGGGGTGGAAATATTATGGTTTGGGGCAGCTTTGCTGCATCAGGGCCTGGGCAGCTCACCATCATATAATCCACTATGAATTCTTCATTGTACCAGAGGGTGCTTGAGGATAATGTGAGGCCATCTGTCGGAAAGTTGAAGCTCAACCGAAGGTGGACCTTGCAACATCACAATGACCCTAAACATCCCAGTAAATCCACCAAGGAATGGCTGAAAAGAAAGAAATGGAGGGTTCTGGAATGGCCAAGTCAAAGCCCGGATCTAAATCTCATCGAGATGTTGTGGGGAGATTTGAAACGAGCTGTGCATGCAAGAAACCCCTCAAATATCACACAGCTGAAAGAATTCTGGATGGAGGAGTGGCCAAAAATTTCTCCCAGTCGATGTCAGAGACTGGTAGACAGTTATAAGAAACGCCTACTTGAGGTTGTTTCTGCCAAAGGGGGCAATACCACCGATTAGAGCCAAGGGTGTACTTACTTTTTCCACATGCGAAATTTGCATTTATGTTTATTTAAATTATACAATGGACTACAAAATGTAAATGTTTCATGATATTTGTTTTATTATATCACCTTTATCTATCAATGTTGTTGTAATGAAGATCAAATAGCTGTATGTTGAAATATGTTGAAAAAGTCAAAACTTTACATGGGGTGTACTTACTTTTTCACGTGACTGTAAATGTGACACATAGATGTGGTTCCCCCTCCCATTTATTCTGACCCATGTGTGCGACAGTTTTAGCACTAGATATGTCCCTCCTATTGTGTTGAGCAGCTACCTCACAGTTTCACACCCACAACTACCCGAGTATTTCCGGAATTTCAAACTAAACACATAGCCGGTGGGCACATTCTTATATTTACAAGCACAGCTATTTACAATTATATGACCCAGGACCTGTTCTTTTTGGAAGAGAAGATTGGAGGGGAGAGAACACAACAACGCACTCATAAATGGCACTTGCTGCTTGCATCTTGCATCTTGCATCTTGCTTCTTGTTTCTTCCGTGTGTGTCTAACAAACCGGCTGAACCCTGACCGGCATACAGGCCATTTGAAGCATCAGGGCCATCTAAACTTGCAGAACTTCTTTATCCCGAGCACACAATAATAAAAAATGCTTTTTATTTCTCATTGTCAGGCAGGGCCACTGCCATGTGGTCCAACTGCGTGGCATCAGTGCCACTCAAACAAGTGGTCTGAAGGAGCAAGATGATTTTGCAGCAAGATGCTGCACAGCAGAGGTGCGAGGCCACAAGGCTTGTGGTCCATGAGTGACAAGGTGCAGCAAGAGGTGTTTTGGCAGCAAAGTGCTGCACAGGTCGGCTGCACAGGTGCAACAAGGGTGCAACAAAATGACTGGCAGCAAGGTGCTGCACAGTTTGGCTGCACGGGTGGAACAAAGGTGCAGCAAAGGACATGGCAGCAAGGTGCAGAAGGGATGCTGCACAGGTCGATGGTGCTGCACAGTTCGTCCTCCAAAATGGTCCTGGGGCGGGGGGAGAGACAAAGCACAACAAGCAAGTGGAAAAGACGCAGCGGCACACAGAAAAACAAGGTGGTGTGGTGTGAGGGATGCGGAAGAGCGAACAGAGCAGGCTTGTCCCTAACCGTCCGTACCCCCCACCATTGGCTACACGACCCTAACTCCCCTTGTATTTACAATCCGTCACTAGGTCTTGTCTCCCATATCCCCCTCTAATTCCGAATTCGTTTCCCAATCCCTCCCATGAAGGAAGGGATGGAACAAACACAATGTCACTTTTACGTCGTGATGCGTCTTACTCCCAATCATCTACAGAGCCTCGGCGTGGAGCTCGTCCTCCTGGGTGAATGGCTGTGGATGGTGCGAAGGGATTTCTCATTCTAACTACACTAATGACATTACACTTTTACACTACCCGGGGTCGTACCCTGCCAATCGGCCTCTTTAAACTATGTGGTTCTAAGAACCCGAATTCCCATTGCCCACACTGTGGTGCCCTCTGAATTTGGGTCTCACTCCCGCAAATTTTCAATCTGTTCCCTCGCACAATTACGGCGGGGCTGGGTCGTGTGGCTCCACTCGCAGGTCCAACTACCTGCGCACCTCCACCACTGAAGCCGCCACCCGAGCTTACCTTCTTCTCGCGACTACCTAACTGGGGAAGGCCCTCCCTGGCTCTTACCCTCTCCATGCCCACCTTGGCATCGGGCAACTCGGGTCCTCTCCTGGGATCCTCCGGCCCCACTCACAAACTTCACTATAACTAACCGGCTCCCAGAGCCTACCTGCGGCCTCACCTGACCGACAAACTACCAGTGGCGGAGTGCCTCAATAACCACACACAAATAAGTAAGCCACACGCCCAGCCATTCCACAGACTACTGCACCCAACAAAAACACTACTTTCTACTACCCGCACCACAGGTGTCAATATCCATACAATTTACCTACGCCCTCTACCGGGCTTTACACTACCCACCTCGGGCTTCCCTGAATGGGTTCCACTCTTCCCCCATTCAATCCTTCGCACCATGCATTCCACACCTTTTACTTCCACACCAAGCATTCTCACACCAAATATCTTGCACACCACTTTCCTCACACACCTCAACATAATTCCATTTATACTACAACACAACTCTATTTTTCTCAAACACACAGCATCATCTATCTAACTACTTTCCCCTACAACTCGTGCTTCCCCGTCGTCCCTTTACGCTATGTACTCCCTCTTCTTTTATCATCCATCTAACCTCTCTACGTCCCCTCTACAGTACAGGTGTCCTACTTAATTCTTGTCCCTAAGGTCTTCTAAATCCCTATCATTATCCTCGCCCTCCCTTGGCTAGCTTTGGTGCCCCATGGAGGCAACCATTGCTGGAACCCCCACGTGCCTAACACTGCCATCCCCCTAAACTAATGCTCATGGGCCCCCCCGTGGGAGGAATGGTGACACGACCATTCCCCCACATGGGGTACACTACTCTCACCAGTCCTCTATGCTATGAGCCCCCATCTCTGGAGGTGCATTGTCACGGCTCGGCCTCGAAGGGCCGAGCGATCCATGTGGGTGGTTGGTCGCCTGTATGTGGTGTCCGTCCGGTATTTTCGATCCATGGGGGGAGGTATGGATGGGCCGAGGTACAGGTCTCCATCCCTGCGCGGGGCCTCGCGGTCCCACGCACGGTGACCCAGCCAGCCACGGTCGAAGCACGGCACCCGACAAGGTGCGCGACTCCGAAAACTCCTACCTCCCCTTGAACCACGCCGATCGCCCTTGCCGCCATGGCACGGCACCAACCATACAGTGCGGGGGCCGGAGGCCCGAATCGTACACGACGGTCCTTGCGAGACTGACGCAGCACGGATTCCCTCCGGTCCCTGCAGCACACAACTCACCGGGGGCTCACGTCTGCTACCCGTCCCGCTAAGCGCTACCTCGGTCGGTGTCGATGCTTGAGCCGCGTCCTCACACCTCGCGACCCACTCCACATTCGCACACCCAGGCACCCATGTGCCTTCCACACACTCCGCTACACACTCTTCCTACACACAGTCCGGTGTGCATTCTCCCTCACAATCTGTTATTGCACACTCTGGTGCACACCACCCAGGCACACTCGCACCTTCCACACACTCCGTTACGCACTCTTTTTTACACACTCAGGTGTGCACTTTTCCTCCACACATTCGGGTGTGCATTTCTCTCTTACACACTCGGCCCTTGCACACTCTGGTGCACACTCGGCCATCGCACACTCTTTTTCCACACCCCCAAGGTGCACACTCCCGCTCATACTCCGGTGTGCATTCTCGCTCGCACTCCATAACACACTCTTTTCCTGCACACTCTGGAACAGTCGCAAACCTCGCTATAGGCCTTTCACGAACACCCGGTTCCATTCCGACCCCCAAGCTCGTCGAACCTCCCCTTACACCAAACACATGTCCGCCATCATCGCCACTCACCTTGGGGCTTCTTCCTTCACGCTTCTCCTCCAACACCTGCAAACTTTTTATTTGGTCAGCAAGCACCTCATCACGATGTGAACACAGACCTTGTACATATTCCATCACCTCCTCCTTTATTTCATTTTTAGTCTCCCTCCGTCTGTTCTTAATTTCACTCATCCCTTCTTCTACTTCCTCCAGCTTTTACCTCACCCCTTCTATCTCCCGGTGCACCCCCGCAATCTCCCCTTCTAAGACTACCCTGGTCGTCTCTACATGTGTCCTAACCTCTCGTTCCCTCATCCCAAACGTCTCTACCATGTCATCCAACCTCTTTGTCAGCCCCTCGTGCACCATTTAACATTCTTTCTTTGTCGTTATAAGTTCCTTCTTTATTTCTTTTTGTGCTGTGTTCAGCCCCCCTGAATCACGTCAGTATTCTTTCGCACTTGCTCCTTTAATTCCTGTTGTCCTACCGTCAGTTTTTCTACCTCCCGAGTCAATTCCTCTATACCCCCCTGTAGTCTGGCTGTATTCTGCCTCAACTCTCTCCCCACGCGCTCCTCGCACCGCTTCACCCCGTCGCGTACCACCGCAACTTCCTCGCTCAACCTGCGCCCAATGACCTCCCCCATTTTTTATGTCCTTTTTCGACTCTGCCCTCATCTTCTGCATATCACACCTGGATTCCTCCCTTAATTTTTCCATTTCACCACCTATTTTATTCATGTCATCCCTTTGGGTGTTCATTTTGCTTTCCAATCCATTTTTCATTTCTTTCAATTCCCGGGTGGATTTGTCCCCCAATTTTTCTATTTGACCACCCATGGGGCAATCAGACTTTTTCCACCTTTATTTACAATCAGACTGTTTCCAGCTTTATGTACAATCGGACGTTTTCCACCTTTATTTACAATCAGACTGTTTCCACCTTTATTTACAATCAGACTTTCCCCACCTTTATTTACAATCAGACTTTTCCCATCTTTATTTACAATCAGACTGTTTCCACCTTTATTTACAATCAGACTATTTCCACCTTTATTTACAATCAGACGTTTTCGACCTTTATTTACAATCAGACTTTTTCCACCTTTATTTACAATCAGACTTTTTCCACCATTATTTACAATCAAACATTTTCCACCTTTATTTACAATCAGACGTTTTCCACCTTTATTTATAATCAGACATTTTCCACCATTATTTACAATCAGAAGTTTTCCATCTTTATTTATAATCAGACATTTTCCACCATTATTTACAATCAGACGTTTTCCATCTTTATTTATAATCAGACATTTTCCACCATTATTTACAATCAGACATTTCCACCTTTATTTACAATCAGACTTTTCCCACCTTTATTTACAATCGGACTTTTTCCACCTTTATTTACAATCAGACTGTTTCCACCTTTATTTACCATCAGGCTTTTTCCTCCTTTATTTACAATCAGAGTTTTTCCACCTTTATTTACAATCAGACTTTTTCCTCCTTTATTTACAATCAGACTTTTCCCACCTTTATTTACAATCAGACTGTCTCCACCTTTAATTACAATCAGACTTTTTCCACTGTGGAAGTGTAACTCAGTGTAACTTATTAATTGGCACTGGTAACTTATTAATTAACACTGGTAACGAAGCAGATACATTTTACCTGCAAACTCTGTGAAAGACGAGTTCGTAAATGAGTGTCAGGAATGTGCCCGAACATGATAATCTCTTGTCCACCTGGTCACAGCCCCTGGCTGGAACACCCCCCTATCGTTTGGTAAACGGAACTCACAGCAGGAGGGGAGCGAGCTGATGCCAGGACTTGGTACATGCATGACCTCGGGGCATTAGCGGAGAAAGGATTAACGGTCAGCGGACAGGGGATTAAGTCCAGTTTGTCCATATAAATGAGAGCAAACGTTGAGTCGACAGGACTTGTTACCAGGAGCTCTGACCGACGGGAGTGGCGGAGGAACATCGGCCGAATGAGAAGGACCATGCGAAAAGAGTTAACCTGGTCCATTGAATTATGCGGTATTATTTGGTAAATGGAATGAAGTGAATAACCAGTTAATAAACCAGACCTTTTGTAAAACCTGTGTCCGGTCATTGGAGTCTTGAGTCTCTCAGCTACAAATTCCCCTACACCACCTTTATTTACAATCAGACTTTTCCACCTTTATTTTCAATCAGACTGTTTCCACCTTTATTTACAATCAGACTTTTTCCTCCTTTATTTACAATCAGACTTTTTCCACCTTTATTTACAATCAGGCTGTTTCCACCTAAATTTACAATCAGACTTTTTCCACCTTTATTTACAATCAGAGTTTTTCCACCTTTATTTACAATAAGACTTTTTCCTCCTTTATTTACAATCAGAGTTTTTCCACCTTTATTTACAATCAAACTTTTTCCTCCTTTATTTACAATAAGACTTTTTCCACCTTTATTTACAATCAGACTTTTTCCACCTTTATTTACAATCAGACTGTTTCCACCTTTATTTACAATCAGACTTTTCCAGCTTTATTTACAATCGGACGTTTTCCACCTTTATTTACAATCAGAGTTTTTCCACCTTTATTTACAATCAGACTTTTTCCTCCCTTATTTACAATCAGACTTTTTCCAGCTTTATTTACAATCAGATGTCTTCCACCTTTATTTACAATCAGACTGTTTCCACCTTTATTTACAATCAGACTTTTTCCACCTTTATTTACAATCAGACATTTTCCACCTTTATTTACAATCAGACATTTTCCACCTTTATTTACAATCAGACTGTTTCCACCTTTATTTACAATCAGACTTTTCCAGCTTTATTTACAATCGGACGTTTTCCACCTTTATTTACAATCAGACTTTTTCCTCCTTTATTTACAATCAGACTTCTTCCACCTTTATTTGCAATCAGACTTTTTCCACCTTTATTTACAATCAGACTGCTTCCACCTTTATTTACAATCAGACTTTTCCAGCTTTATTTACAATCGGACGTTTTCCACCTTTATTTACAATCAGACTGCTTCCACCTTTATTTACAATCAGACTTTTCCACCTTTATTTACAATCAGACTTTTCCCACCTTTATTTACAATCAGAGTTTTTCCACCTTCATTTACAATCAGACTGTTTCCACCTTTACTTACCATCAGACTGTTTCCACCTTTATTTACAATCAGAGTTTTTCCACCTTTATTTACAATCAGAGTTTTTCCACCTTTATTTACAATCAGGCGTTTTCCTCCCTTATTTACAATCAGAGTTTTTCCACCTTTATTTACAATCAGACTTTTTCCTCCTTTATTTACAATCAGACTTGTTCCACCTTTATTTACAAACAGACTGTTTCCACCTTTATTTACAATCAGACGTTTTCCACCTTTATTTACAATCAGACGTTTTCCACCTTTATTTACAATCAGACTTTTTCCAGCTTTATTTACAAGCGGACGTTTTCCACCTTTATTTACAATCAGACTTTTTCCACCTTTATTTACAATCAGACTTTTTCCACCTTTATTTACAATCAGACATTTTCCACCTTTATTTACAATCAGACTTTTTCCACCTTTATTTACAATCAGACATTTTCCAGCTTTATTTACAATCAGACTTTTTCCACCTTTATTTACAATCAGACTGTTTCCACCTTTATTTACAATCAGACTTTTCCAGCTTTATTTACAATCAGACGTTTTCCACCTTTATTTACAATCAGACTGTTTCCACCTTTATTTACAATCAGACTTTTTCCACCTTTATTTACAATCAGACTTTTCCCATCTTTATTTACAATCAGACTGTTTCCACCTTTATTTACAAATCGACTGTTTCCACCTTTATTTACAAACAGACTGTTTCCACCTTTATTTACAATCAGACGTTTTCCACCTTTATTTACAATCAGACATTTTCCAACTTTATTTACAATCAGACTATTTCCACCTTTATTTACAATCAGACGTTTTCCACCTTTATTTACAATCAGATTTTTCCTCCTTTATTTACAATCAGAGTTTTTCCATCTTTATTTACAATCAGACTTTTTCCTCCTTTATTTACAATCAGTCTTTTTCCACCTTTATTTACAACCAGACTGTTTCCACCTTTATTTACAATCAGACTGTGTCCACCTTTATTTACAATCAGACTTTTTCCTCCTTTATTTACAATCAGACTTTTTCCACCTTTATTTACAATCAGAGTTTTTCCACCTTTTTTTACAATCAGACTTTTTCCTCCTTTATTTACAATCAGACGTTTTCCACCTTTATTTACAATCAGACTTTTTCCACCTTTATTTACAATCAGACTCTTTCCACCTTTATTTACAATCAGACTTTTCCAGCTTTATTTACAATCGGACGTTTTCCACCTTTATTTACAATCAGAGTTTTCCCACCTTTATTTACAATCAGACTTTTTCCTCCCTTATTTACAATCAGGGTTTTTCCACCTTTATTTACAATCAGACGTTTTCCACCTTTATTTACAATCAGACTTTTTCCAGCTTTATTTACAATCAGATGTTTTCCACCTTTATTTACAATCAGACTGTTTCCACCTTTATTTACAATCAGGCTTTTTCCACCTTTATTTGCAATCAGACATTTTCCACCTTTATTTACAATCAGACATTTTCCACCTTTATTTACAATCAGACTGTTTCCACCTTTATTTACAATCAGACTTTTCCAGCTTTATTTACAATCGGACGTTTTCCACCTTTATTTACAATCAGACTTTTTCCTCCTTTATTTACAATCAGACTTTTTCCACCTTTATTTACAATCAGACTGTTTCCACCTTTATTTACAATCAGACTTTTCCAGCTTTATTTACAATCGGACGTTTTCCACCTTTATTTACAATCAGACTGTTTCCACCTTTATTTACAATCAGACTTTTCCCACCTTTATTTACAATCAGAGTTTTTCCACCTTAATTTACAATCAGAGTTTTTCCACCTTTATTTACAATCAGGCGTTTTCCTCCCTTATTTACAATCAGAGTTTTTCCACCTTTATTTACAATCAGACTTTTTCCTCCTTTATTTACAATCAAACTTGTTCCACCTTTATTTACAAACAGACTGTTTCCACCTTTATTTACAATCAGATGTTTTCCACCTTTATTTACAATCAGTCGTTTTCCACCTTTATTTACAATCAGACTTTTTCCAGCTTTATTTACAATCGGACGTTTTCCACCTTTATTTACAATCAGACTGTTTCCACCTTTATTTACAATCAGACTTTTTCCACCTTTATTTACAATCAGACATTTTCCACCTTTATTTACAATCAGACTTTTTCCACCTTTATTTACAATCAGACATTTTCCACCTTTATTTACAATCAGACTTTTTCCACCTTTATTTACAATCAGACTGTTTCCACCTTTATTTACAATCAGACTTTTCCAGCTTTATTTACAATCAGACGTTTTCCACCTTTATTTACAATCAGACTGTTTCCACCTTTATTTACAATCAGACTTTTTCCACCTTTATTTACAATCAGACTTTTCCCATCTTTATTTACAATCAGACTGTTTCCACCTTTATTTACAAATAGACTGTTTCCACCTTTATTTACAAACAGACTGTTTCCACCTTTATTTACAATCAGACATTTTCCACCTTTATTTACAATCAGACTTTTTCCACCTTTATTTACAATCAGACTGTTTCCACCTTTATTTACAATCAGACTTTTCCAGCTTTATTTACAATTGGACGTTTTCCACCTTTATTTACAATCAGACTTTTTCCACCTTTATTTACAATCAGACTTTTTCCACCTTTATTTACAATCAGAGTTTTTCCACCTTTTTTTACAATCAGACTTTTTCCTCCTTTATTTACAATCAGACTTTTTCCACCTTTATTTACAATCAGACATTTTCCACCTTTATTTACAATCAGACTGTTTCCACCTTTATTTACAATCAGACTTTTCCAGCTTTATTTACAATCGGATGTTTTCCACCTTTATTTACAATCAGACTGTTTCCACCTTTATTTACCATCAGACTGTTTCCACCTTTATTTACAATCAGAGTTTTTCCACCTTTATTTACAATCAGAGTTTTTCTACCTTTATTTACAATCAGACGTTTTCCTCCCTTATTTACAATCAGAGTTTTCCACCTTTATTTACAATCAGACTTTTTCCTCCTTTATTTAAAATCAGACTTTTTCCACCTTTATTTACAATCAGACTTTTCCACCTTTATTTACAATCAGACTGTGTCCACCTTTATTTACAATCAGACTTTTTCCTCCTTTATTTACAATCAGACTTTTTCCACCTTTATTTACAATCAGAGTTTTTCCACCTTTTTTTACAATCAGACTTTTTCCTCCTTTATTTACAATCAGACTTTTTCCACCTTTATTTACAATCAGACATTTTCCACCTTTATTTACAATCAGACTGTTTCCACCTTTATTTACAATCAGACTTTTCCAGCTTTATTTACAATCGATGTTTTCCACCTTTATTTACAATCAGACTGTTTCAACCTTTATTTACAATCAGACTTTTGCCAACTTTATTTACAATCGGACTTTTTCCACCTTTATTTACAATCAGACTGTTTCCACCTTTATTTACCATCAGGCTTTTTCCTCCTTTATTTACAATCAGAGTTTTTCCACCTTTATTTACAATCAGACTTTTTCCTCCTTTATTTACAATCAGACTTTTCCCACCTTTATTTACAATCAGACTGTCTCCACCTTTAATTACAATCAGACTTTTTCCACCTTTATTTACAATCAGACTTTTCCACCTTTATTTACAATCAGACTGTTTCCACCTTTATTTACAATCAGACTTTTTCCTCCTTTATTTACAATCAGACTTTTTCCACCTTTATTTACAATCAGGCTGTTTCCACCTTCATTTACAATCAGATGTTTTCCAACTTTATTTACAATCAGACGTTTTCCACCTTTATTTGCAATCAGACATGTTCCACCTTTATTTACAATCAGACTCTTTCCACCTTTATTTACAATCAGACTTTTTCCTCCTTTATTTACAATCAGACTTTTTCCACCTTTATTGACACAAATGTTGTGTTTTTGTGTTTGTGTGTTTGTGTTTGTGTGTTTGTGTGCTTCCCCTTCTCTCCCCATCTTGTCTTCCGCTCCCTCTTTTTATATATTTTGTTTGTCTGGTTGATTTGTTTGTGAAATAAATGTTAGCTCTTTCACGAGCCTCGATTCAGTATACAACAACAACAACAACAACAAAAAAATCAGACTTTTTCCACCTTTATTTACAATCAGACTTTTCCAGCTTTATTTACAATCGGACGTTTTCCACCTTTATTTACAATCAGACTGTTTCCACCTTTATTTACAATCAGACTTTTTCCTCCTTTATTTAAAATCAGACTTGTTCCACCTTTATTTACAAACAGACTGTTTCCACCTTTATTTACAATCAGACGTTTTCCACCTTTATTTGCAATCAGACGTTTTCCACCTTTATTTACAATCAGACTTTTTCCAGCTTTATTTACAATCGGACGTTTTCCACCTTTATTTACAATCAGACTGTTTCCACCTTTATTTACAATCAGACATTTTCCACCTTTATTTACAATCAGACTTTTTCCACCTTTATTTACAATCAGACTGTTTCCACCTTTATTTACAATCAAACTTTTCCAGCTTTATTTACAATCGGACGTTTTCCACCTTTATTTACAATCAGACTGTTTCCACCTTTATTTACAATCAGACTTTTTCCACCTTTATTTACAATCAGACTGTTTCCACCTTTATTTACAAATAGACTGTTTCCACCTTTATTTACAAACAGACTGTTTCCTCCTTTATTTACAATCAGACTTTTTCCACCTTCATTTACAATTAGACTGTTTCCACCTTTATTTACAATCAGACTGTTTCCACCTTTATTTACAAACAGACTGTTTCCACCTTTATTTACAATCAGAGTTTTTCCACCTTTATTTACAATCAGAGTTTTTCTACCTTTATTTACAATCAGACGTTTTCCTCCCTTATTTACAATCAGAGATTTTCCACCTTTATTTACAATCAGACTTTTTCCTCCTTTATTTAAAATCAGACTTTTTCCACCTTTATTTACAATCAGACTTTTCCACCTTTATTTACAACCAGACTGTGTCCACCTTTATTTACAATCAGACTTTTTCCTCCTTTATTTACAATCAGACTTTTTCCACCTTTATTTACAATCAGGCTGTTTCCACCTTCATTTACAATCAGACTGTTTCCACCTTTATTTACAATCAGACTTTTCCAGCTTAATTTACAATCGGACGTTTTCCACCTTTATTTACAATCAGAGTTTTTCCACCTTTATTTACAATCAGACTTTTTCCTCCCTTATTTACAATCAGACTTTTTCCAGCTTTATTTACAATCAGATGTCTTCCACCTTTATTTACAATCAGACTGTTTCCACCTTTATTTACAATCAGACTTTTTCCACCTTTATTTACAATCAGACATTTTCCACCTTTATTTACAATCAGACATTTTCCACCTTTATTTACAATCAGACTGTTTCCACCTTTATTTACAATCAGACTTTTCCAGCTTTATTTACAATCGGACGTTTTCCAGCTTTATTTACAATCAGACTTTTTCCTCCTTTATTTACAATCAGACTTCTTCCACCTTTATTTGTAATCAGACTTTTTCCACCTTTATTTTCAATCAGACTGTTTCCACCTTTATTTACAATCAGACTTTTCCAGCTTTATTTACAATCGGACGTTTTCCACCTTTATTTACAATCAGACTGTTTCCACCTTTATTTACAATCAGACTTTTCCCACCTTTATTTACAATCAGAGTTTTTCCACCTTCATTTACAATCAGACTGTTTCCACCTTTACTTACCATCAGACTGTTTCCACCTTTATTTACAATCAGAGTTTTTCCACCTTTATTTACAATCAGAGTTTTTCCACCTTTATTTACAATCAGGCGTTTTCCTCCCTTATTTACAATCAGAGTTTTTCCACCTTTATTTACAATCAGACTTTTTCCTCCTTTATTTACAATCAGACTTGTTCCACCTTTATTTACAAACAGACTGTTTCCACCTTTATTTACAATCAGATGTTTTCCACCTTTATTTAAAAGCGGACGTTTTCCACCTTTATTTACAATCAGACTTTTTCCACCTTTATTTACAATCAGACTTTTTCCACCTTTATTTACAATCAGACATTTTCCACCTTTATTTACAATCAGACTTTTTCCACCTTTATTTACAATCAGACATTTTCCAGCTTTATTTACAATCAGACTTTTTCCACCTTTATTTACAATCAGACTGTTTCCACCTTTATTTACAATCAGACTTTTCCAGCTTTATTTACAATCAGACGTTTTCCACCTTTATTTACAATCAGACTGTTTCCACCTTTATTTACAATCAGACTTTTTCCACCTTTATTTACAATCAGACTTTTCCCATCTTTATTTACAATCAGACTATTTCCACCTTTATTTACAAATCGACTGTTTCCACCTTTATTTACAAACAGACTGTTTCCACCTTTATTTACAATCAGACGTTTTCCACCTTTATTTACAATCAGACATTTTCCAACTTTATTTACAATCAGACTATTTCCACCTTTATTTACAATCAGACGTTTTCCACCTTTATTTACAATCAGACTTTTTCCTCCTTTATTTACAATCAGAGTTTTTCCATCTTTATTTACAATCAGACTTTTTCCTCCTTTATTTACAATCAGACTTTTTCCACCTTTATTTACAATCAGACTGTTTCCACCTTTATTTACAATCAGACTGTGTCCACCTTTATTTACAATCAGACTTTTTCCTCCTTTATTTACAATCAGACTTTTTCCTCCTTTATTTACAATCAGACTTTTTCCACCTTTATTTACAATCAGAGTTTTTCCACCTTTTTTTACAATCAGACTTTTTCCTCCTTTATTTACAATCAGACTTTTTCCACCTTTATTTACAATCAGACTTTTTCCACCTTTATTTACAATCAGGCGTTTTCCTCCCTTATTTACAATCAGAGTTTTTCCACCTTTATTTACAATCAGACTTTTTCCTCCTTTATTTACAATCAAACTTGTTCCACGTTTATTTACAAACAGACTGTTTCCACCTTTATTTACAAGCAGATGTTTTCCACCTTTATTTACAATCAGTCGTTTTCCACCTTTATTTACAATCAGACTTTTTCCAGCTTTATTTACAATCGGACGTTTTCCACCTTTATTTACAATCAGACTGTTTCCACCTTTATTTACAATCAGACTTTTTCCACCTTTATTTACAATCAGACATTTTCCACCTTTATTTACAATCAGACTTTTTCCACCTTTATTTACAATCAGACATTTTCCACCTTTATTTACAATCAGACTTTTTCCACCTTTATTTACAATCAGACTGTTTCCACCTTTATTTACAATCAGACTTTTCCAGCTTTATTTACAATCGGACGTTTTCCACCTTTATTTACAATCAGACTGTTTCCACCTTTATTTACAATCAGACTTTTTCCACCTTTATTTACAATCAGACTTTTCCCATCTTTATTTACAATCAGACTGTTTCCACCTTTATTTACAAATAGACTGTTTCCACCTTTATTTACAATCAGACTGTTTCCACCTTTATTTACCATCAGACTGTTTCCACCTTTATTTACAATCAGAGTTTTTCCACCTTTATTTACAATCAGACGTTTTCCTCCCTTATTTACAATCAGAGTTTTTCCACCTTTATTTACAATCAGACTTTTTCCTCCTTTATTTAAAATCAGACTTTTTCCACCTTTATTTACAATCAGACTTTTCCACCTTTATTTACAATCAGACTGTGTCCACCTTTATTTACAATCAGACTTTTTCCTCCTTTATTTACAATCAGACTTTTTCCACCTTTATTTACAATCAGAGTTTTTCCACCTTTTTTTACAATCAGACTTTTTCCTCCTTTATTTACAATCAGACTTTTTCCACCTTTATTTACAATCAGACATTTTCCACCTTTATTTACAATCAGACTGTTTCCACCTTTATTTACAATCAGACTTTTCCAGCTTTATTTACAATCGGACGTTTTCCACCTTCATTTACAATCAGACTGTTTCAACCTTTATTTACAATCAGACTTTTGCCAACTTTATTTACAATCGGACTTTTTCCACCTTTATTTACAATCAGACTGTTTCCACCTTTATTTACCATCAGGCTTTTTCCTCCTTTATTTACAATCAGAGTTTTTCCACCTTTATTTACAATCAGACTTTTTCCTCCTTTATTTACAATCAGACTTTTCCCACCTTTATTTACAATCAGACTGTCTCCACCTTTAATTACAATCAGACTTTTTCCACCTTTATTTACAATCAGACTTTTCCACCTTTATTTACAATCAGACTGTTTCCACCTTTATTTACAATCAGACTTTTTCCTCCTTTATTTACAATCAGACTTTTTCCACCTTTATTTACAATCAGGCTGTTTCCACCTTCATTTACAATCAGATGTTTTCCACCTTTATTTACAATCAGACGTTTTCCACCTTTATTTACAATCAGACATGTTCCACCTTTATTTACAATCAGACTCTTTCCACCTTTATTTACAATCAGACTTTTTCCTCCTTTATTTACAATCAGACTTTTTCAACCTTTATTGACACAAATGTTGTGTTTTTGTGTTTGTGTGTTTGTGTTTGTGTGTTTGTGTGCTTCCCCTTCTCTCCCCATCTTGTCTTCCGCTCCCTCTTTTTATATATTTTGTTTGTCTGGTTGATTTGTTTGTGAAATAAATGTTAGCTCTTTCACGAGCCTCGATTCAGTATACAACAACAACAACAACAACAAAAAATCAGACTTTTTCCACCTTTATTTACAATCAGACTGTTTCCACCTTTATTTACAATCAGACTTTTCCAGCTTTATTTACAATCGGACGTTTTCCACCTTTATTTACAATCAGACTGTTTCCACCTTTATTTACAATCAGACTTTTCCCACCTTTATTTACAATCAGACTTTTTCCACCTTCATTTACAATCAGACTGTTTCCACCTTTATTTACCATCAGACTGTTTCCACCTTTATTTACAATCAGAGTTTTTCTACCTTTATTTACAATCAGACGTTTTCCTCCCTTATTTACAATCAGAGTTTTTCCACCTTTATTTGCAATCAGACTTTTTCCTCCTTTATTTAAAATCAGACTTGTTCCACCTTTATTTACAAACAGACTGTTTCCACCTTTATTTACAATCAGACTTTTTCCACCTTTATTTACAATCAGACTTTTCCCATCTTTATTTACAATCAGACTGTTTCCACCTTTATTTACAAATCGACTGTTTCCACCTTTATTTACAAACAGACTGTTTCCACCTTTATTTACAATCAGACGTTTTCCACCTTTATTTACAATCAGACATTTTCCAACTTTATTT
The DNA here is from genome assembly GCF_964187855.1 of Myxine glutinosa. Taxonomy (NCBI): domain Eukaryota; kingdom Metazoa; phylum Chordata; class Myxini; order Myxiniformes; family Myxinidae; genus Myxine; species Myxine glutinosa. The sequence goes on from NC_136269.1 coordinate 1,755,120, forward strand.
ACAATCAGACTATTTCCACCTTTATTTACAATCAGACGTTTTCCACCTTTATTTACAATCAGACTTTTTCCTCCTTTATTTACAATCAGAGTTTTTCCATCTTTATTTACAATCAGACTTTTTCCTCCTTTATTTACAATCAGACTTTTTCCACCTTTATTTACAATCAGACTGTTTCCACCTTTAGTTACAATCAGACTGTGTCCACCTTTATTTACAATCAGACTTTTTCCTCCTTTATTTACAATCAGACTTTTTCCTCCTTTATTTACAATCAGACTTTTTCCACCTTTATTTACAATCAGAGTTTTTCCACCTTTTTTTACAATCAGACTTTTTCCTCCTTTATTTACAATCAGACTTTTTCCACCTTTATTTACAATCAGACTTTTTCCACCTTTATTTACAATCAGGCGTTTTCCTCCCTTATTTACAATCAGAGTTTTTCCACCTTTATTTACAATCAGACTTTTTCCTCCTTTATTTACAATCAAACTTGTTCCACGTTTATTTACAAACAGACTGTTTCCACCTTTATTTACAATCAGATGTTTTCCACCTTTATTTACAATCAGTCGTTTTCCACCTTTATTTACAATCAGACTTTTTCCAGCTTTATTTACAATCGGACGTTTTCCACCTTTATTTACAATCAGACTGTTTCCACCTTTATTTACAATCAGACTTTTTCCACCTTTATTTACAATCAGACATTTTCCACCTTTATTTACAATCAGACTTTTTCCACCTTTATTTACAATCAGACATTTTCCACCTTTATTTACAATCAGACTTTTTCCACCTTTATTTACAATCAGACTGTTTCCACCTTTATTTACAATCAGACTTTTCCAGCTTTATTTACAATCGGACGTTTTCCACCTTTATTTACAATCAGACTGTTTCCACCTTTATTTACAATCAGACTTTTTCCACCTTTATTTACAATCAGACTTTTCCCATCTTTATTTACAATCAGACTGTTTCCACCTTTATTTACAAATAGACTGTTTCCACCTTTATTTACAAACAGACTGTTTCCACCTTTATTTACAATCAGACTTTTCCAGCTTTATTTACAATCGGACGTTTTCCACCTTTATTTACAATCAGACTTTTTCCACCTTTATTTACAATCAGACTTTTCCACCTTTATTTACAATCAGACTGTTTCCACCTTTATTTACAATCAGACTTTTTCCTCCTTTATTTACAATCAGACTTTTCCCACCTTTATTTACAATCAGACTGTCTCCACCTTTAATTACAATCAGACTTTTTCCACCTTTATTTACAATCAGACTTTTCCACCTTTATTTACAATCAGACTGTTTCCACCTTTATTTACAATCAGACTGTTTCCACCTTTATTTACCATCAGACTGTTTCCACCTTTATTTACAATCAGAGTTTTTCCACCTTTATTTACAATCAGAGTTTTTCCACCTTTATTTACAATCAGAGTTTTTCTACCTTTATTTACAATCAGACGTTTTCCTCCCTTATTTACAATCAGAGTTTTTCCACCTTTATTTACAATCAGACTTTTTCCTCCTTTATTTAAAATCAGACTTTTTCCACCTTTATTTACAATCAGACTTTTCCACCTTTATTTACAATCAGACTGTGTCCACCTTTATTTACAATCAGACTTTTTCCTCCTTTATTTACAATCAGACTTTTTCCACCTTTATTTACAATCAGAGTTTTTCCACCTTTTTTTACAATCAGACTTTTTCCTCCTTTATTTACAATCAGACTTTTTCCACCTTTATTTACAATCAGACATTTTCCACCTTTATTTACAATCAGACTGTTTCCACCTTTATTTACAATCAGACTTTTCCAGCTTTATTTACAATCGGACGTTTTCCACCTTCATTTACAATCAGACTGTTTCCACCTTTATTTACAATCAGACTGTTTCCACCTTTATTTACCATCAGGCTTTTTCCTCCTTTATTTACAATCAGAGTTTTTCCACCTTTATTTACAATCAGACTTTTTCCTCCTTTATTTACAATCAGACTTTTCCCACCTTTATTTACAATCAGACTGTCTCCACCTTTAATTACAATCAGACTTTTTCCACCTTTATTTACAATCAGACTTTTCCACCTTTATTTACAATCAGACTGTTTCCACCTTTATTTACAATCAGACTTTTTCCTCCTTTATTTACAATCAGACTTTTTCCACCTTTATTTACAATCAGGCTGTTTCCACCTTCATTTACAATCAGATGTTTTCCACCTTTATTTACAATCAGACGTTTTCCACCTTTATTTACAATCAGACATGTTCCACCTTTATTTACAATCAGACTCTTTCCACCTTTATTTACAATCAGACTTTTTCCTCCTTTATTTACAATCAGACTTTTTCAACCTTTATTGACACAAATGTTGTGTTTTTGTGTTTGTGTGTTTGTGTTTGTGTGTTTGTGTGCTTCCCCTTCTCTCCCCATCTTGTCTTCCGCTCCCTCTTTTTATATATTTTGTTTGTCTGGTTGATTTGTTTGTGAAATAAATGTTAGCTCTTTCACGAGCCTCGATTCAGTATACAACAACAACAACAACAACAACAAATCAGACTTTTTCCACCTTTATTTACAATCAGACTGTTTCCACCTTTATTTACAATCAGACTTTTCCAGCTTTATTTACAATCGGACGTTTTCCACCTTTATTTACAATCAGACTGTTTCCACCTTTATTTACAATCAGACTTTTCCCACCTTTATTTACAATCAGACTTTTTCCACCTTCATTTACAATCAGACTGTTTCCACCTTTATTTACCATCAGACTGTTTCCACCTTTATTTACAATCAGAGTTTTTCTACCTTTATTTACAATCAGACGTTTTCCTCCCTTATTTACAATCAGAGTTTTTCCACCTTTATTTGCAATCAGACTTTTTCCTCCTTTATTTAAAATCAGACTTGTTCCACCTTTATTTACAAACAGACTGTTTCCACCTTTATTTACAATCAGACGTTTTCCACCTTTATTTGCAATCAGACGTTTTCCACCTTTATTTACAATCAGACTTTTTCCAGCTTTATTTACAATCGGACGTTTTCCACCTTTATTTACAATCAGACTGTTTCCACCTTTATTTACAATCAGACTTTTTCCACCTTTATTTACAATCAGACTGTTTCCACCTTTATTTACAAATAGACTGTTTCCACCTTTATTTACAAACAGACTGTTTCCACCTTTATTTACAATCAGACTTTTTCCACCTTCATTTACAATTAGACTGTTTCCACCTTTATTTACAATCAGACTGTTTCCACCTTTATTTACAATCAGACTTTTTCCACCTTTATTTACAATCAGACTGTTTCCACCTTTATTTACAAATAGACTGTTTCCACCTTTATTTACAAACAGACTGTTTCCACCTTTATTTACAATCAGAGTTTTTCCACCTTTATTTACAATCAGAGTTTTTCTACCTTTATTTACAATCAGACGTTTTCCTCCCTTATTTACAATCAGAGATTTTCCACCTTTATTTACAATCAGACTTTTTCCTCCTTTATTTAAAATCAGACTTTTTCCACCTTTATTTACAATCAGACTTGTTCCACCTTTATTTACAAACAGACTGTTTCCACCTTTATTTACAATCAGACGTTTTCCACCTTTATTTGCAATCAGACGTTTTCCACCTTTATTTACAATCAGACTTTTTCCAGCTTTATTTACAATCGGACGTTTTCCACCTTTATTTACAATCAGACTTTTTCCTCCTTTATTTACAATCAGACTTTTCCCACCTTTATTTACAATCAGACTGTCTCCACCTTTAATTACAATCAGACTTTTTCCACCTTTATTTACAATCAGACTTTTCCACCTTTATTTACAATCAGACTGTTTCCACCTTTATTTACAATCAGACTTTTTCCTCCTTTATTTACAATCAGACTTTTCCCACCTTTATTTACAATCAGACTGTCTCCACCTTTAATTACAATCAGACTTTTTCCACCTTTATTTACAATCAGACTTTTCCACCTTTATTTACAATCAGACTGTTTCCACCTTTATTTACAATCAGACTGTTTCCACCTTTATTTACCATCAGACTGTTTCCACCTTTATTTACAATCAGAGTTTTTCCACCTTTATTTACAATCAGAGTTTTTCTACCTTTATTTACAATCAGACTTTTTCCTCCTTTATTTAAAATCAGACTTTTTCCACCTTTATTTACAATCAGACTTTTCCACCTTTATTTACAATCAGACTGTGTCCACCTTTATTTACAATCAGACTTTTTCCTCCTTTATTTACAATCAGACTTTTTCCACCTTTATTTACAATCAGAGTTTTTCCACCTTTTTTTACAATCATACTTTTTCCTCCTTTATTTACAATCAGACTTTTTCCACCTTTATTTACAATCAGACATTTTCCACCTTTATTTACAATCAGACTGTTTCCACCTTTATTTACAATCAGACTTTTCCAGCTTTATTTACAATCGGACGTTTTCCACCTTTATTTACAATCAGACTGTTTCAACCTTTATTTACAATCAGACTTTTGCCAACTTTATTTACAATCGGACTTTTTCCACCTTTATTTACAATCAGACTGTTTCCACCTTTATTTACCATCAGGCTTTTTCCTCCTTTATTTACAATCAGAGTTTTTCCACCTTTATTTACAATCAGACTGTCTCCACCTTTAATTACAATCAGACTTTTTCCACCTTTATTTACAATCAGACTTTTCCACCTTTATTTACAATCAGACTGTTTCCACCTTTATTTACCATCAGACTTTTTCCTCCTTTATTTACAATCAGACTTTTCCCACCTTTATTTACAATCAGACTGTCTCCACCTTTAATTACAATCAGACTTTTTCCACCTTTATTTACAATCAGACTTTTCCACCTTTATTTACAATCAGACTGTTTCCACCTTTATTTACAATCAGACTTTTTCCTCCTTTATTTACAATCAGACTTTTTCCACCTTTATTTACAATCAGGCTGTTTCCACCTTCATTTACAATCAGATGTTTTCCACCTTTATTTACAATCAGACGTTTTCCACCTTTATTTACAATCAGACATGTTCCACCTTTATTTACAATCAGACTCTTTCCACCTTTATTTACAATCAGACTTTTTCCTCCTTTATTTACAATCAGACTTTTTCCACCTTTATTGACATAAATGTTGTGTTTTTGTGTTTGTGTGTGTGTGTTTTTGTGTTTGTGTGCTTCCCCTTCTCTCCCCATCTTGTCTTCCGCTCCCTCTTTTTATATATTTTGTTTGTCTGGTTGATTTGTTTGTGAAATAAATGTTAGCTCTTTCACGAGCCTCGATTCAGTATACAACAACAACAACAACAACAAAAAATCAGACTTTTTCCACCTTTATTTACAATCAGACTGTTTCCAACTTTATTTACAATCAGACTTTTCCAGCTTTATTTACAATCGACGTTTTCCACCTTTATTTAAAATCAGACTTTTTCCACCTTTATTTACAATCAGACTTTTCCACCTTTATTTACAATCAGACTTTTTCCACCTTTATTTACAATCAGACTGTTTCCACCTTTATTTACAATCAGACGTTTTCCTCCCTTATTTACAATCAGAGTTTTTCCACCTTTATTTACAATCAGACTTTTTCCTCCTTTATTTAAAATCAGACTTTTTCCACCTTTATTTACAATCAGACTGTGTCCACCTTTATTTACAATCAGACTTTTTCCTCCTTTATTTACAATCAGACTTTTTCCACCTTTATTTACAATCAGAGTTTTTCCACCTTTTTTTACAATCAGACTTTTTCCTCCTTTATTTACAATCAGACGTTTTCCACCTTTATTTACAATCAGACTTTTTCCACCTTTATTTACAATCAGACTGTTTCCACCTTTATTTACAATCAGACTTTTCCAGCTTTATTTACAATCGGACGCTTTCCACCGTTATTTACAATCAGACTGTTTCCACCTTTATTTACAATCAGACTTTTCCCAACTTTATTTACAATCGGACTTTTTCCACCTTTATTTACAATCAGACTTTTTCCTCCTTTATTTACAATCAGACTGTCTCCAACTTTAATTACAATCAGACTTTTCCCACCTTTATTTACAATCAGACTTTTCCACCTTTATTTACAATCAGACTGTTTCCACCTTTATTTACAATCAGACTTTTTCCTCCTTTATTTACAATCAGACTTTTTCCACCTTTATTTACAATCAGGCTGTTTCCACCTTCATTTACAATCAGATGTTTTCCACCTTTATTTACAATCAGACGTTTTCCACCTTTATTTACAATCAGACATGTTCCACCTTTATTTACAATCAGACTCTTTCCACCTTTATTTACAATCAGACTTTTTCCTCCTTTATTTACAATCAGACTTTTTCCACCTTTATTGACACAAATGTTGTGTTTGTGTGTTTGTGTGTGTGTGTTTGTGTGCTTGTGTGCTTCCCCTTCTCTCCCCATCTTGTCTTCCGCTCCCTCTTTTTATATATTTTGTTTGTCTGGTTGATTTGTTTGTGAAATAATTGTTAGCTCATTCACGAGCCACGATTCAGTATACAACAACAACAACAACAACAAAAAATCAGACTTTTTCCACCTTTATTTACAATCAGACTGTTTCCACCTTTATTTACAATCAGACTTTTCCAGCTTTATTTACAATCGGACGTTTTCCACCTTTATTTACAATCAGACGTTTTCCTCCCTTATTTACAATCAGAGTTTTTCCACCTTTATTTACAATCAGACTTTTTCCACCTTTATTTACAATCAGACTTTTCCCATCTTTTTTTTACAATCAGACTGTTTCCACCTTTATTTACAAACAGACTGTTTCCACCTTTATTTACAATCAGACGTTTTCCACCTTTATTTACAATCAGACTTTTTCCACCTTTATTTACAATCAGACTTTTTCCAGCTTTATTTACAATCAGACGTTTTCCACCTTTATTTACAATCAGACTGTTTCCACCTTTATTTACAATCAGACGTTTTCCACCTTTATTTACAATCAGACTGTTTCCACCTTTATTTACAATCAGACTGTTTCCACCTTTATTTACAATCAGACTGTTTCCACCTTTATTTACAATCAGACTTTTTCCACCTTTATTTACAATCAGACTGTTTCCACCTTTATTTACAATCAGACTTTTTCCACCTTTATTTACAATCAGACTGTTTCCACCTTTATTTACAATCAGACGTTTTCCTCCCTTATTTACAATCAGAGTTTTTCCACCTTTATTTACAATCAGACTGTTTCCACCTTTATTTACAATCAGACTTTTTCCACCTTTATTTACAATCAGACTGTTTCCACCTTTATTTACAATCAGACGTTTTCCTCCCTTATTTACAATCCGAGTTTTTCCACCTTTATTTACAATCAGACTTTTTCCTCCTTTATTTAAAATCAGACTTTTCCCACCTTTATTTACAATCAGACTTTTCCACCTTTATTTACAATCAGACTGTGTCCACCTTTATTTACAATCAGACTTTTTCCTCCTTTATTTACAATCAGACTTTTTCCACCTTTATTTACAATCAGAGTTTTTCCACCTTTTTTTACAATCAGACTTTTTCCTCCTTTATTTACAATCAGACGTTTTCCACCTTTATTTACAATCAGACTTTTTCCACCTTTATTTACAATCAGACTGTTTCCACCTTTATTTACAATCAGACTTTTCCAGCTTTATTTACAATCGGACGTTTTCCACCTTTATTTACAATCAGACTGTTTCCACCTTTATTTACAATCAGACTTTTCCCAACTTTATTTACAATCGGACTTTTTCCACCTTTATTTACAATCAGACTGTTTCCACCTTTATTTACCATCAGGCTTTTTCCTCCTTTATTTACAATCAGAGTTTTTCCACCTGTATTTACAATCAGACTTTTCCCACCTTTATTTACAATCAGACTGTCTCCACCTTTAATTACAATCAGACTTTTTCCACCTTTATTTACAATCAGACTTTTCCACCTTTATTTACAATCAGACTGTTTCCACCTTTATTTACAATCAGACTTTTCCACCTTTATTTACAATCAGACTGTTTCCACCTTTATTTACAATCAGACTTTTTCCAACTTTATTTACAATCAGACTGTTTCCACCTTTATTTGCAATCAGACTTTTTCCACCTTTATTTACAATCAGACTTTTTCCACCTTTATTTACAATCAGACTTTTTCCAGCTTTATTTACAATCAGACTTTTTCCACCTTTATTTACAATCAGACTTTTCCACCTTTATTTACAATCAGACTGTTTCCACCTTTATTTACCATCAGACTTTTTCCTCCTTTATTTACAATCAGACTTTTCCCACCTTTATTTACAATCAGACTGTCTCCACCTTTAATTACAATCAGACTTTTTCCACCTTTATTTACAATCAGACTTTTCCACCTTTATTTACAATCAGACTGTTTCCACCTTTATTTACAATCAGACTTTTTCCTCCTTTATTTACAATCAGACTTTTTCCACCTTTATTTACAATCAGGCTGTTTCCACCTTCATTTACAATCAGATGTTTTCCACCTTTATTTACAATCAGACGTTTTCCACCTTTATTTACAATCAGACATGTTCCACCTTTATTTACAATCAGACTCTTTCCACCTTTATTTACAATCAGACTTTTTCCTCCTTTATTTACAATCAGACTTTTTCCACCTTTATTGACACAAATGTTGTGTTTTTGTGTTTGTGTGTGTGTGTTTTTGTGTTTGTGTGCTTCCCCTTCTCTCCCCATCTTGTCTTACGCTCCCTCTTTTTATATATTTTGTTTGTCTGGTTGATTTGTTTGTGAAATAAATGTTAGCTCTTTCACGAGCCTCGATTCAGTATACAACAACAACAACAACAACAAAAAATCAGACTTTTTCCACCTTTATTTACAATCAGACTGTTTCCAACTTTATTTACAATCAGACTTTTCCAGCTTTATTTACAATCGGACGTTTTCCACCTTTATTTAAAATCAGACTTTTTCCACCTTTATTTACAATCAGACTTTTCCACCTTTATTTACAATCAGACTTTTTCCACCTTTATTTACAATCAGACTGTTTCCACCTTTATTTACAATCAGACTTTTTCCACCTTTATTTACAATCAGACTTTTTCCTCCTTTATTTACAATCAGACTTTTTCCACCTTTATTTACAATCAGAGTTTTTCCACCTTTTTTTACAATCAGACTTTTTCCTCCTTTATTTACAATCAGACGTTTTCCACCTTTATTTACAATCAGACTTTTCCACCTTTATTTACAATCAGACTGTTTCCACCTTTATTTACAATCAGACTTTTCCAGCTTTATTTACAATCGGACGTTTTCCACCTTTATTTACAATCAGACTGTTTCCACCTTTATTTACAATCAGACTTTTCCCAACTTTATTTACAATCGGACTTTTTCCACCTTTATTTACAATCAGACTTTTTCCTCCTTTATTTACAATCAGACTGTCTCCACCTTTAATTACAATCAGACTTTTTCCACCTTTATTTACAATCAGACTTTTCCACCTTTATTTACAATCAGACTTTTTCCTCCTTTATTTACAATCAGACTTTTTCCACCTTTATTTACAATCAGGCTGTTTCCACCTTCATTTACAATCAGATGTTTTCCACCTTTATTTACAATCAGACGTTTTCCACCTTTATTTACAATCAGACATGTTCCACCTTTATTTACAATCAGACTCTTTCCACCTTTATTTACAATCAGACTTTTTCCTCCTTTATTTACAATCAGACTTTTTCCACCTTTATTGACACAAATGTTGTGTTTGTGTGTTTGTGTGTGTGTGTTTGTGTGTTTGTGTGCTTCCCCTTCTCTCCCCATCTTGTCTTCCGCTCCCTCTTTTTATATATTTTGTTTGTCTGGTTGATTTGTTTGTGAAATAATTGTTAGCTCATTCACGAGCCTCGATTCAGTATACAACAACAACAACAACAAAAAAAAATCAGACTTTTTCCACCTTTATTTACAATCAGACTGTTTCCACCTTTATTTACAATCAGACTTTTCCAGCTTTATTTACAATCGGACGTTTTCCACCTTTATTTACAATCAGACGTTTTCCTCCCTTATTTACAATCAGAGTTTTTCCACCTTTATTTACAATCAGACTTTTTCCACCTTTATTTACAATCAGACTTTTCCCATCTTTTTTTACAATCAGACTGTTTCCACCTTTATTTACAAACAGACTGTTTCCACCTTTATTTACAATCAGACGTTTTCCACCTTTATTTACAATCAGACTTTTTCCACCTTTATTTACAATCAGACTTTTTCCAGCTTTATTTACAATCGGACGTTTTCCACCTTTATTTACAATCAGACTGTTTCCACCTTTATTTACAATCAGACTTTTTCCACCTTTATTTACAATCAGACTGTTTCCACCTTTATTTACAATCAGACTGTTTCCACCTTTATTTACAATCAGACTTTTTCCACCTTTATTTACAATCAGACTGTTTCCACCTTTATTTACAATCAGACTTTTTCCACCTTTATTTACAATCAGACTGTTTCCACCTTTATTTACAATCAGACGTTTTCCTCCCTTATTTACAATCAGAGTTTTTCCACCTTTATTTACAATCAGACTGTTTCCACCTTTATTTACAATCAGACTTTTTCCACCTTTATTTACAATCAGACTGTTTCCACCTTTATTTACAATCAGAGTTTTTCCACCTTTATTTACAATCAGAGTTTTTCTACCTTTATTTACAATCAGACATTTTCCTCCCTTATTTACAATCAGAGATTTTCCACCTTTATTTACAATCAGACTTTTTCCTCCTTTATTTAAAATCAGACTTTTTCCACCTTTATTTACAATCAGACTTGTTCCACCTTTATTTACAAACAGACTGTTTCCACCTTTATTTACAATCAGACGTTTTCCACCTTTATTTGCAATCAGACGTTTTCCACCTTTATTTACAATCAGACTTTTTCCAGCTTTATTTACAATCGGACGTTTTCCACCTTTATTTACAATCAGACTTTTTCCTCCTTTATTTACAATCAGACTTTTCCCACCTTTATTTACAATCAGACTGTCTCCACCTTTAATTACAATCAGACTTTTTCCACCTTTATTTACAATCAGACTTTTCCACCTTTATTTACAATCAGACTGTTTCCACCTTTATTTACAATCAGACTTTTTCCTCCTTTATTTACAATCAGACTTTTCCCACCTTTATTTACAATCAGACTGTCTCCACCTTTAATTACAATCAGACTTTTTCCACCTTTATTTACAATCAGACTTTTCCACCTTTATTTACAATCAGACTGTTTCCACCTTTATTTACAATCAGACTGTTTCCACCTTTATTTACCATCAGACTGTTTCCACCTTTATTTACAATCAGAGTTTTTCCACCTTTATTTACAATCAGAGTTTTTCTACCTTTATTTACAATCAGACGTTTTCCTCCCTTATTTACAATCAGAGTTTTTCCACCTTTATTTACAATCAGACTTTTTCCTCCTTTATTTAAAATCAGACTTTTTCCACCTTTATTTACAATCAGACTTTTCCACCTTTATTTACAATCAGACTGTGTCCACCTTTATTTACAATCAGACTTTTTCCTCCTTTATTTACAATCAGACTTTTCCACCTTTATTTACAATCAGACTGTTTCCACCTTTATTTACAATCAGACTTTTTCCTCCTTTATTTACAATCAGACTTTTTCCACCTTTATTTACAATCAGGCTGTTTCCACCTTCATTTACAATCAGATGTTTTCCACCTTTATTTACAATCAGACGTTTTCCACCTTTATTTACAATCAGACATGTTCCACCTTTATTTACAATCAGACTCTTTCCACCTTTATTTACAATCAGACTTTTTCCTCCTTTATTTACAATCAGACTTTTTCCACCTTTATTGACACAAATGTTGTGTTTGTGTGTTTGTGTGTGTGTGTTTGTGTGTTTGTGTGCTTCCCCTTCTCTCCCCATCTTGTCTTCCGCTCCCTCTTTTTATATATTTTGTTTGTCTGGTTGATTTGTTTGTGAAATAATTGTTAGCTCATTCACGAGCCTCGATTCAGTATACAACAACAACAACAACAAAAAAAAATCAGACTTTTTCCACCTTTATTTACAATCAGACTGTTTCCACCTTTATTTACAATCAGACTTTTCCAGCTTTATTTACAATCGGACGTTTTCCACCTTTATTTACAATCAGACGTTTTCCTCCCTTATTTACAATCAGAGTTTTTCCACCTTTATTTACAATCAGACTTTTTCCACCTTTATTTACAATCAGACTTTTCCCATCTTTTTTTACAATCAGACTGTTTCCACCTTTATTTACAAACAGACTGTTTCCACCTTTATTTACAATCAGACGTTTTCCACCTTTATTTACAATCAGACTTTTTCCACCTTTATTTACAATCAGACTTTTTCCAGCTTTATTTACAATCGGACGTTTTCCACCTTTATTTACAATCAGACTGTTTCCACCTTTATTTACAATCAGACTTTTTCCACCTTTATTTACAATCAGACTGTTTCCACCTTTATTTACAATCAGACTGTTTCCACCTTTATTTACAATCAGACTTTTTCCACCTTTATTTACAATCAGACTGTTTCCACCTTTATTTACAATCAGACTTTTTCCACCTTTATTTACAATCAGACTGTTTCCACCTTTATTTACAATCAGACGTTTTCCTCCCTTATTTACAATCAGAGTTTTTCCACCTTTATTTACAATCAGACTGTTTCCACCTTTATTTACAATCAGACTTTTTCCACCTTTATTTACAATCAGACTGTTTCCACCTTTATTTACAATCAGAGTTTTTCCACCTTTATTTACAATCAGAGTTTTTCTACCTTTATTTACAATCAGACATTTTCCTCCCTTATTTACAATCAGAGATTTTCCACCTTTATTTACAATCAGACTTTTTCCTCCTTTATTTAAAATCAGACTTTTTCCACCTTTATTTACAATCAGACTTGTTCCACCTTTATTTACAAACAGACTGTTTCCACCTTTATTTACAATCAGACGTTTTCCACCTTTATTTGCAATCAGTCGTTTTCCACCTTTATTTACAATCAGACTTTTTCCAGCTTTATTTACAATCGGACGTTTTCCACCTTTATTTACAATCAGACTTTTTCCTCCTTTATTTACAATCAGACTTTTCCCACCTTTATTTACAATCAGACTGTCTCCACCTTTAATTACAATCAGACTTTCTCCACCTTTATTTACAATCAGACTTTTCCACCTTTATTTACAATCAGACTGTTTCCACCTTTATTTACAATCAGACTTTTTCCTCCTTTATTTACAATCAGACTTTTCCCACCTTTATTTACAATCAGACTGTCTCCACCTTTAATTACAATCAGACTTTTTCCACCTTTATTTACAATCAGACTTTTCCACCTTTATTTACAATCAGACTGTTTCCACCTTTATTTACAATCAGACTGTTTCCACCTTTATTTACCATCAGACTGTTTCCACCTTTATTTACAATCAGAGTTTTTCCACCTTTATTTACAATCAGAGTTTTTCTACCTTTATTTACAATCAGACGTTTTCCTCCCTTATTTACAATCAGAGTTTTTCCACCTTATTTACAATCAGACTTTTTCCTCCTTTATTTAAAATCAGACTTTTTCCACCTTTATTTACAATCAGACTTTTCCACCTTTATTTACAATCAGACTGTGTCCACCTTTATTTACAATCAGACTTTTTCCTCCTTTATTTACAATCAGACTTTTTCCACCTTTATTTACAATCAGAGTTTTTCCACCTTTTTTTACAATCATACTTTTTCCTCCTTTATTTACAATCAGACTTTTTCCACCTTTATTTACAATCAGACATTTTCCACCTTTATTTACAATCAGACTGTTTCCACCTTTATTTACAATCAGACTTTTCCAGCTTTATTTACAATCGGACGTTTTCCACCTTTATTTACAATCAGACTGTTTCAACCTTTATTTACAATCAGACTTTTGCCAACTTTATTTACAATCGGACTTTTTCCACCTTTATTTACAATCAGACTGTTTCCACCTTTATTTACCATCAGACTTTTTCCACCTTTATTTACAATCAGACTTTTCCACCTTTATTTACAATCAGACTGTGTCCACCTTTATTTACAATCAGACTTTTTCCTCCTTTATTTACAATCAGACTTTTTCCACCTTTATTTACAATCAGAGTTTTTCCACCTTTTTTTACAATCAGACTTTTTCCTCCTTTATTTACAATCAGACGTTTTCCACCTTTATTTACAATCAGACTTTTTCCACCTTTATTTACAATCAGACTGTTTCCACCTTTATTTACAATCAGACTTTTCCAGCTTTATTTACAATCGGACGTTTTCCACCTTTATTTACAATCAGACTGTTTCCACCTTTATTTACAATCAGACTTTTCCCAACTTTATTTACAATCGGACTTTTTCCACCTTTATTTACAATCAGACTTTTTCCTCCTTTATTTACAATCAGACTGTCTCCACCTTTATTTACAATCAGACGTTTTCCACCTTTATTTACAATCAGACATGTTCCACCTTTATTTACAATCAGACTCTTTCCACCTTTATTTACAATCAGACTTTTTCCTCCTTTATTTACAATCAGACTTTTTCCACCTTTATTGACACAAATGTTGTGTTTGTGTGTTTGTGTGTGTGTGTTTGTGTGTTTGTGTGCTTCCCCTTCTCTCCCCATCTTGTCTTCCGCTCCCTCTTTTTATATATTTTGTTTGTCTGGTTGATTTGTTTGTGAAATAATTGTTAGCTCATTCACGAGCCTCGATTCAGTGTACAACAACAACAACAACAAAAAAAAATCAGACTTTTTCCACCTTTATTTACAATCAGACTGTTTCCACCTTTATTTACAATCAGACTTTTTCCACCTTCATTTACAATCAGACTGTTTCCACCTTTATTTACCATCAGACTGTTTCCACCTTTATTTACAATCAGAGTTTTTCCACCTTTATTTACAATCAGAGTTTTTCAACCTTTATTTACAATCAGACGTTTTCCTCCCTTATTTACAATCAGAGTTTTTCCACCTTTATTTACAATCAGACTTTTTCCTCCTTTATTTAAAATCAGACTTGTTCCACCTTTATTTACAAACAGACTGTTTCCACCTTTATTTACAATCAGACGTTTTCCACCTTTATTTGCAATCAGACGTTTTCCACCTTTATTTACAATCAGACTTTTTCCAGCTTTATTTACAATCAGACTTTTTCCACCTTTATTTACAATCAGACTTTTCCACCTTTATTTACAATCAGACTGTTTCCACCTTTATTTACCATCAGACTTTTTCCTCCTTTATTTACAATCAGACTTTTCCCACCTTTATTTACAATCAGACTGTCTCCACCTTTAATTACAATCAGACTTTTTCCACCTTTATTTACAATCAGACTGTTTCCACCTTTATTTACAATCAGACTTTTTCCTCCTTTATTTACAATCAGACTTTTTCCACCTTTATTTACAATCAGGCTGTTTCCACCTTCATTTACAATCAGATGTTTTCCACCTTTATTTACAATCAGACGTTTTCCACCTTTATTTACAATCAGACATGTTCCACCTTTATTTACAATCAGACTCTTTCCACCTTTATTTACAATCAGACTTTTTCCTCCTTTATTTACAATCAGACTTTTTCCACCTTTATTGACACAAATGTTGTGTTTTTGTGTTTGTGTGTGTGTGTTTTTGTGTTTGTGTGCTTCCCCTTCTCTCCCCATCTTGTCTTCCGCTCCCTCTTTTTATATATTTTGTTTGTCTGGTTGATTTGTTTGTGAAATAAATGTTAGCTCTTTCACGAGCCTCGATTCAGTATACAACAACAACAACAACAACAAAAAATCAGACTTTTTCCACCTTTATTTACAATCAGACTGTTTCCAACTTTATTTACAATCAGACTTTTCCAGCTTTATTTACAATCGGACGTTTTCCACCTTTATTTAAAATCAGACTTTTTCCACCTTTATTTACAATCAGACTTTTCCACCTTTATTTACAATCAGACTTTTTCCACCTTTATTTACAATCAGACTGTTTCCACCTTTATTTACAATCAGACGTTTTCCTCCCTTATTTACAATCAGAGTTTTTCCACCTTTATTTACAATCAGACTTTTTCCTCCTTTATTTAAAATCAGACTTTTTCCACCTTTATTTACAATCAGACTTTTCCACCTTTATTTACAATCAGACTGTGTCCACCTTTATTTACAATCAGACTTTTTCCTCCTTTATTTACAATCAGACTTTTTCCACCTTTATTTACAATCAGAGTTTTTCCACCTTTTTTTACAATCAGACTTTTTCCTCCTTTATTTACAATCAGACGTTTTCCACCTTTATTTACAATCAGACTTTTTCCACCTTTATTTACAATCAGACTGTTTCCACCTTTATTTACAATCAGACTTTTCCAGCTTTATTTACAATCGGACGTTTTCCACCTTTATTTACAATCAGACTGTTTCCACCTTTATTTACAATCAGACTTTTTCCTCCTTTATTTACAATCAGACTGTCTCCACCTTTAATTACAATCAGACTTTTTCCACCTTTATTTACAATCAGACTTTTCCACCTTTATTTACAATCAGACTGTTTCCACCTTTATTTACAATCAGACTTTTTCCTCCTTTATTTACAATCAGACTTTTTCCACCTTTATTTACAATCAGGCTGTTTCCACCTTCATTTACAATCAGATGTTTTCCACCTTTATTTACAATCAGACGTTTTCCACCTTTATTTACAATCAGACATGTTCCACCTTTATTTACAATCAGACTCTTTCCACCTTTATTTACAATCAGACTTTTTCCTCCTTTATTTACAATCAGACTTTTTCCACCTTTATTGACACAAATGTTGTGTTTGTGTGTTTGTGTGTGTGTGTTTGTGTGTTTGTGTGCTTCCGCTTCTCTCCCCATCTTGTCTTCCGCTCCCTCTTTTTATATATTTTGTTTGTCTGGTTGATTTGTTTGTGAAATAATTGTTAGCTCATTCACGAGCCTCGATTCAGTATACAACAACAACAACAACAACAAAAAAATCAGACTTTTTCCACCTTTATTTACAATCAGACTGTTTCCACCTTTATTTACAATCAGACTTTTCCAGCTTTATTTACAATCGGACGTTTTCCACCTTTATTTACAATCAGACGTTTTCCTCCCTTATTTACAATCAGAGTTTTTCCACCTTTATTTACAATCAGACTTTTTCCACCTTTATTTACAATCAGACTTTTCCCATCTTTTTTTACAATCAGACTGTTTCCACCTTTATTTACAAACAGACTGTTTCCACCTTTATTTCCAATCAGACGTTTTCCACCTTTATTTACAATCAGACTTTTTCCACCTTTATTTACAATCAGACTTTTTCCAGCTTTATTTACAATCGGACGTTTTCCACCTTTATTTACAATCAGACTGTTTCCACCTTTATTTACAATCAGACTTTTTCCACCTTTATTTACAATCAGACTGTTTCCACCTTTATTTACAATCAGACTGTTTCCACCTTTATTTACAATCAGACTTTTTCCACCTTTATTTACAATCAGACTGTTTCCACCTTTATTTACAATCAGACTTTTTCCACCTTTATTTACAATCAGACTGTTTCCACCTTTATTTACAATCAGACGTTTTCCTCCCTTATTTACAATCAGAGTTTTTCCACCTTTATTTACAATCAGACTGTTTCCACCTTTATTTACAATCAGACTTTTTCCACCTTTATTTACAATCAGACTGTTTCCACCTTTATTTACAATCAGACGTTTCCTCCCTTATTTACAATCCGAGTTTTTCCACCTTTATTTACAATCAGACTTTTTCCTCCTTTATTTAAAATCAGACTTTTTCCACCTTTATTTACAATCAGACTTTTCCACCTTTATTTACAATCAGACTGTGTCCACCTTTATTTACAATCAGACTTTTTGCTCCTTTATTTACAATCAGACTTTTTCCACCTTTATTTACAATCAGAGTTTTTCCACCTTTTTTTACAATCAGACTTTTTCCTCCTTTATTTACAATCAGACGTTTTCCACCTTTATTTACAATCAGACTTTTTCCACCTTTATTTACAATCAGACTGTTTCCACCTTTATTTACAATCAGACTTTTCCAGCTTTATTTACAATCGGACGTTTTCCACCTTTATTTACAATCAGAGTTTTTCCACCTTTTTTTACAATCAGACTTTTTCCTCCTTTATTTACAATCAGACTTTTTCCACCTTTATTTACAATCAGACGTTTTCCACCTTTATTTACAATCAGACTTTTCCACCTTTATTTACAATCAGACTGTTTCCACCTTTATTTACAATCAGACTTTTCCACCTTTATTTACAATCAGACTGTTTCCACCTTTATTTACAATCAGACTTTTTCCACCTTTATTTACAATCAGACTGTTTCCACCTTTATTTACAATCAGACTTTTTCCACCTTTATTTACAATCAGACTTTTTCCACCTTTATTTACAATCAGACTTTTTCCACCTTTATTTACAATCAGACTTTTTCCACCTTTATTTACAATCAGACGTTTTCCACCTTTATTTACAATCAGAATTTTTCCACCTTTATTTACAATCAGACTTTTCCAGCTTTATTTACAATCGGACGTTTTCCACCTTTATTTACAATCAGACTGTTTCCACCTTTATTTACAATCAGACTTTTTCCACCTTTATTTACAATCAGACTTTTCCCACCTTTATTTGCAATCAGACGTTTTCCACCTTTATTTACAATCAGACTTTTTCCAGCTTTATTTACAATCGGACGTTTTCCACCTTTATTTACAATCAGACTGTTTCCACCTTTATTTACAATCAGACATTTTCCACCTTTATTTACAATCAGGCTTTTTCCACCTTTATTTACAATCAGACTGTTTCCACCTTTATTTACAATCAAACTTTTCCAGCTTTATTTACAATCGGACGTTTTCCACCTTTATTTACAATCAGACTGTTTCCACCTTTATTTACAATCAGACTTTTTCCACCTTTATTTACAATCAGACTGTTTCCACCTTTATTTACAAATAGACTGTTTCCACCTTTATTTACAAACAGACTGTTTCCACCTTTATTTACAATCAGACTTTTTCCACCTTCATTTACAATTAGACTGTTTCCACCTTTATTTACAATCAGACTGTTTCCACCTTTATTTACAATCAGACTTTTTCCACCTTTATTTACAATCAGACTGTTTCCACCTTTATTTACAAATAGACTGTTTCCACCTTTATTTACAAACAGACTGTTTCCACCTTTATTGACACAAATGTTGTGTTTTTGTGTTTGTGTGTGTGTGTTTTTGTGTTTGTGTGCTTCCCCTTCTCTCCCCATCTTGTCTTCCGCTCCCTCTTTTTATATATTTTGTTTGTCTGGTTGATTTGTTTGTGAAATAAATGTTAGCTCTTTCACGAGCCTCGATTCAGTATACAACAACAACAACAACAACAAAAAATCGGACTTTTTCCACCTTCATTTACAATTAGACTGTTTCCACCTTTATTTACAATCAGACTGTTTCCACCTTTATTTACAATCAGACTTTTTCCACCTTTATTTACAATCAGACTGTTTCCACCTTTATTTACAAAGAGACTTTTTCCTCCTTTATTTACAATCAGACTTTTTCCACCTTTATTGACACAAATGTTGTGTTTTTGTGTTTGTGTGTGTGTGTTTTTGTGTTTGTGTGCTTCCCATTCTCTCCCCATCTTGTCTTCCGCTCCCTCTTTTTATATATTTTGTTTGTCTGGTTGATTTGTTTGTGAAATAAATGTTAGCTCTTTCACGAGCCTCGATTCAGTATACAACAACAACAACAACAACAAAAAATCAGACTTTTTCCACCTTTATTTACAATCAGACTGTTTCCAACTTTATTTACAATCAGACTTTTCCAGCTTTATTTACAATCGGACGTTTTCCACCTTTATTTACAATCAGACTTTTCCACCTTTATTTACAATCAGACTTTTTCCACCTTTATTTACAATCAGACTGTTTCCACCTTTATTTACAATCAGACGTTTTCCTCCCTTATTTACAATCAGAGTTTTTCCACCTTTATTTACAATCAGACTTTTTCCTCCTTTATTTAAAATCAGACTTTTTCCACCTTTATTTACAATCAGACTTTTCCACCTTTATTTACAATCAGACTGTGTCCACCTTTATTTACAATCAGACTTTTTCCTCCTTTATTTACAATCAGACTTTTTCCACCTTTATTTACAATCAGAGTTTTTCCACCTTTTTTTACAATCAGACTTTTTCCTCCTTTATTTACAATCAGACGTTTTCCACCTTTATTTACAATCAGACTTTTTCCACCTTTATTTACAATCAGACTGTTTCCACCTTTATTTACAATCAGACTTTTTCCACCTTTATTTACAATCAGAGTTTTTCCACCTTTTTTTACAATCAGACTTTTTCCTCCTTTATTTACAATCAGACGTTTTCCACCTTTATTTACAATCAGACTTTTTCCACCTTTATTTACAATCAGACTGTTTCCACCTTTATTTACAATCAGACTTTTCCAGCTTTATTTACAATCGGACGTTTTCCACCTTTATTTACAATCAGACTGTTTCCACCTTTATTTACAATCAGACTTTTCCCAACTTTATTTACAATCGGACTTTTTCCACCTTTATTTACAATCAGACTTTTTCCTCCTTTATTTACAATCAGACTGTCTCCACCTTTAATTACAATCAGACTTTTTCCACCTTTATTTACAATCAGACTTTTCCACCTTTATTTACAATCAGACTTTTTCCTCCTTTATTTACAATCAGACTTTTTCCACCTTTATTTACAATCAGGCTGTTTCCACCTTCATTTACAATCAGATGTTTTCCACCTTTATTTACAATCAGACGTTTTCCACCTTTATTTACAATCAGACATGTTCCACCTTTATTTACAATCAGACTCTTTCCACCTTTATTTACAATCAGACTTTTTCCTCCTTTATTTACAATCAGACTTTTTCCACCTTTATTGACACAAATGTTGTGTTTGTGTGTTTGTGTGTGTGTGTTTGTGTGTTTGTGTGCTTCCCCTTCTCTCCCCATCTTGTCTTCCGCTCCCTCTTTTTATATATTTTGTTTGTCTGGTTGATTTGTTTGTGAAATAATTGTTAGCTCATTCACGAGCCTCGATTCAGTATACAACAACAACAACAACAAAAAAAAATCAGACTTTTTCCACCTTTATTTACAATCAGACTGTTTCCACCTTTATTTACAATCAGACTTTTCCAGCTTTATTTACAATCGGACGTTTTCCACCTTTATTTACAATCAGACGTTTTCCTCCCTTATTTACAATCAGAGTTTTTCCACCTTTATTTACAATCAGACTTTTTCCACCTTTATTTACAATCAGACTTTTCCCATCTTTTTTTACAATCAGACTGTTTCCACCTTTATTTACAAACAGACTGTTTCCACCTTTATTTACAATCAGACGTTTTCCACCTTTATTTACAATCAGACTTTTTCCACCTTTATTTACAATCAGACTTTTTCCAGCTTTATTTACAATCGGACGTTTTCCACCTTTATTTACAATCAGACTGTTTCCACCTTTATTTACAATCAGACTTTTTCCACCTTTATTTACAATCAGACTGTTTCCACCTTTATTTACAATCAGACTGTTTCCACCTTTATTTACAATCAGACTTTTTCCACCTTTATTTACAATCAGACTGTTTCCACCTTTATTTACAATCAGACTTTTTCCACCTTTATTTACAATCAGACTGTTTCCACCTTTATTTACAATCAGACGTTTTCCTCCCTTATTTACAATCAGAGTTTTTCCACCTTTATTTACAATCAGACTGTTTCCACCTTTATTTACAATCAGACTTTTTCCACCTTTATTTACAATCAGACTGTTTCCACCTTTATTTACAATCAGAGTTTTTCCACCTTTATTTACAATCAGAGTTTTTCTACCTTTATTTACAATCAGACGTTTTCCTCCCTTATTTACAATCAGAGATTTTCCACCTTTATTTACAATCAGACTTTTTCCTCCTTTATTTAAAATCAGACTTTTTCCACCTTTATTTACAATCAGACTTGTTCCACCTTTATTTACAAACAGACTGTTTCCACCTTTATTTACAATCAGACGTTTTCCACCTTTATTTGCAATCAGACGTTTTCCACCTTTATTTACAATCAAACTTTTTCCAGCTTTATTTACAATCGGACGTTTTCCACCTTTATTTACAATCAGACTTTTTCCTCCTTTATTTACAATCAGACTTTTCCCACCTTTATTTACAATCAGACTGTCTCCACCTTTAATTACAATCAGACTTTTTCCACCTTTATTTACAATCAGACTTTTCCACCTTTATTTACAATCAGACTGTTTCCACCTTTATTTACAATCAGACTTTTTCCTCCTTTATTTACAATCAGACTTTTCCCACCTTTATTTACAATCAGACTGTCTCCACCTTTAATTACAATCAGACTTTTTCCACCTTTATTTACAATCAGACTTTTCCACCTTTATTTACAATCAGACTGTTTCCACCTTTATTTACAATCAGACTGTTTCCACCTTTATTTACCATCAGACTGTTTCCACCTTTATTTACAATCAGAGTTTTTCCACCTTTATTTACAATCAGAGTTTTTCTACCTTTATTTACAATCAGACGTTTTCCTCCCTTATTTACAATCAGAGTTTTTCCACCTTTATTTACAATCAGACTTTTTCCTCCTTTATTTAAAATCAGACTTTTTCCACCTTTATTTACAATCAGACTTTTCCACCTTTATTTACAATCAGACTGTGTCCACCTTTATTTACAATCAGACTTTTTCCTCCTTTATTTACAATCAGACTTTTTCCACCTTTATTTACAATCAGAGTTTTTCCACCTTTTTTTACAATCATACTTTTTCCTCCTTTATTTACAATCAGACTTTTTCCACCTTTATTTACAATTAGACATTTTCCACCTTTATTTACAATCAGACTGTTTCCACCTTTATTTACAATCAGACTTTTCCAGCTTTATTTACAATCGGACGTTTTCCACCTTTATTTACAATCAGACTGTTTCAACCTTTATTTACAATCAGACTTTTGCCAACTTTATTTACAATCGGACTTTTTCCACCTTTATTTACAATCAGACTGTTTCCACCTTTATTTACCATCAGACTTTTTCCACCTTTATTTACAATCAGACTTTTCCACCTTTATTTACAATCAGACTGTGTCCACCTTTATTTACAATCAGACTTTTTCCTCCTTTATTTACAATCAGACTTTTTCCACCTTTATTTACAATCAGAGTTTTTCCACCTTTTTTTGCAATCAGACTTTTTCCTCCTTTATTTACAATCAGACGTTTTCCACCTTTATTTACAATCAGACTTTTTCCACCTTTATTTACAATCAGACTGTTTCCACCTTTATTTACAATCAGACTTTTCCAGCTTTATTTACAATCGGACGTTTTCCACCTTTATTTACAATCAGACTGTTTCCACCTTTATTTACAATCAGACTTTTCCCAACTTTATTTACAATCGGACTTTTTCCACCTTTATTTACAATCAGACTTTTTCCTCCTTTATTTACAATCAGACTGTCTCCACCTTTAATTACAATCAGACTTTTTCCACCTTTATTTACAATCAGACTTTTCCACCTTTATTTACAATCAGACTGTTTCCACCTTTATTTACAATCAGACTTTTTCCTCCTTTATTTACAATCAGACTTTTTCCACCTTTATTTACAATCAGGCTGTTTCCACCTTCATTTACAATCAGATGTTTTCCACCTTTATTTACAATCAGACGTTTTCCACCTTTATTTACAATCAGACATGTTCCACCTTTATTTACAATCAGACTCTTTCCACCTTTATTTACAATCAGACTTTTTCCTCCTTTATTTACAATCAGACTTTTTCCACCTTTATTGACACAAATGTTGTGTTTGTGTGTTTGTGTGTGTGTGTTTGTGTGTTTGTGTGCTTCCCCTTCTCTCCCCATCTTGTCTTCCGCTCCCTCTTTTTATATATTTTGTTTGTCTGGTTGATTTGTTTGTGAAATAATTGTTAGCTCATTCACGAGTCTCGATTCAGTGTACAACAACAACAACAACAATAAAAAATCAGACTTTTTCCACCTTTATTTACAATCAGACTGTTTCCACCTTTATTTACAATCAGACTTTTCCAGCTTTATTTACAATCAGACTGTTTCCACCTTTATTTACAATCAGACTTTTCCCACCTTTATTTACAATCAGACTTTTTCCACCTTCATTTACAATCAGACTGTTTCCACCTTTATTTACCATCAGACTGTTTCCACCTTTATTTACAATCAGAGTTTTTCCACCTTTATTTACAATCAGAGTTTTTCTACCTTTATTTACAATCAGACGTTTTCCTCCCTTATTTACAATCAGAGTTTTTCCACCTTTATTTACAATCAGACTTTTCCTCCTTTATTTAAAATCAGACTTGTTCCACCTTTATTTACAAACAGACTGTTTCCACCTTTATTTCCAATCAGACGTTTTCCACCTTTATTTGCAATCAGATGTTTTCCACCTTTATTTACAATCAGTCTTTTTCCAGCTTTATTTACAATCAGACTTTTTCCACCTTTATTTACAATCAGACTTTTCCACCTTTATTTACAAACAGACTGTTTCCACCTTTATTGACACAAATGTTGTGTTTTTGTGTTTGTGTGTGTGTGTTTTTGTGTTTGTGTGCTTCCCCTTCTCTCCCCATCTTGTCTTCCGCTCCCTCTTTTTATATATTTTGTTTGTCTGGTTGATTTGTTTGTGAAATAAATGTTAGCTCTTTCACGAGCCTCGATTCAGTATACAACAACAACAACAACAACAAAAAATCGGACTTTTTCCACCTTCATTTACAATTAGACTGTTTACACCTTTATTTACAATCAGACTGTTTCCACCTTTATTTACAATCAGACTTTTTCCACCTTTATTTACAATCAGACTGTTTCCACCTTTATTTACAAATAGACTTTTTCCTCCTTTATTTACAATCAGACTTTTTCCACCTTTATTGACACAAATGTTGTGTTTTTGTGTTTGTGTGTGTGTGTTTTTGTGTTTGTGTGCTTCCCCTTCTCTCCCCATCTTGTCTTCCGCTCCCTCTTTTTATATATTTTGTTTGTCTGGTTGATTTGTTTGTGAAATAAATGTTAGCTCTTTCACGAGCCTCGATTCAGTATACAACAACAACAACAACAACAAAAAATCAGACTTTTTCCACCTTTATTTACAATCAGACTGTTTCCAACTTTATTTACAATCAGACTTTTCCAGCTTTATTTACAATCGGACGTTTTCCACCTTTATTTACAATCAGACTTTTCCACCTTTATTTACAATCAGACTTTTTCCACCTTTATTTACAATCAGACTGTTTCCACCTTTATTTACAATCAGACGTTTTCCTCCCTTATTTACAATCAGAGTTTTTCCACCTTTATTTACAATCAGACTTTTTCCTCCTTTATTTAAAATCAGACTTTTTCCACCTTTATTTACAATCAGACTTTTCCACCTTTATTTACAATCAGACTGTGTCCACCTTTATTTACAATCAGACTTTTTCCTCCTTTATTTACAATCAGACTTTTTCCACCTTTATTTACAATCAGAGTTTTTCCACCTTTTTTTACAATCAGACTTTTTCCTCCTTTATTTACAATCAGACGTTTTCCACCTTTATTTACAATCAGACTTTTTCCACCTTTATTTACAATCAGACTGTTTCCACCTTTATTTACAATCAGACTTTTTCCACCTTTATTTACAATCAGAGTTTTTCCACCTTTTTTTACAATCAGACTTTTTCCTCCTTTATTTACAATCAGACGTTTTCCACCTTTATTTACAATCAGACTTTTTCCACCTTTATTTACAATCAGACTGTTTCCACCTTTATTTACAATCAGACTTTTCCAGCTTTATTTACAATCGGACGTTTTCCACCTTTATTTACAATCAGACTGTTTCCACCTTTATTTACAATCAGACTTTTCCCAACTTTATTTACAATCGGACTTTTTCCACCTTTATTTACAATCAGACTTTTTCCTCCTTTATTTACAATCAGACTGTCTCCACCTTTAATTACAATCAGACTTTTTCCACCTTTATTTACAATCAGACTTTTCCACCTTTATTTACAATCAGACTTTTTCCTCCTTTATTTACAATCAGACTTTTTCCACCTTTATTTACAATCAGGCTGTTTCCACCTTCATTTACAATCAGATGTTTTCCACCTTTATTTACAATCAGACGTTTTCCACCTTTATTTACAATCAGACATGTTCCACCTTTATTTACAATCAGACTCTTTCCACCTTTATTTACAATCAGACTTTTTCCTCCTTTATTTACAATCAGACTTTTTCCACCTTTATTGACACAAATGTTGTGTTTGTGTGTTTGTGTGTGTGTGTTTGTGTGTTTGTGTGCTTCCCCTTCTCTCCCCATCTTGTCTTCCGCTCCCTCTTTTTATATATTTTGTTTGTCTGGTTGATTTGTTTGTGAAATAATTGTTAGCTCATTCACGAGCCTCGATTCAGTATACAACAACAACAACAACAAAAAAAAATCAGACTTTTTCCACCTTTATTTACAATCAGACTGTTTCCACCTTTATTTACAATCAGACTTTTCCAGCTTTATTTACAATCGGACGTTTTCCACCTTTATTTACAATCAGACGTTTTCCTCCCTGATTTACAATCAGAGTTTTTCCACCTTTATTTACAATCAGACTTTTTCCACCTTTATTTACAATCAGACTTTTCCCATCTTTTTTTACAATCAGACTGTTTCCACCTTTATTTACAAACAGACTGTTTCCACCTTTATTTACAATCAGACGTTTTCCACC
The DNA here is from genome assembly GCF_964187855.1 of Myxine glutinosa. Taxonomy (NCBI): domain Eukaryota; kingdom Metazoa; phylum Chordata; class Myxini; order Myxiniformes; family Myxinidae; genus Myxine; species Myxine glutinosa. The sequence goes on from NC_136269.1 coordinate 1,782,289, forward strand.
TTTATTTACAATCAGACTTTTTCCACCTTTATTTACAATCAGACTTTTTCCAGCTTTATTTACAATCGGACGTTTTCCACCTTTATTTACAATCAGACTGTTTCCACCTTTATTTACAATCAGACTTTTTCCACCTTTATTTACAATCAGACTGTTTCCACCTTTATTTACAATCAGACTGTTTCCACCTTTATTTACAATCAGACTTTTTCCACCTTTATTTACAATCAGACTGTTTCCACCTTTATTTACAATCAGACTTTTTCCACCTTTATTTACAATCAGACTGTTTCCACCTTTATTTACAATCAGACGTTTTCCTCCCTTATTTACAATCAGAGTTTTTCCACCTTTATTTACAATCAGACTGTTTCCACCTTTATTTACAATCAGACTTTTTCCACCTTTATTTATAATCAGACTGTTTCCACCTTTATTTACAATCAGAGTTTTTCCACCTTTATTTACAATCAGAGTTTTTCTACCTTTATTTACAATCAGACGTTTTCCTCCCTTATTTACAATCAGAGATTTTCCACCTTTATTTACAATCAGACTTTTTCCTCCTTTATTTAAAATCAGACTTTTTCCACCTTTATTTACAATCAGACTTGTTCCACCTTTATTTACAAACAGACTGTTTCCACCTTTATTTACAATCAGACGTTTTCCACCTTTATTTGCAATCAGACGTTTTCCACCTTTATTTACAATCAGACTTTTTCCAGCTTTATTTACAATCGGACGTTTTCCACCTTTATTTACAATCAGACTTTTTCCTCCTTTATTTACAATCAGACTTTTCCCACCTTTATTTACAATCAGACTGTCTCCACCTTTAATTACAATCAGACTTTTTCCACCTTTATTTACAATCAGACTTTTCCACCTTTATTTACAATCAGACTGTTTCCACCTTTATTTACAATCAGACTTTTTCCTCCTTTATTTACAATCAGACTTTTCCCACCTTTATTTACAATCAGACTGTCTCCACCTTTAATTACAATCAGACTTTTTCCACCTTTATTTACAATCAGACTTTTCCACCTTTATTTACAATCAGACTGTTTCCACCTTTATTTACAATCAGACTGTTTCCACCTTTATTTACCATCAGACTGTTTCCACCTTTATTTACAATCAGAGTTTTTCCACCTTTATTTACAATCAGAGTTTTTCTACCTTTATTTACAATCAGACGTTTTCCTCCCTTATTTACAATCAGAGTTTTTCCACCTTTATTTACAATCAGACTTTTTCCTCCTTTATTTAAAATCAGACTTTTTCCACCTTTATTTACAATCAGACTTTTCCACCTTTATTTACAATCAGACTGTGTCCACCTTTATTTACAATCAGACTTTTTCCTCCTTTATTTACAATCAGACTTTTTCCACCTTTATTTACAATCAGAGTTTTTCCACCTTTTTTTACAATCATACTTTTTCCTCCTTTATTTACAATCAGACTTTTTCCACCTTTATTTACAATTAGACATTTTCCACCTTTATTTACAATCAGACTGTTTCCACCTTTATTTACAATCAGACTTTTCCAGCTTTATTTACAATCGGACGTTTTCCACCTTTATTTACAATCAGACTGTTTCAACCTTTATTTACAATCAGACTTTTGCCAACTTTATTTACAATCGGATTTTTTCCACCTTTATTTACAATCAGACTGTTTCCACCTTTATTTACCATCAGACTTTTTCCACCTTTATTTACAATCAGACTTTTCCACCTTTATTTACAATCAGACTGTGTCCACCTTTATTTACAATCAGACTTTTTCCTCCTTTATTTACAATCAGACTTTTTCCACCTTTATTTACAATCAGAGTTTTTCCACCTTTTTTTGCAATCAGACTTTTTCCTCCTTTATTTACAATCAGACGTTTTCCACCTTTATTTACAATCAGACTTTTTCCACCTTTATTTACAATCAGACTGTTTCCACCTTTATTTACAATCAGACTTTTCCAGCTTTATTTACAATCGGACGTTTTCCACCTTTATTTACAATCAGACTGTTTCCACCTTTATTTACAATCAGACTTTTCCCAACTTTATTTACAATCGGACTTTTTCCACCTTTATTTACAATCAGACTTTTTCCTCCTTTATTTACAATCAGACTGTCTCCACCTTTAATTACAATCAGACTTTTTCCACCTTTATTTACAATCAGACTTTTCCACCTTTATTTACAATCAGACTGTTTCCACCTTTATTTACAATCAGACTTTTTCCTCCTTTATTTACAATCAGACTTTTTCCACCTTTATTTACAATCAGGCTGTTTCCACCTTCATTTACAATCAGATGTTTTCCACCTTTATTTACAATCAGACGTTTTCCACCTTTATTTACAATCAGACATGTTCCACCTTTATTTACAATCAGACTCTTTCCACCTTTATTTACAATCAGACTTTTTCCTCCTTTATTTACAATCAGACTTTTTCCACCTTTATTGACACAAATGTTGTGTTTGTGTGTTTGTGTGTGTGTGTTTGTGTGTTTGTGTGCTTCCCCTTCTCTCCCCATCTTGTCTTCCGCTCCCTCTTTTTATATATTTTGTTTGTCTGGTTGATTTGTTTGTGAAATAATTGTTAGCTCATTCACGAGTCTCGATTCAGTGTACAACAACAACAACAACAATAAAAAATCAGACTTTTTCCACCTTTATTTACAATCAGACTGTTTCCACCTTTATTTACAATCAGACTTTTCCAGCTTTATTTACAATCAGACTGTTTCCACCTTTATTTACAATCAGACTTTTCCCACCTTTATTTACAATCAGACTTTTTCCACCTTCATTTACAATCAGACTGTTTCCACCTTTATTTACCATCAGACTGTTTCCACCTTTATTTACAATCAGAGTTTTTCCACCTTTATTTACAATCAGAGTTTTTCTACCTTTATTTACAATCAGACGTTTTCCTCCCTTATTTACAATCAGAGTTTTTCCACCTTTATTTACAATCAGACTTTTCCTCCTTTATTTAAAATCAGACTTGTTCCACCTTTATTTACAAACAGACTGTTTCCACCTTTATTTCCAATCAGACGTTTTCCACCTTTATTTGCAATCAGATGTTTTCCACCTTTATTTACAATCAGTCTTTTTCCAGCTTTATTTACAATCAGACTTTTCCCACCTTTATTTACAATCAGACTTTTCCACCTTTATTTACAATCAGACTGTTTCCACCTTTATTTACCATCAGACTTTTTCCTCCTTTATTTACAATCAGACTTTTCCCACCTTTATTTACAATCAGACTGTCTCCACCTTTAATTACAATCAGACTTTTTCCACCTTTATTTACAATCAGACTTTTCCACCTTTATTTACAATCAGACTGTTTCCACCTTTATTTACAATCAGACTTTTTCCTCCTTTATTTACAATCAGACTTTTTCCACCTTTATTTACAATCAGGCTGTTTCCACCTTCATTTACAATCAGATGTTTTCCACCTTTATTTACAATCAGACGTTTTCCACCTTTATTTACAATCAGACATGTTCCACCTTTATTTACAATCAGACTCTTTCCACCTTTATTTACAATCAGACTTTTTCCTCCTTTATTTACAATCAGACTTTTTCCACCTTTATTGACACAAATGTTGTGTTTTTGTGTTTGTGTGTGTGTGTTTTTGTGTTTGTGTGCTTCCCCTTCTCTCCCCATCTTGTCTTCCGCTCCCTCTTTTTATATATTTTGTTTGTCTGGTTGATTTGTTTGTGAAATAAATGTTAGCTCTTTCACGAGCCTCGATTCAGTATACAACAACAACAACAACAACAAAAAATCAGACTTTTTCCACCTTTATTTACAATCAGACTGTTTCCAACTTTATTTACAATCAGACTTTTCCAGCTTTATTTACAATCGGACGTTTTCCACCTTTATTTAAAATAAGACTTTTTCCACCTTTATTTACAATCAGACTTTTCCACCTTTATTTACAATCAGACTTTTTCCACCTTTATTTACAATCAGACTGTTTCCACCTTTATTTACAATCAGACGTTTTCCTCCCTTATTTACAATCAGAGTTTTTCCACCTTTATTTACAATCAGACTTTTTCCTCCTTTATTTAAAATCAGACTTTTTCCACCTTTATTTACAATCAGACTTTTCCACCTTTATTTACAATCAGACTGTGTCCACCTTTATTTACAATCAGACTGTGTCCACCTTTATTTACAATCAGACTTTTTCCTCCTTTATTTACAATCAGACTTTTTCCACCTTTATTTACAATCAGAGTTTTTCCACCTTTTTTTACAATCAGACTTTTTCCTCCTTTATTTACAATCAGACGTTTTCCACCTTTATTTACAATCAGACTTTTTCCACCTTTATTTACAATCAGACTGTTTCCACCTTTATTTACAATCAGACTTTTCCAGCTTTATTTACAATCGGACGTTTTCCACCTTTATTTACAATCAGACTGTTTCCACCTTTATTTACAATCAGACTTTTCCCAACTTTATTTACAATCGGACTTTTTCCACCTTTATTTACAATCAGACTTTTTCCTCCTTTATTTACAATCAGACTGTCTCCACCTTTAATTACAATCAGACTTTTTCCACCTTTATTTACAATCAGACTTTTCCACCTTTATTTACAATCAGACTGTTTCCACCTTTATTTACAATCAGACTTTTTCCTCCTTTATTTACAATCAGACTTTTTCCACCTTTATTTACAATCAGGCTGTTTCCACCTTCATTTACAATCAGATGTTTTCCACCTTTATTTACAATCAGACGTTTTCCACCTTTATTTACAATCAGACATGTTCCACCTTTATTTACAATCAGACTCTTTCCACCTTTATTTACAATCAGACTTTTTCCTCCTTTATTTACAATCAGACTTTTCCACCTTTATTGACACAAATGTTGTGTTTGTGTGTTTGTGTGTGTGTGTTTGTGTGTTTGTGTGCTTCCGCTTCTCTCCCCATCTTGTCTTCTGCTCCCTCTTTTTATATATTTTGTTTGTCTGGTTGATTTGTTTGTGAAATAATTGTTAGCTCATTCACGAGCCTCGATTCAGTATACAACAACAACAACAACAAAAAAAAATCAGACTTTTTCCACCTTTATTTACAATCAGACTGTTTCCACCTTTATTTACAATCAGACTTTTCCAGCTTTATTTACAATCGGACGTTTTCCACCTTTATTTACAATCAGACGTTTTCCTCCCTTATTTACAATCAGAGTTTTTCCACCTTTATTTACAATCAGACTTTTTCCACCTTTATTTACAATCAGACTTTTCCCATCTTTTTTTACAATCAGACTGTTTCCACCTTTATTTACAAACAGACTGTTTCCACCTTTATTTACAATCAGACGTTTTCCACCTTTATTTACAATCAGACTTTTTCCACCTTTATTTACAATCAGACTTTTTCCAGCTTTATTTACAATCGGACGTTTTCCACCTTTATTTACAATCAGACTGTTTCCACCTTTATTTACAATCAGACTTTTTCCACCTTTATTTACAATCAGACTGTTTCCACCTTTATTTACAATCAGACTGTTTCCACCTTTATTTACAATCAGACTTTTTCCACCTTTATTTACAATCAGACTGTTTCCACCTTTATTTACAATCAGACTTTTTCCACCTTTATTTACAATCAGACTGTTTCCACCTTTATTTACAATCAGACGTTTTCCTCCCTTATTTACAATCAGAGTTTTTCCACCTTTATTTACAATCAGACTGTTTCCACCTTTATTTACAATCAGACTTTTTCCACCTTTATTTACAATCAGACTGTTTCCACCTTTATTTACAATCAGACGTTTCCTCCCTTATTTACAATCCGAGTTTTTCCACCTTTATTTACAATCAGACTTTTTCCTCCTTTATTTAAAATCAGACTTTTTCCACCTTTATTTACAATCAGACTTTTCCACCTTTATTTACAATCAGACTGTGTCCACCTTTATTTACAATCAGACTTTTTGCTCCTTTATTTACAATCAGACTTTTCCCACCTTTATTTACAATCAGAGTTTTTCCACCTTTTTTTACAATCAGACTTTTTCCTCCTTTATTTACAATCAGACGTTTTCCACCTTTATTTACAATCAGACTTTTTCCACCTTTATTTACAATCAGACTGTTTCCACCTTTATTTACAATCAGACTTTTCCAGCTTTATTTACAATCGGACGTTTTCCACCTTTATTTACAATCAGACTGTTTCCACCTTTATTTACAATCAGACTTTTCCCAACTTTATTTACAATCAGACGTTTTCCACCTTTATTTACAATCAGAATTTTTCCACCTTTATTTACAATCAGACTTTTCCAGCTTTATTTACAATCGGACGTTTTCCACCTTTATTTACAATCAGACTGTTTCCACCTTTATTTACAATCAGACTTTTTCCACCTTTATTTACAATCAGACTTTTCCCACCTTTATTTGCAATCAGACGTTTTCCACCTTTATTTACAATCAGACTTTTTCCAGCTTTATTTACAATCGGACGTTTTCCACCTTTATTTACAATCAGACTGTTTCCACCTTTATTTACAATCAGACATTTTCCACCTTTATTTACAATCAGACTTTTTCCACCTTTATTTACAATCAGACTGTTTCCACCTTTATTTACAATCAAACTTTTCCAGCTTTATTTACAATCGGACGTTTTCCACCTTTATTTACAATCAGACTGTTTCCACCTTTATTTACAATCAGACTTTTTCCACCTTTATTTACAATCAGACTGTTTCCACCTTTATTTACAAATAGACTGTTTCCACCTTTATTTACAAACAGACTGTTTCCACCTTTATTTACAATCAGACTTTTTCCACCTTCATTTACAATTAGACTGTTTCCACCTTTATTTACAATCAGACTGTTTCCACCTTTATTTACAATCAGACTTTTTCCACCTTTATTTACAATCAGACTGTTTCCACCTTTATTTACAAATAGACTGTTTCCACCTTTATTTACAAACAGACTGTTTCCACCTTTATTTACAATCAGAGTTTTTCCACCTTTATTTACAATCAGAGTTTTTCTACCTTTATTTACAATCAGACGTTTTCCTCCCTTATTTACAATCAGAGATTTTCCACCTTTATTTACAATCAGACTTTTTCCTCCTTTATTTAAAATCAGACTTTTTCCACCTTTATTTACAATCAGACTTGTTCCACCTTTATTTACAAACAGACTGTTTCCACCTTTATTTACAATCAGACGTTTTCCACCTTTATTTGCAATCAGACGTTTTCCACCTTTATTTACAATCAGACTTTTTCCAGCTTTATTTACAATCGGACGTTTTCCACCTTTATTTACAATCAGACTTTTTCCTCCTTTATTTACAATCAGACTTTTCCCACCTTTATTTACAATCAGACTGTCTCCACCTTTAATTACAATCAGACTTTTTCCACCTTTATTTACAATCAGACTTTTCCACCTTTATTTACAATCAGACTGTTTCCACCTTTATTTACAATCAGACTTTTTCCTCCTTTATTTACAATCAGACTTTTCCCACCTTTATTTACAATCAGACTGTCTCCACCTTTAATTACAATCAGACTTTTTCCACCTTTATTTACAATCAGACTTTTCCACCTTTATTTACAATCAGACTTTTCCACCTTTATTTACAATCAGACTGTTTCCACCTTTATTTACAATCAGACTGTTTCCACCTTTATTTACCATCAGACTGTTTCCACCTTTATTTACAATCAGAGTTTTTCCACCTTTATTTACAATCAGAGTTTTTCTACCTTTATTTACAATCAGACTTTTTCCTCCTTTATTTAAAATCAGACTTTTTCCACCTTTATTTACAATCAGACTTTTCCACCTTTATTTACAATCAGACTGTGTCCACCTTTATTTACAATCAGACTTTTTCCTCCTTTATTTACAATCAGACTTTTTCCACCTTTATTTACAATCAGAGTTTTTCCACCTTTTTTTACAATCATACTTTTTCCTCCTTTATTTACAATCCGACTTTTTCCACCTTTATTTACAATCAGACATTTTCCACCTTTATTTACAATCAGACTGTTTCCACCTTTATTTACAATCAGACTTTTCCAGCTTTATTTACAATCGGACGTTTTCCACCTTTATTTACAATCAGACTGTTTCAACCTTTATTTACAATCAGACTTTTGCCAACTTTATTTACAATCGGACTTTTTCCACCTTTATTTACAATCAGACTGTTTCCACCTTTATTTACCATCAGACTTTTTCCACCTTTATTTACAATCAGACTTTTCCACCTTTATTTACAATCAGACTGTGTCCACATTTATTTACAATCAGACTTTTTCCTCCTTTATTTACAATCAGACTTTTTCCACCTTTATTTACAATCAGAGTTTTTCCACCTTTTTTTACAATCAGACTTTTTCCTCCTTTATTTACAATCAGACGTTTTCCACCTTTATTTACAATCACACTTTTTCCACCTTTATTTACAATCAGACTGTTTCCACCTTTATTTACAATCAGACTTTTCCAGCTTTATTTACAATCGGACGTTTTCCACCTTTATTTACAATCAGACTGTTTCCACCTTTATTTACAATCAGACTGTCTCCACCTTTAATTACAATCAGACTGTTTCCACCTTTATTTACAATCAGACTTTTCCCACCTTTATTTACAATCAGACTGTTTCCACCTTTATTTACAATCAGACTGTCTCCACCTTTAATTACAATCGGACTTTTTCCACCTTTATTTACAATCAGACTTTTTCCTCCTTTATTTACAATCAGACTGTCTCCACCTTTAATTACAATCAGACTTTTTCCACCTTTATTTACAATCAGACTTTTCCACCTTTATTTACAATCAGACTGTTTCCACCTTTATTTACAATCAGACTTTTTCCTCCTTTATTTACAATCAGACTTTTTCCACCTTTATTTACAATCAGGCTGTTTCCACCTTCATTTACAATCAGATGTTTTCCACCTTTATTTACAATCAGACGTTTTCCACCTTTATTTACAATCAGACATGTTCCACCTTTATTTACAATCAGACTCTTTCCACCTTTATTTACAATCAGACTTTTTCCTCCTTTATTGACACAAATGTTGTGTTTGTGTGTTTGTGTGTGTGTGTTTGTGTGTTTGTGTGCTTCCCCTTCTCTCCCCATCTTGTCTTCCGCTCCCTCTTTTTATATATTTTGTTTGTCTGGTTGATTTGTTTGTGAAATAATTGTTAGCTCATTCACGAGCCTCGATTCAGTATACAACAACAACAACAACAAAAAAAAATCAGACTTTTTCCACCTTTATTTACAATCAGACTGTTTCCACCTTTATTTACAATCAGACTTTTCCAGCTTTATTTACAATCAGACTGTTTCCACCTTTATTTACAATCAGACTTTTTCCACCTTTATTTACAATCAGAGTTTTTCCACCTTTTTTTACAATCATACTTTTCCCTCCTTTATTTACAATCAGACTTTTCCACCTTTATTTACAATCAGACATTTTCCACCTTTATTTACAATCAGACTGTTTCCACCTTTATTTACAATCAGACTTTTCCAGCTTTATTTACAATCGGACGTTTTCCACCTTTATTTACAATCAGACTGTTTCAACCTTTATTTACAATCAGACTTTTGCCAACTTTATTTACAATCGGACTTTTTCCACCTTTATTTACAATCAGACTGTTTCCACCTTTATTTACCATCAGACTTTTTCCACCTTTATTTACAATCAGACTTTTCCACCTTTATTTACAATCAGACTGTGTCCACCTTTATTTACAATCAGACTTTTTCCTCCTTTATTTACAATCAGACTTTTTCCACCTTTATTTACAATCAGAGTTTTTCCACCTTTTTTTACAATCAGACTTTTTCCTCCTTTATTTACAATCAGACGTTTTCCACCTTTATTTACAATCAGACTTTTTCCACCTTTATTTACAATCAGACTGTTTCCACCTTTATTTACAATCAGACTTTTCCAGCTTTATTTACAATCGGACGTTTTCCACCTTTATTTACAATCAGACTGTTTCCACCTTTATTTACAATCAGACTTTTCCCAACTTTATTTACAATCGGACTTTTTCCACCTTTATTTACAATCAGACTTTTTCCTCCTTTATTTACAATCAGACTGTCTCCACCTTTAATTACAATCAGACTTTTTCCACCTTTATTTACAATCAGACTTTTCCACCTTTATTTACAATCAGACTGTTTCCACCTTTATTTACAATCAGACTTTTTCCTCCTTTATTTACAATCAGACTTTTTCCACCTTTATTTACAATCAGGCTGTTTCCACCTTCATTTACAATCAGATGTTTTCCACCTTTATTTACAATCAGACGTTTTCCACCTTTATTTACAATCAGACATGTTCCACCTTTATTTACAATCAGACTCTTTCCACCTTTATTTACAATCAGACTTTTTCCTCCTTTATTTACAATCAGACTTTTTCCACCTTTATTGACACAAATGTTGTGTTTGTGTGTTTGTGTGTGTGTGTTTGTGTGTTTGTGTGCTTCCCCTTCTCTCCCCATCTTGTCTTCCGCTCCCTCTTTTTATATATTTTGTTTGTCTGGTTGATTTGTTTGTGAAATAATTGTTAGCTCATTCACGAGCCTCGATTCAGTGTACAACAACAACAACAACAAAAAAAAATCAGACTTTTTCCACCTTTATTTACAATCAGACTGTTTCCACCTTTATTTACAATCAGACTTTTTCCACCTTCATTTACAATCAGACTGTTTCCACCTTTATTTACCATCAGACTGTTTCCACCTTTATTTACAATCAGAGTTTTTCCACCTTTATTTACAATCAGAGTTTTTCTACCTTTATTTACAATCAGACGTTTTCCTCCCTTATTTACAATCAGAGTTTTTCCACCTTTATTTACAATCAGACTTTTTCCTCCTTTATTTAAAATCAGACTTGTTCCACCTTTATTTACAAACAGACTGTTTCCACCTTTATTTACAATCAGACGTTTTCCACCTTTATTTGCAATCAGACGTTTTCCACCTTTATTTACAATCAGACTTTTTCCAGCTTTATTTACAATCAGACTTTTTCCACCTTTATTTACAATCAGACTTTTCCACCTTTATTTACAATCAGACTGTTTCCACCTTTATTTACCATCAGACTTTTTCCTCCTTTATTTACAATCAGACTTTTCCCACCTTTATTTACAATCAGACTGTCTCCACCTTTAATTACAATCAGACTTTTTCCACCTTTATTTACAATCAGACTGTTTCCACCTTTATTTACAATCAGACTTTTTCCTCCTTTATTTACAATCAGACTTTTTCCACCTTTATTTACAATCAGGCTGTTTCCACCTTCATTTACAATCAGATGTTTTCCACCTTTATTTACAATCAGACGTTTTCCACCTTTATTTACAATCAGACATGTTCCACCTTTATTTACAATCAGACTCTTTCCACCTTTATTTACAATCAGACTTTTTCCTCCTTTATTTACAATCAGACTTTTTCCACCTTTATTGACACAAATGTTGTGTTTGTGTGTTTGTGTGTGTGTGTTTGTGTGTTTGTGTGCTTCCGCTTCTCTCCCCATCTTGTCTTCCGCTCCCTCTTTTTATATATTTTGTTTGTCTGGTTGATTTGTTTGTGAAATAATTGTTAGCTCATTCACGAGCCTCGATTCAGTATACAACAACAACAACAACAACAAAAAAATCAGACTTTTTCCACCTTTATTTACAATCAGACTGTTTCCACCTTTATTTACAATCAGACTTTTCCAGCTTTATTTACAATCAGACTGTTTCCACCTTTATTTACAATCAGACTGTTTCCACCTTTATTTACAATCAGACGTTTCCTCCCTTATTTACAATCCGAGTTTTTCCACCTTTATTTACAATCAGACTTTTTCCTCCTTTATTTAAAATCAGACTTTTTCCACCTTTATTTACAATCAGACTTTTCCACCTTTATTTACAATCAGACTGTGTCCACCTTTATTTACAATCAGACTTTTTGCTCCTTTATTTACAATCAGACTTTTTCCACCTTTATTTACAATCAGAGTTTTTCCACCTTTTTTTACAATCAGACTTTTTCCTCCTTTATTTACAATCAGACGTTTTCCACCTTTATTTACAATCAGACTTTTTCCACCTTTATTTACAATCAGACTGTTTCCACCTTTATTTACAATCAGACTTTTCCAGCTTTATTTACAATCGGACGTTTTCCACCTTTATTTACAATCAGAGTTTTTCCACCTTTTTTTACAATCAGACTTTTTCCTCCTTTATTTACAATCAGACTTTTCCCAACTTTATTTACAATCGGACTTTTCCCACCTTTATTTACAATCAGACTGTTTCCACCTTTATTTACCATCAGGCTTTTTCCTCCTTTATTTACAATCAGAGTTTTTCCACCTTTATTTACAATCAGACTTTTCCCACCTTTATTTACAATCAGACTTTTCCCACCTTTATTTACAATCAGACTTTTTCCACCTTTATTTACAATCAGACTTTTCCACCTTTATTTACAATCAGACTGTTTCCACCTTTATTTACAATCAGACTTTTCCACCTTTATTTACAATCAGACTGTTTCCACCTTTATTTACAATCAGACTTTTTCCACCTTTATTTACAATCAGACTGTTTCCACCTTTATTTGCAATCAGACTTTTTCCACCTTTATTTACAATCAGACTTTTTCCACCTTTATTTACAATCAGACGTTTTCCACCTTTATTTACAATCAGACTTTTCCACCTTTATTTACAATCAGACTGTTTCCACCTTTATTTACAATCAGACTTTTCCACCTTTATTTACAATCAGACTGTTTCCACCTTTATTTACAATCAGACTTTTTCCACCTTTATTTACAATCAGACTGTTTCCACCTTTATTTACAATCAGACTTTTTCCACCTTTATTTACAATCAGACTTTTTCCACCTTTATTTACAATCAGACTTTTTCCACCTTTATTTACAATCAGACTTTTTCCACCTTTATTTACAATCAGACGTTTTCCACCTTTATTTACAATCAGAATTTTTCCACCTTTATTTACAATCAGACTTTTCCAGCTTTATTTACAATCGGACGTTTTCCACCTTTATTTACAATCAGACTGTTTCCACCTTTATTTACAATCAGACTTTTTCCACCTTTATTTACAATCAGACTTTTCCCACCTTTATTTGCAATCAGACGTTTTCCACCTTTATTTACAATCAGACTTTTTCCAGCTTTATTTACAATCGGACGTTTTCCACCTTTATTTACAATCAGACTGTTTCCACCTTTATTTACAATCAGACATTTTCCACCTTTATTTACAATCAGGCTTTTTCCACCTTTATTTACAATCAGACTGTTTCCACCTTTATTTACAATCAAACTTTTCCAGCTTTATTTACAATCGGACGTTTTCCACCTTTATTTACAATCAGACTGTTTCCACCTTTATTTACAATCAGACTTTTTCCACCTTTATTTACAATCAGACTGTTTCCACCTTTATTTACAAATAGACTGTTTCCACCTTTATTTACAAACAGACTGTTTCCACCTTTATTTACAATCAGACTTTTTCCACCTTCATTTACAATTAGACTGTTTCCACCTTTATTTACAATCAGACTGTTTCCACCTTTATTTACAATCAGACTTTTTCCACCTTTATTTACAATCAGACTGTTTCCACCTTTATTTACAAATAGACTGTTTCCACCTTTATTTACAAACAGACTGTTTCCACCTTTATTGACACAAATGTTGTGTTTTTGTGTTTGTGTGTGTGTGTTTTTGTGTTTGTGTGCTTCCCCTTCTCTCCCCATCTTGTCTTCCGCTCCCTCTTTTTATATATTTTGTTTGTCTGGTTGATTTGTTTGTGAAATAAATGTTAGCTCTTTCACGAGCCTCGATTCAGTATACAACAACAACAACAACAACAAAAAATCGGACTTTTTCCACCTTCATTTACAATTAGACTGTTTCCACCTTTATTTACAATCAGACTGTTTCCACCTTTATTTACAATCAGACTTTTTCCACCTTTATTTACAATCAGACTGTTTCCACCTTTATTTACAAATAGACTTTTTCCTCCTTTATTTACAATCAGACTTTTTCCACCTTTATTGACACAAATGTTGTGTTTTTGTGTTTGTGTGTGTGTGTTTTTGTGTTTGTGTGCTTCCCCTTCTCTCCCCATCTTGTCTTCCGCTCCCTCTTTTTATATATTTTGTTTGTCTGGTTGATTTGTTTGTGAAATAAATGTTAGCTCTTTCACGAGCCTCGATTCAGTATACAACAACAACAACAACAACAAAAAATCAGACTTTTTCCACCTTTATTTACAATCAGACTGTTTCCAACTTTATTTACAATCAGACTTTTCCAGCTTTATTTACAATCGGACGTTTTCCACCTTTATTTACAATCAGACTTTTCCACCTTTATTTACAATCAGACTTTTTCCACCTTTATTTACAATCAGACTGTTTCCACCTTTATTTACAATCAGACGTTTTCCTCCCTTATTTACAATCAGAGTTTTTCCACCTTTATTTACAATCAGACTTTTTCCTCCTTTATTTAAAATCAGACTTTTTCCACCTTTATTTACAATCAGACTTTTCCACCTTTATTTACAATCAGACTGTGTCCACCTTTATTTACAATCAGACTTTTTCCTCCTTTATTTACAATCAGACTTTTTCCACCTTTATTTACAATCAGAGTTTTTCCACCTTTTTTTACAATCAGACTTTTTCCTCCTTTATTTACAATCAGACGTTTTCCACCTTTATTTACAATCAGACTTTTTCCACCTTTATTTACAATCAGACTGTTTCCACCTTTATTTACAATCAGACTTTTTCCACCTTTATTTACAATCAGAGTTTTTCCACCTTTTTTTACAATCAGACTTTTTCCTCCTTTATTTACAATCAGACGTTTTCCACCTTTATTTACAATCAGACTTTTTCCACCTTTATTTACAATCAGACTGTTTCCACCTTTATTTACAATCAGACTTTTCCAGCTTTATTTACAATCGGACGTTTTCCACCTTTATTTACAATCAGACTGTTTCCACCTTTATTTACAATCAGACTTTTCCCAACTTTATTTACAATCGGACTTTTTCCACCTTTATTTACAATCAGACTTTTTCCTCCTTTATTTACAATCAGACTGTCTCCACCTTTAATTACAATCAGACTTTTTCCACCTTTATTTACAATCAGACTTTTCCACCTTTATTTACAATCAGACTGTTTCCACCTTTATTTACAATCAGACTTTTTCCTCCTTTATTTACAATCAGACTTTTTCCACCTTTATTTACAATCAGGCTGTTTCCACCTTCATTTACAATCAGATGTTTTCCACCTTTATTTACAATCAGACGTTTTCCACCTTTATTTACAATCAGACATGTTCCACCTTTATTTACAATCAGACTCTTTCCACCTTTATTTACAATCAGACTTTTTCCTCCTTTATTTACAATCAGACTTTTTCCACCTTTATTGACACAAATGTTGTGTTTGTGTGTTTGTGTGTGTGTGTTTGTGTGTTTGTGTGCTTCCCCTTCTCTCCCCATCTTGTCTTCCGCTCCCTCTTTTTATATATTTTGTTTGTCTGGTTGATTTGTTTGTGAAATAATTGTTAGCTCATTCACGAGCCTCGATTCAGTATACAACAACAACAACAACAAAAAAAAATCAGACTTTTTCCACCTTTATTTACAATCAGACTGTTTCCACCTTTATTTACAATCAGACTTTTCCAGCTTTATTTAAAATCGGACGTTTTCCACCTTTATTTACAATCAGACGTTTTCCTCCCTTATTTACAATCAGAGTTTTTCCACCTTTATTTACAATCAGACTTTTTCCACCTTTATTTACAATCAGACTTTTCCCATCTTTTTTTACAATCAGACTGTTTCCACCTTTATTTACAAACAGACTTTTTCCTCCTTTATTTACAATCAGACTTTTTCCACCTTTATTGACACAAATGTTGTGTTTGTGTGTTTGTGTGTGTGTGTTTGTGTGTTTGTGTGCTTCCCCTTCTCTCCCCATCTTGTCTTCCGCTCCCTCTTTTTATATATTTTGTTTGTCTGGTTGATTTGTTTGTGAAATAATTGTTAGCTCATTCACGAGCCTCGATTCAGTATACAACAACAACAACAACAAAAAAAAATCAGACTTTTTCCACCTTTATTTACAATCAGACTGTTTCCACCTTTATTTACAATCAGACTTTTCCAGCTTTATTTACAATCGGACGTTTTCCACCTTTATTTACAATCAGACGTTTTCCTCCCTTATTTACAATCAGAGTTTTTCCACCTTTATTTACAATCAGACTTTTTCCACCTTTATTTACAATCAGACTTTTCCCATCTTTTTTTACAATCAGACTGTTTCCACCTTTATTTACAAACAGACTGTTTCCACCTTTATTTACAATCAGACGTTTTTCACCTTTATTTACAATCAGACTTTTTCCACCTTTATTTACAATCAGACTTTTTCCAGCTTTATTTACAATCGGACGTTTTCCACCTTTATTTACAATCAGACTGTTTCCACCTTTATTTACAATCAGACTTTTTCCACCTTTATTTACAATCAGACTGTTTCCACCTTTATTTACAATCAGACTGTTTCCACCTTTATTTACAATCAGACTTTTTCCACCTTTATTTACAATCAGACTGTTTCCACCTTTATTTACAATCAGACTTTTTCCACCTTTATTTACAATCAGACTGTTTCCACCTTTATTTACAATCAGACGTTTTCCTCCCTTATTTACAATCAGAGTTTTTCCACCTTTATTTACAATCAGACTGTTTCCACCTTTATTTACAATCAGACTTTTTCCACCTTTATTTACAATCAGACTGTTTCCACCTTTATTTACAATCAGAGTTTTTCCACCTTTATTTACAATCAGAGTTTTTCTACCTTTATTTACAATCAGACGTTTTCCTCCCTTATTTACAATCAGAGATTTTCCACCTTTATTTACAATCAGACTTTTTCCTCCTTTATTTAAAATCAGACTTTTTCCACCTTTATTTACAATCAGACTTGTTCCACCTTTATTTACAAACAGACTGTTTCCACCTTTATTTACAATCAGACGTTTTCCACCTTTATTTGCAATCAGACGTTTTCCACCTTTATTTACAATCAGACTTTTTCCAGCTTTATTTACAATCGGACGTTTTCCACCTTTATTTACAATCAGACTTTTTCCTCCTTTATTTACAATCAGACTTTTCCCACCTTTATTTACAATCAGACTGTCTCCACCTTTAATTACAATCAGACTTTTTCCACCTTTATTTACAATCAGACTTTTCCACCTTTATTTACAATCAGACTGTTTCCACCTTTATTTACAATCAGACTTTTTCCTCCTTTATTTACAATCAGACTTTTCCCACCTTTATTTACAATCAGACTGTCTCCACCTTTAATTACAATCAGACTTTTTCCACCTTTATTTACAATCAGACTTTTCCACCTTTATTTACAATCAGACTGTTTCCACCTTTATTTACAATCAGACTGTTTCCACCTTTATTTACCATCAGACTGTTTCCACCTTTATTTACAATCAGAGTTTTTCCACCTTTATTTACAATCAGAGTTTTTCTACCTTTATTTACAATCAGACGTTTTCCTCCCTTATTTACAATCAGAGTTTTTCCACCTTTATTTACAATCAGACTTTTTCCTCCTTTATTTAAAATCAGACTTTTTCCACCTTTATTTACAATCAGACTTTTCCACCTTTATTTACAATCAGACTGTGTCCACCTTTATTTACAATCAGACTTTTTCCTCCTTTATTTACAATCAGACTTTTTCCACCTTTATTTACAATCAGAGTTTTTCCACCTTTTTTTACAATCATACTTTTTCCTCCTTTATTTACAATCAGACTTTTTCCACCTTTATTTACAATCAGACATTTTCCACCTTTATTTACAATCAGACTGTTTCCACCTTTATTTACAATCAGACTTTTCCAGCTTTATTTACAATCGGACGTTTTCCACCTTTATTTACAATCAGACTGTTTCAACCTTTATTTACAATCAGACTTTTGCCAACTTTATTTACAATCGGACTTTTTCCACCTTTATTTACAATCAGACTGTTTCCACCTTTATTTACCATCAGACTTTTTCCACCTTTATTTACAATCAGACTTTTCCACCTTTATTTACAATCAGACTGTGTCCACCTTTATTTACAATCAGACTTTTTCCTCCTTTATTTACAATCAGACTTTTTCCACCTTTATTTACAATCAGAGTTTTTCCACCTTTTTTTGCAATCAGACTTTTTCCTCCTTTATTTACAATCAGACGTTTTCCACCTTTATTTACAATCAGACTTTTTCCACCTTTATTTACAATCAGACTGTTTCCACCTTTATTTACAATCAGACTTTTCCAGCTTTATTTACAATCGGACGTTTTCCACCTTTATTTACAATCAGACTGTTTCCACCTTTATTTACAATCAGACTTTTCCCAACTTTATTTACAATCGGACTTTTTCCACCTTTATTTACAATCAGACTTTTTCCTCCTTTATTTACAATCAGACTGTCTCCACCTTTAATTACAATCAGACTTTTTCCACCTTTATTTACAATCAGACTTTTCCACCTTTATTTACAATCAGACTGTTTCCACCTTTATTTACAATCAGACTTTTTCCTCCTTTATTTACAATCAGACTTTTTCCACCTTTATTTACAATCAGGCTGTTTCCACCTTCATTTACAATCAGATGTTTTCCACCTTTATTTACAATCAGACGTTTTCCACCTTTATTTACAATCAGACATGTTCCACCTTTATTTACAATCAGACTCTTTCCACCTTTATTTACAATCAGACTTTTTCCTCCTTTATTTACAATCAGACTTTTCCCACCTTTATTGACACAAATGTTGTGTTTGTGTGTTTGTGTGTGTGTGTTTGTGTGTTTGTGTGCTTCCCCTTCTCTCCCCATCTTGTCTTCCGCTCCCTCTTTTTATATATTTTGTTTGTCTGGTTGATTTGTTTGTGAAATAATTGTTAGCTCATTCACGAGTCTCGATTCAGTGTACAACAACAACAACAACAATAAAAAATCAGACTTTTTCCACCTTTATTTACAATCAGACTGTTTCCACCTTTATTTACAATCAGACTTTTCCAGCTTTATTTACAATCAGACTGTTTCCACCTTTATTTACAATCAGACTTTTCCCACCTTTATTTACAATCAGACTTTTTCCACCTTCATTTACAATCAGACTGTTTCCACCTTTATTTACCATCAGACTGTTTCCACCTTTATTTACAATCAGAGTTTTTCCACCTTTATTTACAATCAGAGTTTTTCTACCTTTATTTACAATCAGACGTTTTCCTCCCTTATTTACAATCAGAGTTTTTCCACCTTTATTTACAATCAGACTTTTCCTCCTTTATTTAAAATCAGACTTGTTCCACCTTTATTTACAAACAGACTGTTTCCACCTTTATTTCCAATCAGACGTTTTCCACCTTTATTTGCAATCAGATGTTTTCCACCTTTATTTACAATCAGTCTTTTTCCAGCTTTATTTACAATCAGACTTTTTCCACCTTTATTTACAATCAGACTTTTCCACCTTTATTTACAATCAGACTGTTTCCACCTTTATTTACCATCAGACTTTTTCCTCCTTTATTTACAATCAGACTTTTCCCACCTTTATTTACAATCAGACTGTCTCCACCTTTAATTACAATCAGACTTTTTCCACCTTTATTTACAATCAGACTTTTCCACCTTTATTTACAATCAGACTGTTTCCACCTTTATTTACAATCAGACTTTTTCCTCCTTTATTTACAATCAGACTTTTTCCACCTTTATTTACAATCAGGCTGTTTCCACCTTCATTTACAATCAGATGTTTTCCACCTTTATTTACAATCAGACGTTTTCCACCTTTATTTACAATCAGACTTTTTCCTCCTTTATTTACAATCAGACTTTTTCCACCTTTATTGACACAAATGTTGTGTTTTTGTGTTTGTGTGTGTGTGTTTTTGTGTTTGTGTGCTTCCCCTTCTCTCCCCATCTTGTCTTCCGCTCCCTCTTTTTATATATTTTGTTTGTCTGGTTGATTTGTTTGTGAAATAAATGTTAGCTCTTTCACGAGCCTCGATTCAGTATACAACAACAACAACAACAACAAAAAATCAGACTTTTTCCACCTTTATTTACAATCAGACTGTTTCCAACTTTATTTACAATCAGACTTTTCCAGCTTTATTTACAATCGGACGTTTTCCACCTTTATTTAAAATAAGACTTTTTCCACCTTTATTTACAATCAGACTTTTCCACCTTTATTTACAATCAGACTTTTTCCACCTTTATTTACAATCAGACTGTTTCCACCTTTATTTACAATCAGACGTTTTCCTCCCTTATTTACAATCAGAGTTTTTCCACCTTTATTTACAATCAGACTTTTTCCTCCTTTATTTAAAATCAGACTTTTTCCACCTTTATTTACAATCAGACTTTTCCACCTTTATTTACAATCAGACTGTGTCCACCTTTATTTACAATCAGACTGTGTCCACCTTTATTTACAATCAGACTTTTTCCTCCTTTATTTACAATCAGACTTTTTCCACCTTTATTTACAATCAGAGTTTTTCCACCTTTTTTTACAATCAGACTTTTTCCTCCTTTATTTACAATCAGACGTTTTCCACCTTTATTTACAATCAGACTTTTTCCACCTTTATTTACAATCAGACTGTTTCCACCTTTATTTACAATCAGACTTTTCCAGCTTTATTTACAATCGGACGTTTTCCACCTTTATTTACAATCAGACTGTTTCCACCTTTATTTACAATCAGACTTTTCCCAACTTTATTTACAATCGGACTTTTTCCACCTTTATTTACAATCAGACTTTTTCCTCCTTTATTTACAATCAGACTGTCTCCACCTTTAATTACAATCAGACTTTTTCCACCTTTATTTACAATCAGACTTTTCCACCTTTATTTACAATCAGACTGTTTCCACCTTTATTTACAATCAGACTTTTTCCTCCTTTATTTACAATCAGACTTTTTCCACCTTTATTTACAATCAGGCTGTTTCCACCTTCATTTACAATCAGATGTTTTCCACCTTTATTTACAATCAGACGTTTTCCACCTTTATTTACAATCAGACATGTTCCACCTTTATTTACAATCAGACTCTTTCCACCTTTATTTACAATCAGACTTTTTCCTCCTTTATTTACAATCAGACTTTTTCCACCTTTATTGACACAAATGTTGTGTTTGTGTGTTTGTGTGTGTGTGTTTGTGTGTTTGTGTGCTTCCGCTTCTCTCCCCATCTTGTCTTCCGCTCCCTCTTTTTATATATTTTGTTTGTCTGGTTGATTTGTTTGTGAAATAATTGTTAGCTCATTCACGAGCCTCGATTCAGTATACAACAACAACAACAACAAAAAAAAATCAGACTTTTTCCACCTTTATTTACAATCAGACTGTTTCCACCTTTATTTACAATCAGACTTTTCCAGCTTTATTTACAATCGGACGTTTTCCACCTTTATTTACAATCAGACGTTTTCCTCCCTTATTTACAATCAGAGTTTTTCCACCTTTATTTACAATCAGACTTTTTCCACCTTTATTTACAATCAGACTTTTCCCATCTTTTTTTACAATCAGACTGTTTCCACCTTTATTTACAAACAGACTGTTTCCACCTTTATTTACAATCAGACGTTTTCCACCTTTATTTACAATCAGACTTTTTCCACCTTTATTTACAATCAGACTTTTTCCAGCTTTATTTACAATCGGACTTTTTCCACCTTTATTTACAATCAGACTGTTTCCACCTTTATTTACAATCAGACTTTTTCCACCTTTATTTACAATCAGACTGTTTCCACCTTTATTTACAATCAGACTGTTTCCACCTTTATTTACAATCAGACTTTTTCCACCTTTATTTACAATCAGACTGTTTCCACCTTTATTTACAATCAGACTTTTTCCACCTTTATTTACAATCAGACTGTTTCCACCTTTATTTACAATCAGACGTTTTCCTCCCTTATTTACAATCAGAGTTTTTCCACCTTTATTTACAATCAGACTGTTTCCACCGTAATTTACAATCAGACTTTTTCCACCTTTATTTACAATCAGACTGTTTCCACCTTTATTTACAATCAGACGTTTCCTCCCTTATTTACAATCCGAGTTTTTCCACCTTTATTTACAATCAGACTTTTTCCTCCTTTATTTAAAATCAGACTTTTTCCACCTTTATTTACAATCAGACTTTTCCACCTTTATTTACAATCAGACTGTGTCCACCTTTATTTACAATCAGACTTTTTGCTCCTTTATTTACAATCAGACTTTTTCCACCTTTATTTACAATCAGAGTTTTTCCACCTTTTTTTACAATCAGACTTTTTCCTCCTTTATTTACAATCAGACGTTTTCCACCTTTATTTACAATCAGACTTTTTCCACCTTTATTTACAATCAGACTGTTTCCACCTTTATTTACAATCAGACTTTTCCAGCTTTATTTACAATCGGACGTTTTCCACCTTTATTTACAATCAGACTGTTTCCACCTTTATTTACAATCAGACTTTTCCCAACTTTATTTACAATCGGACTTTTTCCACCTTTATTTACAATCAGACTGTTTCCACCTTTATTTACCATCAGGCTTTTTCCTCCTTTATTTACAATCAGAGTTTTTCCACCTTTATTTACAATCAGACTTTTCCCACCTTTATTTACAATCAGACTGTCTCCACCTTTAATTACAATCAGACTTTTTCCACCTTTATTTACAATCAGACTTTTCCACCTTTATTTACAATCAGACTGTTTCCACCTTTATTTACAATCAGACTTTTCCACCTTTATTTACAATCAGACTGTTTCCACCTTTATTTACAATCAGACTTTTTCCACCTTTATTTACAATCAGACTGTTTCCACCTTTATTTGCAATCAGACTTTTCCCACCTTTATTTACAATCAGACTTTTTCCACCTTTATTTACAATCAGACGTTTTCCACCTTTATTTACAATCAGACTTTTCCACCTTTATTTACAATCAGACTGTTTCCACCTTTATTTACAATCAGACTTTTCCACCTTTATTTACAATCAGACTGTTTCCACCTTTATTTACAATCAGACTTTTTCCACCTTTATTTACAATCAGACTGTTTCCACCTTTATTTACAATCAGACTTTTTCCACCTTTATTTACAATCAGACTTTTTCCACCTTTATTTACAATCAGACTTTTTCCACCTTTATTTACAATCAGACTTTTTCCACCTTTATTTACAATCAGACGTTTTCCACCTTTATTTACAATCAGAATTTTTCCACCTTTATTTACAATCAGACTTTTCCAGCTTTATTTACAATCGGACGTTTTCCACCTTTATTTACAATCAGACTGTTTCCACCTTTATTTACAATCAGACTTTTTCCACCTTTATTTACAATCAGACTTTTCCCACCTTTATTTGCAATCAGACGTTTTCCACCTTTATTTACAATCAGACTTTTTCCAGCTTTATTTACAATCGGACGTTTTCCACCTTTATTTACAATCAGACTGTTTCCACCTTTATTTACAATCAGACATTTTCCACCTTTATTTACAATCAGACTTTTTCCACCTTTATTTACAATCAGACTGTTTCCACCTTTATTTACAATCAAACTTTTCCAGCTTTATTTACAATCGGACGTTTTCCACCTTTATTTACAATCAGACTGTTTCCACCTTTATTTACAATCAGACTTTTTCCACCTTTATTTACAATCAGACTGTTTCCACCTTTATTTACAAATAGACTGTTTCCACCTTTATTTACAAACAGACTGTTTCCACCTTTATTTACAATCAGACTTTTTCCACCTTCATTTACAATTAGACTGTTTCCACCTTTATTTACAATCAGACTGTTTCCACCTTTATTTACAATCAGACTGTTTCCACCTTTATTTACAATCAGACTTTTTCCACCTTTATTTACAATCAGACTGTTTCCACCTTTATTTACAAATAGACTGTTTCCACCTTTATTTACAAACAGACTGTTTCCACCTTTATTTACAATCAGAGTTTTTCCACCTTTATTTACAATCAGAGTTTTTCTACCTTTATTTACAATCAGACGTTTTCCTCCCTTATTTACAATCAGAGATTTTCCACCTTTATTTACAATCAGACTTTTTCCTCCTTTATTTAAAATCAGACTTTTTCCACCTTTATTTACAATCAGACTTGTTCCACCTTTATTTACAAACAGACTGTTTCCACCTTTATTTACAATCAGACGTTTTCCACCTTTATTTGCAATCAGACGTTTTCCACCTTTATTTACAATCAGACTTTTTCCAGCTTTATTTACAATCGGACGTTTTCCACCTTTATTTACAATCAGACTTTTTCCTCCTTTATTTACAATCAGACTTTTCCCACCTTTATTTACAATCAGACTGTCTCCACCTTTAATTACAATCAGACTTTTTCCACCTTTATTTACAATCAGACTTTTCCACCTTTATTTACAATCAGACTGTTTCCACCTTTATTTACAATCAGACTTTTTCCTCCTTTATTTACAATCAGACTTTTCCCACCTTTATTTACAATCAGACTGTCTCCACCTTTAATTACAATCAGACTTTTTCCACCTTTATTTACAATCAGACTTTTCCACCTTTATTTACAATCAGACTGTTTCCACCTTTATTTACAATCAGACTGTTTCCACCTTTATTTACCATCAGACTGTTTCCACCTTTATTTACAATCAGAGTTTTTCCACCTTTATTTACAATCAGAGTTTTTCTACCTTTATTTACAATCAGACTTTTTCCTCCTTTATTTAAAATCAGACTTTTTCCACCTTTATTTACAATCAGACTTTTCCACCTTTATTTACAATCAGACTGTGTCCACCTTTATTTACAATCAGACTGTGTCCACCTTTATTTACAATCAGACTTTTTCCTCCTTTATTTACAATCAGACTTTTTCCACCTTTATTTACAATCAGAGTTTTTCCACCTTTTTTTACAATCATACTTTTTCCTCCTTTATTTACAATCAGACTTTTTCCACCTTTATTTACAATCAGACATTTTCCACCTTTATTTACAATCAGACTGTTTCCACCTTTATTTACAATCAGACTTTTCCAGCTTTATTTACAATCGGACGTTTTCCACCTTTATTTACAATCAGACTGTTTCAACCTTTATTTACAATCAGACTTTTGCCAACTTTATTTACAATCGGACTTTTTCCACCTTTATTTACAATCAGACTGTTTCCACCTTTATTTACCATCAGACTTTTTCCACCTTTATTTACAATCAGACTTTTCCACCTTTATTTACAATCAGACTGTGTCCACCTTTATTTACAATCAGACTTTTTCCTCCTTTATTTACAATCAGACTTTTTCCACCTTTATTTACAATCAGAGTTTTTCCACCTTTTTTTACAATCAGACTTTTTCCTCCTTTATTTACAATCAGACGTTTTCCACCTTTATTTACAATCAGACTTTTTCCACCTTTATTTACAATCAGACTGTTTCCACCTTTATTTACAATCAGACTTTTCCAGCTTTATTTACAATCGGACGTTTTCCACCTTTATTTACAATCAGACTGTTTCCACCTTTATTTACAATCAGACTGTCTCCACCTTTAATTACAATCAGACTGTTTCCACCTTTATTTACAATCAGACTTTTTCCACCTTTATTTACAATCAGACTGTTTCCACCTTTATTTACAATCAGACTGTCTCCACCTTTAATTACAATCGGACTTTTTCCACCTTTATTTACAATCAGACTTTTTCCTCCTTTATTTACAATCAGACTGTCTCCACCTTTAATTACAATCAGACTTTTTCCACCTTTATTTACAATCAGACTTTTCCACCTTTATTTACAATCAGACTGTTTCCACCTTTATTTACAATCAGACTTTTTCCTCCTTTATTTACAATCAGACTTTTTCCACCTTTATTTACAATCAGGCTGTTTCCACCTTCATTTACAATCAGATGTTTTCCACCTTTATTTACAATCAGACGTTTTCCACCTTTATTTACAATCAGACATGTTCCACCTTTATTTACAATCAGAGTTTTTCTACCTTTATTTACAATCAGACGTTTTCCTCCCTTATTTACAATCAGAGATTTTCCACCTTTATTTACAATCAGACTTTTTCCTCCTTTATTTAAAATCAGACTTTTTCCACCTTTATTTACAATCAGACTTGTTCCACCTTTATTTACAAACAGACTGTTTCCACCTTTATTTACAATCAGACGTTTTCCACCTTTATTTGCAATCAGACGTTTTCCACCTTTATTTACAATCAGACTTTTTCCAGCTTTATTTACAATCGGACGTTTTCCACCTTTATTTACAATCAGACTTTTTCCTCCTTTATTTACAATCAGACTTTTCCCACCTTTATTTACAATCAGACTGTCTCCACCTTTAATTACAATCAGACTTTTTCCACCTTTATTTACAATCAGACTTTTCCACCTTTATTTACAATCAGACTGTTTCCACCTTTATTTACAATCAGACTTTTTCCTCCTTTATTTACAATCAGACTTTTCCCACCTTTATTTACAATCAGACTGTCTCCACCTTTAATTACAATCAGACTTTTTCCACCTTTATTTACAATCAGACTTTTCCACCTTTATTTACAATCAGACTGTTTCCACCTTTATTTACAATCAGACTGTTTCCACCTTTATTTACCATCAGACTGTTTCCACCTTTATTTACAATCAGAGTTTTTCCACCTTTATTTACAATCAGAGTTTTTCTACCTTTATTTACAATCAGACTTTTTCCTCCTTTATTTAAAATCAGACTTTTTCCACCTTTATTTACAATCAGACTTTTCCACCTTTATTTACAATCAGACTGTGTCCACCTTTATTTACAATCAGACTTTTTCCTCCTTTATTTACAATCAGACTTTTTCCACCTTTATTTACAATCAGAGTTTTTCCACCTTTTTTTACAATCATACTTTTTCCTCCTTTATTTACAATCAGACTTTTTCCACCTTTATTTACAATCAGACATTTTCCACCTTTATTTACAATCAGACTGTTTCCACCTTTATTTACAATCAGACTTTTCCAGCTTTATTTACAATCGGACGTTTTCCACCTTTATTTACAATCAGACTGTTTCAACCTTTATTTACAATCAGACTTTTGCCAACTTTATTTACAATCGGACTTTTTCCACCTTTATTTACAATCAGACTGTTTCCACCTTTATTTACCATCAGACTTTTTCCACCTTTATTTACAATCAGACTTTTCCACCTTTATTTACAATCAGACTGTGTCCACCTTTATTTACAATCAGACTTTTTCCTCCTTTATTTACAATCAGACTTTTTCCACCTTTATTTACAATCAGAGTTTTTCCACCTTTTTTTACAATCAGACTTTTTCCTCCTTTATTTACAATCAGACGTTTTCCACCTTTATTTACAATCAGACTTTTTCCACCTTTATTTACAATCAGACTGTTTCCACCTTTATTTACAATCAGACTTTTCCAGCTTTATTTACAATCGGACGTTTTCCACCTTTATTTACAATCAGACTGTTTCCACCTTTATTTACAATCAGACTGTCTCCACCTTTAATTACAATCAGACTGTTTCCACCTTTATTTACAATCAGACTTTTTCCACCTTTATTTACAATCAGACTGTTTCCACCTTTATTTACAATCAGACTGTCTCCACCTTTAATTACAATCGGACTTTTTCCACCTTTATTTACAATCAGACTTTTTCCTCCTTTATTTACAATCAGACTGTCTCCACCTTTAATTACAATCAGACTTTTTCCACCTTTATTTACAATCAGACTTTTCCACCTTTATTTACAATCAGACTGTTTCCACCTTTATTTACAATCAGACTTTTTCCTCCTTTATTTACAATCAGACTTTTTCCACCTTTATTTACAATCAGGCTGTTTCCACCTTCATTTACAATCAGATGTTTTCCACCTTTATTTACAATCAGACGTTTTCCACCTTTATTTACAATCAGACATGTTCCACCTTTATTTACAATCAGACTCTTTCCACCTTTATTTACAATCAGACTTTTTCCTCCTTTATTTACAATCAGACTTTTTCCACCTTTATTGACACAAATGTTGTGTTTGTGTGTTTGTGTGTGTGTGTTTGTGTGTTTGTGTGCTTCCCCTTCTCTCCCCATCTTGTCTTCCGCTCCCTCTTTTTATATATTTTGTTTGTCTGGTTGATTTGTTTGTGAAATAATTGTTAGCTCATTCACGAGCCTCGATTCAGTATACAACAACAACAACAACAAAAAAAAATCAGACTTTTTCCACCTTTATTTACAATCAGACTGTTTCCACCTTTATTTACAATCAGACTTTTCCAGCTTTATTTACAATCAGACTGTTTCCACCTTTATTTACAATCAGACTTTTCCCACCTTTATTTACAATCAGACTTTTTCCACCTTCATTTACAATCAGACTGTTTCCACCTTTATTTACCATCAGACTGTTTCCACCTTTATTTACAATCAGAGTTTTTCCACCTTTATTTACAATCAGAGTTTTTCTACCTTTATTTACAATCAGACGTTTTCCTCCCTTATTTACAATCAGAGTTTTTCCACCTTTATTTACAATCAGACTTTTTCCTCCTTTATTTAAAATCAGACTTGTTCCACCTTTATTTACAAACAGACTTTTTCCAGCTTTATTTACAATCGGACGTTTTCCACCTTTATTTACAATCAGACTTTTTCCTCCCTTATTTACAATCAGAGTTTTTCCACCTTTATTTACAATCAGACTTTTTCCACCTTTATTTACAATCAGACTTTTCCCATCTTTTTTTACAATCAGACTGTTTCCACCTTTATTTACAAACAGACTGTTTCCACCTTTATTTACAATCAGACATTTTCCACCTTTATTTACAATCAGACTTTTTCCACCTTTATTTACAATCAGACTTTTTCCAGCTTTATTTACAATCGGACGTTTTCCACCTTTATTTACAATCAGACTGTTTCCACCTTTATTTACAATCAGACTTTTTCCACCTTTATTTACAATCAGACTGTTTCCACCTTTATTTACAATCAGACTTTTTCCACCTTTATTTACAATCAGACTGTTTCCACCTTTATTTACAATCAGACTTTTTCCACCTTTATTTACAATCAGACTGTTTCCACCTTTATTTACAATCAGACGTTTTCCTCCCTTATTTACAATCAGAGTTTTTCCACCCTTATTTACAATCAGACTGTTTCCACCTTTATTTACAATCAGACTTTTTCCACCTTTATTTACAATCAGACTGTTTCCACCTTTATTTACAATCAGACGTTTTCCTCCCTTATTTACAATCCGAGTTTTTCCACCTTTATTTACAATCAGACTTTTTCCTCCTTTATTTAAAATCAGACTTTTTCCACCTTTATTTACAATCAGACTGTGTCCACCTTTATTTACAATCAGACTGTGTCCACCTTTATTTACAATCAGACTTTTTCCACCTTTATTTACAATCAGAGTTTTTCCACCTTTTTTTACAATCAGACTTTTTCCTCCTTTATTTACAATCAGACGTTTTCCACCTTTATTTACAATCAGACTTTTTCCACCTTTATTTACAATCAGACTGTTTCCACCTTTATTTACAATCAGACTTTTCCAGCTTTATTTACAATCGGACGTTTTCCACCTTTATTTACAATCAGACTGTTTCCACCTTTATTTACAATCAGACTTTTCCCAACTTTATTTACAATCGGACTTTTTCCACCTTTATTTACAATCAGACTGTTTCCACCTTTATTTACCATCAGGCTTTTTCCTCCTTTATTTACAATCAGAGTTTTTCCACCTTTATTTACAATCAGACTTTTCCCACCTTTATTTACAATCAGACTGTTTCCACCTTTATTTACAATCAGACTTTTCCCAACTTTATTTACAATCGGACTTTTTCCACCTTTATTTACAATCAGACTGTTTCCACCTTTATTTACCATCAGGCTTTTTCCTCCTTTATTTACAATCAGAGTTTTTCCACCTTTATTTACAATCAGAGTTTTTCCACCTTTAATTACAATCAGACTTTTTCCACCTTTATTTACAATCAGACTTTTCCACCTTTATTTACAATCAGACTGTTTCCACCTTTATTTACAATCAGACTTTTCCACCTTTATTTACAATCAGACTGTTTCCACCTTTATTTACAATCAGACTTTTTCCACCTTTATTTACAATCAGACTGTTTCCACCTTTATTTACAATCAGACTTTTTCCACCTTTATTTACAATCAGACTTTTTCCACCTTTATTTACAATCAGACTTTTTCCACCTTTATTTACAATCAGACTTTTTCCACCTTTATTTACAATCAGACGTTTTCCACCTTTATTTACAATCAGAATTTTTCCACCTTTATTTACAATCAGACTTTTCCAGCTTTATTTACAATCGGACGTTTTCCACCTTTATTTACAATCAGACTGTTTCCACCTTTATTTACAATCAGACTTTTTCCACCTTTATTTACAATCAGACTTTTTCCACCTTTATTTACAATCAGACTTTTCCCATCTTTATTTACAATCAGACTGTTTCCACCTTTATTTACAAACAGACTGTTTCCACCTTTATTTACAATCAGACGTTTTCCACCTTTATTTACAATCAGACTTTTCCCACCTTTATTTACAATCAGACTATTTCCACCTTTATTTACAATCAGAGTTTTTCCACCTTTATTTACAATCAGACTTTTTCCTCCTTTATTTACAATCAGACTTTTTCCACCTTTATTTACAATCAGACTTTTTCCTCCTTTATTTACAATCAGACTTTTTCCACCTTTATTTACAATCAGACTTTTTCCTCCTTTATTTATAGTCAGACTTTTTCCACCTTTATTTACAATCAGACTGTGTCCACCTTTATTTACAATCAGACTTTTTACTCCTTTATTTACACATCGTAACCCACAACCTCCAAATGAAAAACAAATTCTACAAATTTCAGAAAATTCATGAAAAATACAAAACTAGATTATCTTGGTTGGATAAATGTCCACCTCTCCTGAGTTAATACGTGGTGGAAGCACCTTCGACAGCAATTACAGCTGTGAGCCCGTTGGGATAGGTCTCTACCAACTTTGCACACCTTGATTGGGAAATATCTGCCCAGTCTTCTGTACAAAACTGTTCAAGTTCAGTCAAGTTGTGTGGGGAGTGTTGATGGACAGCAATCTTCTTTTGAAAGCTCCTTGGTGCTCATAGTTGTCTTTGCTGTGAAATGCACTACCCAGCAGAGGAAATCTACAGGAACGATAATCAGAATCACTAAAATTTAACACAGGTGGAGGACGATTAACTTTGTGTGTGTGATTTTGAAGGTGATTGGTTACACCTGAGCTATTTTACAATTGCTATTATAAGGAAGGTGGACACTTATCCAATCAAGATAATCTAGTTTTGTATTTTAAAAAAATTAAAAGGAATTTGCAGAATTTGTTTTTCATTTGAAAGTTGTGGGTTACGATGTGTAAATAAAGGTGGAAAAAGTCTGATTTAATGAAATTTAATTCCAGGGTATAAGGTAACAAAAAGGTGAAAATTTTAAAAGGAGGTGCAGACTTTCTATAGGCACTGAACATATACAATGAAGGTTCACAAGCACTTTCAGATATCCTTTTTTCTGATAAGGCTTCGAAAATAGATTTATACATTTTTCATTCAGGATTACTAATGTTCTGGCTGAATCGAAATGAGATTCCCAGAAATTTCGTCAATTTTTTGTTAAAAATAGTCATTCAGAATTACAGAACAAGACAAGGTGATATGTACCATTTATAACGAAAAATAACTTTCTTTGCTAATGTTGACAACAAATTGATGTCGTTAGTAATTACTGGTAATGAACAAGTCATCAGTGATATTGCGATACTCGTGCAAATTATTTCATACCAGCTGATTCCTCCTCCTTCACTCCAAACCATGGGAAAACCACATTTGAAATCTGGCCTCCAAAGCCAGTCGCCGACTGGGCATCCTCCATCGTGCCAAGTCCTTCCTTGGAACACCTGAGCTCCTCACCACATACAAGGCTTTCATCCACAGCTCAATGGAATACTGCTCTCCCCTCTGGTCTGGTGCTCCTGCCTCACACCTAGCTCGGCTTCACGCTGTTGAAACCAAAGCTTTCAAAATCATTGGAATCTCCCGCGATGAAGCTAACTCCGGGGGCCTTTCACTCACTCACCGCAGGCAGGTTGGTGGTCTTTCTGTTTTCTACCGACTCCTCTCCGGCCTTGCTCCCCCAGCTCTCTCTGGGCTCTGTCCCCCAAATATTCTGACAGGTCGCACAAGATCTGCCTGCAACTCTCTAATGGTCAAACTGCCAAAATCAAGACTCTTTGCTCACCTTCACTCCTTCATTCCTCTTTTCTCCCGCCTCTGGAACAAACTCCCCCACTCCCTTCAATCCCAGTCCTCCCTCTAGGTCTTTAAAACAGCTGTTCACCACCATCTCTTATCTTCCCCCATTCCAAAACCTTGATCTTTTCTATCCCGTTAAAACACCTCAAATCCACCTCTTTCAATCTCCAACTTCTTTCCCGAAAGTTCGAGTAGTTTCCATTTGTTGTATACCATTCCCCCCACCCCCGACCCCCTCTCCCTTCCACAGCTCTACCGATATCCCTGTTCTCTACTGTTGTTGTGCTTGTGCGCTTTCCTGTCTCTCCCCCGCTTGTCTCCATTTATTGCATGTTTTCTGTGTCAGTTTATGTTTTTGTGCTTAATGTGTTCGCTCTTACACGAGACTGCACTTTGCATAAAAAGCCCCCATTTGCCTTCCTTTATTTACTTTTAGTTTGTATTTGTCCACCTCATTATTATTCTCATTATAGGTATCATTTTTCACATTATTTCCTTCATATTTCTGATCATATTCCATTGTAAAAGGGACCTGGTATTTTGCAAGTCGCAATTTTATTCTGGTTCCTCCACTGTTCTCCTAAGAGGTTGTACCTTTCCTGAGTAGGAATGTGTGGTGCACTGCAAATTCACACCATGAGGTCACCGTGTAATCGGCATCACGACACAGATGTTCTCCCGTATAGCTTGGGTCAGAGGTCAGACGTCATCGCACTTGAATGATGGTTATCGAGACGCAAGCTGCTTGTACATGGCGATGTTCCTTCCCAGACAGCCCGTGTCTCTGCATGACATTTTGGCAAAACATCCAGTTACAGATCTCCATCATCCTTTGGATTCACCTCATCTGTCAGCCTCATCTTTGGATTCACCTCATCTGTCAACCTCATCTTAGCATTCACCTAATATGTCAGCCTCATCTTTGGATTCACCTCATCTGTCAGCCTCATCTTTGGATGCACCTCATCTGTCAACCTCATCTTAGCATTCACCTAATATGTCAGCCTCATCTTTGGATTCACCTCATCTGTCATTCTCATCTTTGGATTCTCCTCATCTGTCAGCCTCATCTTTGCATTCACCTAATCTGTCAGCCTCATCTTTGGATTCACCTCATCTGTCAGCCTCATCTTTGGATTCACCTCATCTGTCAGCCTCATCTTTGGATTCACCTCATCTGTCAGCCTCATCTTTGGATTCACCTCATCTGTCAGCCTCATCTTTGAATTTACCTCATCTGTCATCCTCATCTTTGGATTCACCTCATCTGTCAGCCTCATCTTTGGATTTATCTCATCTGTCATCCTCATTTTTGGATTCTCCTCATCTGTCATCCTCATCTTTGGATTCACCTCATCTGTCAGCCTCATCTTTGGATTTATCTCATCTGTCATTCTCATCTTTGGATTCTCCTCATCTGTCAGCCTCATCTTTGCATTCACCTAATCTGTCAGCCTCATCTTTGCATTCACCTAATCTGTCAGCCTCATCTTTGCATCCACCTAATCTGTCAGCCTCATCTTTGCATTCACCTAATCTGTCAGCCTCATCTTTGCATTCACCTAATCTGTCAGCCTCATCTTTGCATTCACCTAATCTGTCAGCCTCATCTTTGCATTCACCTAATCTGTCAGCCTCATCTTTGCATTCACCTAATCTGTCAGCCTCCTCTTTGGATTCACCTCATCTGTAAGATGCAAACCAATCTGAAAATGCATTAAATATTGCAGAAAGAAGAAGGGAGCTGTAAACCAATCAGTAGAGGCATTCAATATTGCAGAAAGAAGAAGGGAGATGCAAACCAATCAGAAGAGGCATTAAATATTGCAGAAAGAAGAAGAGAGCTGCAAACCAATCAGAAGAGGCATTAAATATTGCAGAAAGAAGAAGGGAGCTGTAAACCAATCTGAAGAGGCATTAAATATTGCAGAAAGAAGAAGAGAGGTGCAAACCAATCAGAAGAGGCATTAAATATTGCAGAAAGAAGAAGAGAGCTGTAAACCAATCAGAAGAGGCATTAAATATTGCAGAAAGAAGAAGAGAGATGGAAACCAATCAGAAGAGGCATTAAATATTGCAGAAAGAAGAAGAGAGATGCAAACCAATCAGAAGAGGCATTAAATATTGCAGAAAGAGGAAGAGAGATGCAAACCAATCAGAAGAGGCATTAAATATTGCAGAAAGAAGAAGAGAGATGTAAACCAATCTGAAGAGGCATTAAATATTGCAGAAAGAAGAAGGGAGTTGCAAACCAATCTGAAGGGGCATTAAATATTGCAGAAAGAAGAAGGAAGCTGCAAACCAATCAGAAGAGGCATTAAATATTGCAGAAAGAGGAAGAGAGATGCAAACCCATCAGAAGAGGCATTAAATATTGCAGAAAGAGGAAGGGAATTGCAAACCAATCAGTAGAGGCATTAAATATTGCAGAAAGAAGAAGGGAGCTGCAAACCAATCTGAAGGGGCATTAAATATTGCAGAAAGAAGAAGAGAGATGCAAACCAATCAGAAGAGGCATTAAATATTGCAGAAAGAGGAAGAGAGATGCAAACCAATCAGAAGAAGCATTACATATTGCAGAAAGAAGAAGAGAGATGCAAACCAATCTGAAGGGGCATTAAATATTGCAGAAAGAAGAAGAGAGATGCAAACCAATCAGAAGAGGCATTAAATATTGCAGAAAGAAGTAGAGAGATGCAAACCAATCAGTGGAGGCATTAAAGACTGTAGAAAGAAGAAGGAAGCTGCAAACCGAACAGAAGAGGCATTAAATATTGCAGAAAGAAGAAGAGAGATGGAAACCAATCAGTGGAGGCATTAAAGACTGCAGAAAGAAGAAGGAAGCTGCAAACCAATCAGAAGAGGCATTAAATATTGCAGAAAGAAGAAGAGAGATGCAAACCAATCAGAAGAGGCATTGAATATTGCAGAAAGAAGAAGAGAGATGGAAACCAATCAGTGGAGGCATTAAAGACTGCAGAAAGAAGAAGGAAGCTGCAAACCAATCAGAAGAGGCATTAAATATTGCACAAAGAGGAGAGATATGCAAACCAATCAGAAGAAGCATTTAATATTGCAGAAAGAAGAAGAGAGATGTAAACCAATCAGAAGAGGCATTAAATATTGCAGAAAGAAGAAGAGAGATGCAAACCAATCAGAAGAGGCATTAAATATTGCAGAAAGAAGAAGAGAGATGCAAACCAATCTGAAGAGGCATTAAATATTGCAGAAAGAGGAGAGATGCAAACCAAAGGCACATCAAGAGAGGATACCATGCGGCCAAATAGCAAGTTACAACGACAAGTGAAGTATGGCGAAGATAATTATTTCAGAGGCATCTATAGAGACAGAAAGTGATAATAGAGCTGGAAAAACAAGATAACGTTTAAAAAAGATTATAGATCACAGGAAGTTTAGGTCTGGGATTGGGGTTCTTCGGAGTAGAACAGGAAAAGATCGGACATTAGAAACACAGGTGAAAGAAAGATGGAAGGACGAAGCGAAACTCTACAAGCGACATAGCAATATGATAGAAGACTTCGAATAAAGAGGATATGAGGAAGAACCAAAAGGGATATAATGTGAGGTGGGTAGAGCCCTGAAAGAAATGGGAAATGGGAAAGCACCAGGTGCCGCTAAAATTCCATTATAATTCTTTCAGGTAGTTGGAGAGGAGTAAATCAAAATTTTAATGGCTATCTGTACACAGAAGAGAGACTGTATGGCCTAAAAGGTGGAAGCAGTCAGTGTACGTACCATGTCAGTGTACGTACCATGTCAGTGTACGTACCATGTCAGTGTACGTACCATGTCAGTGTACGTACCATGTCAGTGTACGTACCATGTCAGTGTACTACCATGTGAGTATACGTACCCTGTCAGTGTACGTACCATGTCAGTGTACGTACCATGCCAGTGTACGTACCATGTCAGTGTACGTACCATGCCAGTGTACGTACCATGCCAGTGTACGTACCATGCCAGTGTATGTACCATTGCTAGAGAAAGGAGATGCAAGAGAATGTTCAAATAACAAAACCATTGCCTTGATGTCACATGATTGCAAGATGTTACTAAACATTATTCAACACAGAATAGAAGATTTCATTAAACGGGAAATGTCCGTTGAGCACGCAGGTTTCATAAGAGGAAGAGGAAGAGGTGTGAGGGATGAAATCGCAAGTCTGAGGTGGATCATGGAAAACGCAAGGGAGTATTTCAGGAAAGTGTGTCTCTGTTTTATAGATGAAATGAAAGCCTTCCATTGTGTTGATGATGAATTGATGTGGATTATGCTGAGAGACATGAGGATGTCGGAGCACCTGATATGTCTGATAAAACTCCTGTACACTAAACACGAAGCTACAGTAAGAACAGACAATGGAGAGACAGAATGGTTTGGAATTGGAAGAGGGGTTCGACAGGGGTTCATTCCCTTCCTTTTCTTGTTCAATCTGTATTTTGAGTACATTATGAGGAAATCAGACATGGAAGGCAGACGACGCAGTCAGGATTAAAGGAGGATGAATCAACAACCTAACGTATGTTGAGGATTGCACTCTGTTTGCATAAAGTAAAGAGGACTTGATGAAACTGCCCCAGACAGGGAAGAAGGTAAGTGAAGAAGATGGTGTTTATTTAAACCTAAAACAAAGAGGAAAATCTTGTAAACTGAGAAGATCAATGTGTTCAGATTGGGACATCATCACGTGGAAATAGTGGAAAGTTTCATCTTCCGGGATTGTTAGATTGGAGAATGTCGGGGATGGCCGGTTAGCATTGGCGAGAACAGCAATGTCAGGATAAGATGGGACGATACAAACCAAGAGGAGGATGGTGAATGATCTGGTATTTCATTACCTCCGACCATTTTCCGGTTATGTTTTCACCCCTGTCCGTCTGTCTGTTTGTTACTTGCAAAATCGAAGATTTTTCAAGTATATTGGTCGGTTGTGTTTGTGGTTCTGTCTGTCTGTCTGTTTGTCTGTCTGTTTATTTGTCACCGGGTACAGGTCACAATTTTCAACCGATCTTCACGAAACTTCACCAAATGGTAGAGTTGGTCAAAAGCAAGAAGGCTATTGTTTTTGGGTCAATAGGTCAAAAGGTCAACATAGGTCAAAGGTCACCAACTTTGCTAAATTTCTAAAATCCTCAATTTTCATCCGATTGACTTGAAATTTGAAGTGGACTTGCATATCTGGTCACTGAATTCAACCACCAAGTATTTTTGAGGTCAACATAGGCCAAATGGTCAACATAGGCCAAATTTCTAAAATCCTCAATTTTCATATAATTGATTTGAAATTTGAACAGCACTTGCATATCTAGTCACTGAATTCAACCCCCAAGTATATTTGAGGTCAACATAGGCCAAAAGGTCAACATAGGCCACATTTCTAAAATCCTAAATTTTCATCTAATTGATTTGAAATTTGAAGATGACTTGCATATCTGGTTACTGAATTCCACCACCATTTATTTTTGAGGTCACCATAGGCCAAAAGGTCAACATAGGCCATATTTCTAAAATCCTAAATTTTCATCCAATTGACTTGAAAATTGAACAGCATTTGCATATCGAGTCACTAAATTGGGAAACAAATATTTTTGAGGTCAAAAGGTCAAAGGTCAACTCAAGGTTAAACTTCTAATATCATCATTTTTCATCTGAAAAGCTGTCAATTTTCAACCAATTGACTTGAAAATAAAACAGCATTTGCATATTGCCTCACTGAATTGGGAAACCAACTATTTTTGAGGTCAAAAGGTCAAAGGTAAACTCAAGATCAAACTTGTAAAATCATCATTTTTAATCTGAAAAAACCCCTCAATTTTCAACCGATTGACTTAAAAATTGAACAGCATTTGCATATCGAGTCAATAAATTGGAAAACATACTACGTTTGAGGTCAAAAGGTCAAAGGTCAAACTTCCAAAATCATCACTTTTCATCTGAAAAACCGTCAATTTTCATCCGATTGACTTGAAAATTGAATAGCATTTGCACATGTGTCACGAAATAGGAACACCAACTATTTTTGAGGTCAAAAGGTCTAAGGTCAAATTTCCTCATATTTAAATTTAAAGGCAAAAACTTTAACCTCATAGTATCGAAAAAAGAAGTTCCAAATGGTGTAGAGAAAAGACATTTGTGGCAAAGAGAAGGGTCCCAAGTTGTGCAGTTGCAGAATTCTCATCACATGCCTGAACTTGTTAGGCGGATATTGTATGTTCGCATGTCAAGTGATAGGTCCCCACGGCCATCTGTGATTTGCATACAGGTCGGTGATTAAACCACGTGGATGTTCGCATGGATGTTGTTTAAAACCACGTGGATGTTTAAAACCGCCACGAGGTGTAGTATGTCATGGGTCCTTTCGTCCATCTGTAAGAGGAAGGAGGGGGTCAAGGGGACTAAACAGAAGGGCATTAAAGCGAATTCAAACTTACAGGTGTAAACCCAAAAGAGCTCCATGAGTTCGGAAGGCAGGTATGCTACAAGGCAGGTATGCTACAAGGCCGTGAAGACCAATGAAAATTTGGTACAACGGAACAACGGGCCCCCGGGTATATTTAAATAAAGAGGTTTTTTTATTTAGTACCTCAGGTAAGGGCTGATAGGATGGCCTGGAGATGTGCACACGCGCCTCGAACCTGTCAATCCTGGGTTAGAATCCCGACACAGCTATAGACTGTCATCAAGGTATTTCCCAGGTAGGGAGATTCATGAGTGTGTGCACCGTCCCTCGGGTGGACGTTAAACTGGACATCCTGTCGACCCGTATGAGTTATTTCGTTGTTTTTTCACATTACCTGGATTCTTTCCTGGAGTTGACGAAATAAGATAAAGCTTTGGGGCCGGATAAACATCCGGGGGTGTTGAAGGAGATTGCAGGGCAGGTAACCATTATGTTAACATATATAACGACGTCATGCCTGTCTGTGCTGCTAACATGAGCACGTATCATTAATGTATTATCGAGCTACCTTTGCTCGTACCACGTGATGATCGCCATTTAGATTGTTCACAGGAACAGCAGCCACGTCACTGATCCACCCAATCCCAGACTTCACCTGGTTGGACGGATCCAGAATTTTTTAAACCTTCACGTCTTCCAGTGTGTGAATACTTTTTGTAAACATGAGATAATTCACTAAATCTGGATATTAAACGGTTCAAAGTCCGTCTCGCACCTGGACCTTGTTGTATTCGGCATTCCATACGGGACTTTGTGTCATGTCCATCACCTGGACCTTGTTTTATTCGGCATTCCATACGGGACTTTGTGTCATGTCCATCACCTGGACCTTGTTGTATTCGGCATCCCATACGGGACTTTGTGTCATGTCCATCACCTGGACCTTGTTGTATTCGGCATTCCATATGGGACTTTGTGTCATGTCCATCACCTGGACCTTGTTGTATTCGGCATCCCATACGGGACTTTGTGTCATGTCCATCACCTGGACCTTGTTGTATTCGGCATTCCATACGGGACTTTGTGTCATGTCCATCACCTGGACCTTGTTGTATTCGGCATTCCATACGGGACTTTGTGTCATGTCCATCACCTGGACCTTGTTGTATTCGGCATCCCATACGGGACTTTGTGTCATGTCCATCACCTGGACCTTGTTGTATTCGGCATTCCATACGGGACTTTGTGTCATGTCCATCACCTGGACCTTGTTGTATTCGGCATTCCATATGGGACTTTGTGTCATGTCCATCACCTGGACCTTGTTGTATTCGGCATTCCATACGGGACTTTGTGTCATGTCCATCATCTGGACCTTGTTGTATTCGGCATTCCACACAGGACTTTGTGTCATGTCCATCACCTGGACCTTGTTGTATTCGGCATTCCATACGGGACTTTGTGTCATGTCCATCACCTGGACCTTGTTGTATTCGGCATCCCATACGGGACTTTGTGTCATGTCCATCATCTGGACCTTGTTGTATTCGGCATTCCATACGGGACTTTGTGTCATGTCCATCATCTGGACCTTGTTGTATTCGGCATTCCATACGGGACTTTGTGTCATGTCCATCATCTGGACCTTGTTGTATTCGGCATTCCATACGGGACATTGTGTCATGTCCATCATCTGGACCTTGTTGTATTCGGCATTCCATACGCGACTTTGTGTCATGTCCATCATCTGGACCTTGTTCTATTCGGCATCCCATACGGGACTTTGTGTCATGTCCATCACCTGGACCTTGTTGTATTCGGCATTCCATACGGGACGTTGTGTCATGTCCATCATCTGGACCTTGTTGTATTCGGCATTCCATACGGGACTTTGTGTCATGTCCATCACCTGGACCTTGTTGTATTCGGCATTCCACACGGGACTTTGTGTCATTTAGATCACCTGGACCTTGTTGTATTCGGCATTCCATACGGGACTTTGTGTCATGTCCATCACCTGGACCTTGTTGTATTCGGCATTCCATATGGGACTTTGTGTCATGTCTATCATCTGGACCTTGTTGTATTCGGCATTCCACACGGGACTTTGTGTCATGTCCATCATCTGGACCTTGTTGTATTCGGCATTCCATACGGGACTTTGTGTCATGTCCATCATCTGGACCTTGTTGTATTCGGCATTCCATACCGGACTTTGTGTCATGTCCATCATCTGGACCTTGTTGTATTCGGCATTCCATACGGGACGTTGTGTCATGTCCATCATCTGGACCTTGTTGTATTCGGCATTCCATACGGGACTTTGTGTCATGTCCATCATCTGGACCTTGTTGTATTCGGCATTCCACACGGGACTTTGGGTCATGTCCATCATCTGGACCTTGTTGTATTCGGCATTCCATACGGGACTTTGTGTCATGTCCATCATCTGGACCTTGTTGTATTCGGCATTCCATACGGGACTTTGTGTCATG
Organism: Myxine glutinosa; assembly: GCF_964187855.1. Classification (NCBI taxonomy): domain Eukaryota; kingdom Metazoa; phylum Chordata; class Myxini; order Myxiniformes; family Myxinidae; genus Myxine; species Myxine glutinosa. The sequence continues at coordinate 1,823,968 of NC_136269.1, forward strand.
TCCATCACCTGGACCTTGTTGTATTCGGCATTCCATATGGGACTTTGTGTCATGTCTAACATCTGGACCTTGTTGTATTCGGCATTCCATACCGGACTATGTGTCATGTCCATCATCTGGACCTTGTTGTATTCGGCATTCCATACGGGACGTTGTGTCATGTCCATCATCTGGACCTTGTTGTATTCGGCATTCGATACGGGACTTTGTGTCATGTCCATCATCTGGACCTTGTTGTATTCAGCATTCCACACGGGACTTTGTGTCATGTCCATCACCGAGACCTTGTTGTATTCGGCAACCCATACGGGACTTTTTGTCATGTCCATCATCTGGACCTTGTTGTATTCGGCATCCCAGACGGGACTTTGTGTCATGTCCATCATCTGGACCTTGTTGTATTCGGCATTCCATACCGGACTTTGTGTCATGTCCATCATCTGGACCTTGTTGTATTCGGCATTCCACACGGGACTTTGTGTCATGTCCATCACCTGGACCTTGTTGTATTCGGCATCCCATACGGGACTTTGTGTCATGTCCATCATCTGGACCTTGTTGTATTCGGCATCCCATACGGGACTTTGTGTCATGTCCATCACCTGGACCTTGTTGTATTCGGCATTCCATACGGGACGTTGTGTCATGTCCATCATCTGGACCTTGTTGTATTCGGCATTCCATACGGGACTTTGTGTCATGTCCATCACCTGGACCTTGTTGTATTCGGCATTCCACACGGGACTTTGTGTCATTTAGATCACCTGGACCTTGTTGTATTCGGCATTCCACACGGGACTTTGTGTCATTTAGATCACCTGGACCTTGTTGTATTCGGCATTCCACACGGGACTTTGTGTCATTTAGATCACCTGGACCTTGTTGTATTCGGCATTCCATACGGGACTTTGTGTCATGTCCATCACCTGGACCTTGTTGTATTCGGCATTCCATATGGGACTTTGTGTCATGTCTATCATCTGGACCTTGTTGTATTCGGCATTCCACACGGGACTTTGTGTCATGTCCATCATCTGGACCTTGTTGTATTCGGCATTCCATACGGGACTTTGTGTCATGTCCATCATCTGGACCTTGTTGTATTCGGCATTCCATACGGGACTTTGTGTCATGTCCATCATCTGGACCTTGTTGTATTCGGCATTCCATACCGGACTTTGTGTCATGTCCATCATCTGGACCTTGTTGTATTCGGCATTCCATACGGGACTTTGTGTCATGTCCATCATCTGGACCTTGTTGTATTCGGCATTCCATACGGGACTTTGGGTCATGTCCATCATCTGGACCTTGTTGTATTCGGCATTCCACACGGGACTTTGGGTCATGTCCATCATCTGGACCTTGTTGTATTCGGCATTCCATATGGGACTTTGTGTCATGTCCATCATCTGGACCTTGTTGTATTCGGCATTCCATATGGGACTTTGTGTCATGTCTAACATCTGGACCTTGTTGTATTCGGCATTCCATATGGGACTTTGTGTCATGTCCATCATCTGGACCTTGTTGTATTCGGCATTCCATACTGGACTATGTGTCATGTCCATCATCTGGACCTTGTTGTATTCGGCATTCGATACGGGACTTTGTGTCATGTCCATCATCTGGACCTTGTTGTATTCGGCATTCCACACGGGACTTTGTGTCATGTCCATCACCGAGACCTTGTTGTATTCGGCATTCAATACGGGACTTTGTGTCATGTACATCATCTGGACCTTGTTGTATTCGGCATTCCACACGGGACTTTGTGTCATGTCCATCATCTGGACCTTGTTGTATTCGGCATCCCACACGGGACTTTTTGTCATGTCCATCATCTGGACCTTGTTGTATTCGGCATCCCATACGGGACTTTGTGTCATGTCCATCATCTGGACCTTGTTGTATTCGGCATTCCATACCGGACTTTGTGTCATGTCCATCATCTGGACCTTGTTGTATTCGGCATTCCATACCGGACTTTGTGTCATGTCCATCACCTGGACCTTGTTGTATTCGGCATTCCATATGGGACTTTGTGTCATGTCCATCACCTGGACCTTGTTGTATTCGGCATTCCACACAGGACTTTGTGTCATGTCCATCACCTGGACCTTGTTGTATTCGGCATTCCATACGGGACTTTGTGTCATGTCCATCACCTGGACCTTGTTGTATTCGGCATTCCATACGGGACTTTGTGTCATGTCCATCACCTGGACCTTGTTGTATTCGGCATCCCATACGGGACTTTGTGTCATGTCCATCATCTGGACCTTGTTGTATTCGGCATTCCATACGGGACTTTGTGTCATGTCCATCATCTGGACCTTGTTGTATTCGGCATTCCATACGGGACTTTGTGTCATGTCCATCATCTGGACCTTGTTGTATTCGGCATTCCATACGGGACATTGTGTCATGTCCATCATCTGGACCTTGTTGTATTCGGCATTCCATACGCGACTTTGTGTCATGTCCATCATCTGGACCTTGTTCTATTCGGCATCCCATACGGGACTTTGTGTCATGTCCATCACCTGGACCTTGTTGTATTCGGCATTCCATACGGGACGTTGTGTCATGTCCATCATCTGGACCTTGTTGTATTCGGCATTCCATACGGGACTTTGTGTCATGTCCATCACCTGGACCTTGTTGTATTCGGCATTCCACACGGGACTTTGTGTCATTTAGATCACCTGGACCTTGTTGTATTCGGCATTCCATACGGGACTTTGTGTCATGTCCATCACCTGGACCTTGTTGTATTCGGCATTCCATATGGGACTTTGTGTCATGTCTATCATCTGGACCTTGTTGTATTCGGCATTCCACACGGGACTTTGTGTCATGTCCATCATCTGGACCTTGTTGTATTCGGCATTCCATACGGGACTTTGTGTCATGTCCATCATCTGGACCTTGTTGTATTCGGCATTCCATACCGGACTTTGTGTCATGTCCATCATCTGGACCTTGTTGTATTCGGCATTCCATACGGGACGTTGTGTCATGTCCATCATCTGGCCCTTGTTGTATTCGGCATTCCATACGGGACTTTGTGTCATGTCCATCATCTGGACCTTGTTGTATTCGGCATTCCACACGGGACTTTGGGTCATGTCCATCATCTGGACCTTGTTGTATTCGGCATTCCATACGGGACTTTGTGTCATGTCCATCATCTGGACCTTGTTGTATTCGGCATTCCATACGGGACTTTGTGTCATGTCCATCACCTGGACCTTGTTGTATTCGGCATTCCATATGGGACTTTGTGTCATGTCTAACATCTGGACCTTGTTGTATTCGGCATTCCATACCGGACTATGTGTCATGTCCATCATCTGGACCTTGTTGTATTCGGCATTCCATACGGGACTTTGTGTCATGTCCATCATCTGGACCTTGTTGTATTCGGCATTCCATACCGGACTTTGTGTCATGTCCATCATCTGGACCTTGTTGTATTCGGCATTCCATACGGGACGTTGTGTCATGTCCATCATCTGGACCTTGTTGTATTCGGCATTCCATACAGGACTTTGTGTCATGTCCATCATCTGGACCTTGTTGTATTCGGCATTCCACACGGGACTTTGGGTCATGTCCATCATCTGGACCTTGTTGTATTCGGCATTCCATACGGGACTTTGTGTCATGTCCATCATCTGGACCTTGTTGTATTCGGCATTCCATACGGGACTTTGTGTCATGTCCATCACCTGGACTTTGTTGTATTCGGCATTCCATATGGGACTTTGTGTCATGTCTAACATCTGGACCTTGTTGTATTCGGCATTCCATACCGGACTATGTGTCATGTTCATCATCTGGACCTTGTTGTATTCGGCATTCCATACGGGACGTTGTGTCATGTCTATCATCTGGACCTTGTTGTATTCGGCATTCGATACGGGACTTTGTGTCATGTCCATCATCTGGACCTTGTTGTATTCGGCATTCCACACGGGACTTTGTGTCATGTCCATCACCGAGACCTTGTTGTATTCGGCATCCCATACGGGACTTTTTGTCATGTCCATCATCTGGACCTTGTTGTATTCGGCATCCCAGACGGGACTTTGTGTCATGTCCATCATCTGGACCTTGTTGTATTCGGCATTCCATACCGGACTTTGTGTCATGTCCATCATCTGGACCTTGTTGTATTCGGCATTCCACACGGGACTTTGTGTCATGTCCATCACCTGGACCTTGTTGTATTCGGCATCCCATACGGGACTTTGTGTCATGTCCATCATCTGGACCTTGTTGTATTCGGCATCCCATACGGGACTTTGTGTCATGTCCATCACCTGGACCTTGTTGTATTCGGCATTCCATACGGGACGTTGTGTCATGTCCATCATCTGGACCTTGTTGTATTCGGCATTCCATACGGGACTTTGTGTCATGTCCATCACCTGGACCTTGTTGTATTCGGCATTCCACACGTGACTTTGTGTCATTTAGATCACCTGGACCTTGTTGTATTCGGCATTCCACACGGGACTTTGTGTCATTTAGATCACCTGGACCTTGTTGTATTCGGCATTCCACACGGGACTTTGTGTCATTTAGATCACCTGGACCTTGTTGTATTCGGCATTCCATACGGGACTTTGTGTCATGTCCATCACCTGGACCTTGTTGTATTCGGCATTCCATATGGGACTTTGTGTCATGTCTATCATCTGGACCTTGTTGTATTCGGCATTCCACACGGGACTTTGTGTCATGTCCATCATCTGGACCTTGTTGTATTCGGCATTCCATACGGGACTTTGTGTCATGTCCATCATCTGGACCTTGTTGTATTCGGCATTCCATACCGGACTTTGTGTCATGTCCATCATCTGGACCTTGTTGTATTCGGCATTCCATACGGGACTTTGTGTCATGTCCATCATCTGGACCTTGTTGTATTCGGCATTCCATACGGGACTTTGTGTCATGTCCATCATCTGGACCTTGTTGTATTCCGCATTCCACACGGGACTTTGGGTCATGTCCATCATCTGGACCTTGTTGTATTCGGCATTCCATACGGGACTTTGTGTCATGTCCATCATCTGGACCTTGTTGTATTCGGCATTCCATATGGGACTTTGTGTCATGTCCATCACCTGGACCTTGTTGTATTCGGCATTCCATATGGGACTTTGTGTCATGTCTAACATCTGGACCTTGTTGTATTCGGCATTCCATACCGGACTATGTGTCATGTCCATCATCTGGACCTTGTTGTATTCGGCATTCCATACGGGACGTTGTGTCATGTCCATCATCTGGACCTTGTTGTATTCGGCATTCGATACGGGACTTTGTGTCATGTCCATCATCTGGACCTTGTTGTATTCGGCATTCCACACGGGACTTTGTGTCATGTCCATCACCAAGACCTAGTTGTATTCGGCATCCCATACGGGACTTTTTGTCATGTCCATCATCTGGACCTTGTTGTATTCGGCATCCCATACGGGACTTTGTGTCATGTCCATCATCTGGACCTTGTTGTATTCGGCATTCCATACCGGACTTTGTGTCATGTCCATCATCTGGACCTTGTTGTATTCGGCATTCCACACGGGACTTTGTGTCATGTCCATCATCTGGACCTTGTTGTATTCGGCATTCCACACGGGACTTTGTGTCATGTCCATCACCGAGACCTTGTTGTATTCGGCATCCCATACGGGACTTTTTGTCATGTCCATCATCTGGACCTTGTTGTATTCGGCATCCCATACGGGACTTTGTGTCATGTCCATCATCTGGACCTTGTTGTATTCGGCATTCCATACGGGACGTTGTGTCATGTCCATCATCTGGACCTTGTTGTATTCGGCATTCGATACGGGACTTTGTGTCATGTCCATCATCTGGACCTTGTTGTATTCGGCATTCCACACGGGACTTTGTGTCATGTCCATCACCGAGACCTTGTTGTATTCGGCATCCCATACGGGACTTTTTGTCATGTCCATCATCTGGACCTTGTTGTATTCGGCATCCCATACGGGACTTTGTGTCATGTCCATCATCTGGACCTTGTTGTATTCGGCATTCCATACCGGACTTTGTGTCATGTCCATCATCTGGACCTTGTTGTATTCGGCATTCCACACGGGACTTTGTGTCATGTCCATCACCTGGACCTTGTTGTATTCGGCATCCCATACGGGACTTTGTGTCATGTCCATCATCTGGACCTTGTTGTATTCGGCATTCCATGCCGGACTTTGTGTCATGTCCATCATCTGGACCTTGTTGTATTCAGCATTCCACACGGGACTTTGTGTCATGTCCATCACCTGGACCTTGTTGTATTCAGCATCCCATACGGGATTTTTTGTCATGTCCATCATCTGGACCTTGTTGTATTCGGCATCCCATACGGGACTTTGTGTCATGTCCATCATCTGGACCTTGTTGTATTCGGCATTCCATACCGGACTTTGTGTCATGTCCATCATCTGGACCTTGTTGTATTCGGCATTCCATACGGGACTTTGTGTCATGTCAATCATCTGGACCTTGTTGTATTCGGCATTCCATACGGGACTTTGTGTCATGTCCATCATCTGGACCTTGTTGTATTCGGCATTCCATACGCGACTTTGTGTCACCTCCATCATCTGGACCTTGTTGTATTCGGCATCCCATACGGGACTTTGTGTCATGTCCATCACCTGGACCTTGTTGTATTCGGCATTCCATACCGGACTTTGTGTCATGTCCATCATCTGGACCTTGTTGTATTCGGCATTCCATACGGGACTTTGTGTCATGTCCATCATCTGGACCTTGTGCTATTCGGCATCCCATACGGGACTTTGTGTCATGTCCATCACCTGGACCTTGTTGTATTCGGCATTCCATATGGGACGTTGTGTCATGTCCATCATCTGGACCTTGTTGTATTCGGCATTCCATACGGGACTTTGTGTCATGTCCATCACCTGGACCTTGTTGTATTCGGCATTCCACACGGGACTTTGTGTCATTCAGATCACCTGGACCTTGTTGTATTCGGCATTCCACACGGGACTTTGTGTCATGTCCATCATCTGGACCTTGTTGTATTCGGCATTCCATACGGGACTTTGTGTCATGTCGATCACCTGGACCTTGTTGTATTCGGCATTCCACACGGGACTTTCTGTCATGTCCATCATCTGGACCTTGTTGTATTCGGCATTCCACACGGGACTTTGTGACATGTCCATCATCTGGACCTTGTTGTATTCGGCATTCCATACGGGACTTTGTGTCATGTCCATCATCTGGACCTTGTTGTATTCGGCATTCCATACGGGACTTTGTGTCATGTCCATCATCTGGACCTTGTTGAATTCGGCATTCCACACGGGACTTTGTGTCATGTCCATCACCTGGACCTTGTTGTATTTGGCATTCCACATGGGACTTTGTGTCATGTCCATCATCTGGACCTTGTATTCGGCATTCCATACTGGACTTTGTGTCATGTCCATCACCTGGACCTTGTTGTATTCGGCATTCCATATGGGACTTTGTGTCATGTCTATCATCTGGACCTTGTTGTATTCGGCATTCCACACGGGACTTTGTGTCATGTCCATCATCTGGACCTTGTTGTATTCGGCATTCCATACGGGACTTTGTGTCATGTCCATCATCTGGACCTTGTTGTATTCGGCATTCCATACCGGACTTTGTGTCATGTCCATCTGGACCTTGTTGTATTCGGCATTCCATACGGGACGTTGTGTCATGTCCATCATCTGGACCTTGTTGTATTCGGCATTCCATACGGGACTTTGTGTCATGTCCATCATCTGGACCTTGTTGTATTCGGCATTCCATACGGGACTTTGTGTCATGTCCATCACCTGGACCTTGTTGTATTCGATATTCCATACGCGACTTTGTGTCATGTCCATCATCTGGACCTTGTTGTATTCGGCATTCCATACGGGACTTTGTGTCATGTCCATCATCTGTACCTTGTTGTATTCGGCATTCCATACCGGACTTTGTGTCATTCCTATCACCTGGACCTTGTTGTATTCGGCATTCCATACCGGACTTTGTGTCATGTCTATCACCTGGACCTTGTTGTATTCGGCATTCCATACCGGACTTTGTGTCATGTCCATCATCTGGACCTTGTTGTATTCGGCATTCCATACCGGACTTTGTGTCATGTCCATCATCTGGACCTTGTTGTATTCGGCATTCCATACGGGACTTTGTGTCATGTCCATCATCTGTACCTTGTTGTATTCGGCATTCCATACCGGACTTTGTGTCATGTCTATCACCTGGACCTTGTTGTATTCGGCATTCCATACCGGACTTTGTGTCATGTCTATCACCTGGACCTTGTTGTATTCGGCATTCCATACGGGACTTTGTGTCATGTCCATCATCTGGACCTTGTTGTATTCGGCATTCCATACCGGACTTTGTGTCATGTCCATCATCTGGACCTTGTTGTATTCGGCATTCGATACGGGACTTTGTGTCATGTCCATCACCTGGACCTTGTTTTATTCGGCATTCCATACGGGACTTTGTGTCATGTCCATCACCTGGACCTTGTTGTATTCGGCATCCCATACGGGACTTTGTGTCATGTCCATCACCTGGACCTTGTTGTATTCGGCATTCCATATGGGACTTTGTGTCATGTCCATCACCTGGACCTTGTTGTATTCGGCATCCCATACGGGACTTTGTGTCATGTCCATCACCTGGACCTTGTTGTATTCGGCATTCCATACGGGACTTTGTGTCATGTCCATCACCTGGACCTTGTTGTATTCGGCATTCCATACGGGACTTTGTGTCATGTCCATCACCTGGACCTTGTTGTATTCGGCATCCCATACGGGACTTTGTGTCATGTCCATCACCTGGACCTTGTTGTATTCGGCATTCCATACGGGACTTTGTGTCATGTCCATCACCTGGACCTTGTTGTATTCGGCATTCCATATGGGACTTTGTGTCATGTCCATCACCTGGACCTTGTTGTATTCGGCATTCCATACGGGACTTTGTGTCATGTCCATCATCTGGACCTTGTTGTATTCGGCATTCCACACAGGACTTTGTGTCATGTCCATCACCTGGACCTTGTTGTATTCGGCATTCCATACGGGACTTTGTGTCATGTCCATCACCTGGACCTTGTTGTATTCGGCATCCCATACGGGACTTTGTGTCATGTCCATCATCTGGACCTTGTTGTATTCGGCATTCCATACGGGACTTTGTGTCATGTCCATCATCTGGACCTTGTTGTATTCGGCATTCCATACGGGACTTTGTGTCATGTCCATCATCTGGACCTTGTTGTATTCGGCATTCCATACGGGACATTGTGTCATGTCCATCATCTGGACCTTGTTGTATTCGGCATTCCATACGCGACTTTGTGTCATGTCCATCATCTGGACCTTGTTCTATTCGGCATCCCATACGGGACTTTGTGTCATGTCCATCACCTGGACCTTGTTGTATTCGGCATTCCATACGGGACGTTGTGTCATGTCCATCATCTGGACCTTGTTGTATTCGGCATTCCATACGGGACTTTGTGTCATGTCCATCACCTGGACCTTGTTGTATTCGGCATTCCACACGGGACTTTGTGTCATTTAGATCACCTGGACCTTGTTGTATTCGGCATTCCATACGGGACTTTGTGTCATGTCCATCACCTGGACCTTGTTGTATTCGGCATTCCATATGGGACTTTGTGTCATGTCTATCATCTGGACCTTGTTGTATTCGGCATTCCACACGGGACTTTGTGTCATGTCCATCATCTGGACCTTGTTGTATTCGGCATTCCATACGGGACTTTGTGTCATGTCCATCATCTGGACCTTGTTGTATTCGGCATTCCATACCGGACTTTGTGTCATGTCCATCATCTGGACCTTGTTGTATTCGGCATTCCATACGGGACGTTGTGTCATGTCCATCATCTGGACCTTGTTGTATTCGGCATTCCATACGGGACTTTGTGTCATGTCCATCATCTGGACCTTGTTGTATTCGGCATTCCACACGGGACTTTGGGTCATGTCCATCATCTGGACCTTGTTGTATTCGGCATTCCATACGGGACTTTGTGTCATGTCCATCATCTGGACCTTGTTGTATTCGGCATTCCATACGGGACTTTGTGTCATGTCCATCACCTGGACCTTGTTGTATTCGGCATTCCATATGGGACTTTGTGTCATGTCTAACATCTGGACCTTGTTGTATTCGGCATTCCATACCGGACTATGTGTCATGTCCATCATCTGGACCTTGTTGTATTCGGCATTCCATACGGGACGTTGTGTCATGTCCATCATCGGGACCTTGTTGTATTCGGCATTCGATACGGGACTTTGTGTCATGTCCATCATCTGGACCTTGTTGTATTCGGCATTCCACACGGGACTTTGTGTCATGTCCATCACCGAGACCTTGTTGTATTCGGCATCCCATACGGGACTTTTTGTCATGTCCATCATCTGGACCTTGTTGTATTCGGCATCCCAGACGGGACTTTGTGTCATGTCCATCATCTGGACCTTGTTGTATTCGGCATTCCATACCGGACTTTGTGTCATGTCCATCATCTGGACCTTGTTGTATTCGGCATTCCACACGGGACTTTGTGTCATGTCCATCACCTGGACCTTGTTGTATTCGGCATCCCATACGGGACTTTGTGTCATGTCCATCATCTGGACCTTGTTGTATTCGGCATCCCATACGGGACTTTGTGTCATGTCCATCACCTGGACCTTGTTGTATTCGGCATTCCATACGGGACGTTGTGTCATGTCCATCATCTGGACCTTGTTGTATTCGGCATTCCATACGGGACTTTGTGTCATGTCCATCACCTGGACCTTGTTGTATTCGGCATTCCACACGGGACTTTGTGTCATTTAGATCACCTGGACCTTGTTGTATTCGGCATTCCACACGGGACTTTGTGTCATTTAGATCACCTGGACCTTGTTGTATTCGGCATTCCACACGGGACTTTGTGTCATTTAGATCACCTGGACCTTGTTGTATTCGGCATTCCATACGGGACTTTGTGTCATGTCCATCACCTGGACCTTGTTGTATTCGGCATTCCATATGGGACTTTGTGTCATGTCTATCATCTGGACCTTGTTGTATTCGGCATTCCACACGGGACTTTGTGTCATGTCCATCATCTGGACCTTGTTGTATTCGGCATTCCATACGGGACTTTGTGTCATGTCCATCATCTGGACCTTGTTGTATTCGGCATTCCATACCGGACTTTGTGTCATGTCCATCATCTGGACCTTGTTGTATTCGGCATTCCATACGGGACTTTGTGTCATGTCCATCATCTGGACCTTGTTGTATTCGGCATTCCATACGGGACTTTGTGTCATGTCCATCATCTGGACCTTGTTGTATTCGGCATTCCATACCGGACTTTGTGTCATGTCCATCATCTGGACCTTGTTGTATTCGGCATTCCATACGGGACTTTGTGTCATGTCCATCATCTGGACCTTGTTGTATTCGGCATTCCATACGGGACTTTGTGTCATGTCCATCATCTGGACCTTGTTGTATTCGGCATTCCACACGGGACTTTGGGTCATGTCCATCATCTGGACCTTGTTGTATTCGGCATTCCATACGGGACTTTGTGTCATGTCCATCATCTGGACCTTGTTGTATTCGGCATTCCATATGGGACTTTGTGTCATGTCCATCACCTGGACCTTGTTGTATTCGGCATTCCATATGGGACTTTGTGTCATGTCTAACATCTGGACCTTGTTGTATTCGGCATTCCATACCGGACTATGTGTCATGTCCATCATCTGGACCTTGTTGTATTCGGCATTCCATACGGGACGTTGTGTCATGTCCATCATCTGGACCTTGTTGTATTCGGCATTCGATACGGGACTTTGTGTCATGTCCATCATCTGGACCTTGTTGTATTCGGCATTCCACACGGGACTTTGTGTCATGTCCATCACCGAGACCTTGTTGTATTCGGCATTCGATACGGGACTTTGTGTCATGTCCATCATCTGGACCTTGTTGTATTCGGCATTCCACACGGGACTTTGTGTCATGTCCATCACCGAGACCTTGTTGTATTCGGCATCCCATACGGGACTTTTTGTCATGTCCATCATCTGGACCTTGTTGTATTCGGCATCCCATACGGGACTTTGTGTCATGTCCATCATCTGGACCTTGTTGTATTCGGCATTCCATACCGGACTTTGTGTCATGTCCATCACCTGGACCTTGTTGTATTCGGCATTCCATATGGGACTTTGTGTCATGTCCATCACCTGGACCTTGTTGTATTCGGCATTCCATACGGGACTTTGTGTCATGTCCATCATCTGGACCTTGTTGTATTCGGCATTCCACACAGGACTTTGTGTCATGTCCATCACCTGGACCTTGTTGTATTCGGCATTCCATACGGGACTTTGTGTCATGTCCATCACCTGGACCTTGTTGTATTCGGCATCCCATACGGGACTTTGTGTCATGTCCATCATCTGGACCTTGTTGTATTCGGCATTCCATACGGGACTTTGTGTCATGTCCATCATCTGGACCTTGTTGTATTCGGCATTCCATACGGGACTTTGTGTCATGTCCATCATCTGGACCTTGTTGTATTCGGCATTCCATACGGGACATTGTGTCATGTCCATCATCTGGACCTTGTTGTATTCGGCATTCCATACGCGACTTTGTGTCATGTCCATCATCTGGACCTTGTTCTATTCGGCATCCCATACGGGACTTTGTGTCATGTCCATCACCTGGACCTTGTTGTATTCGGCATTCCATACGGGACGTTGTGTCATGTCCATCATCTGGACCTTGTTGTATTCGGCATTCCATACGGGACTTTGTGTCATGTCCATCACCTGGACCTTGTTGTATTCGGCATTCCACACGGGACTTTGTGTCATTTAGATCACCTGGACCTTGTTGTATTCGGCATTCCATACGGGACTTTGTGTCATGTCCATCACCTGGACCTTGTTGTATTCGGCATTCCATATGGGACTTTGTGTCATGTCTATCATCTGGACCTTGTTGTATTCGGCATTCCACACGGGACTTTGTGTCATGTCCATCATCTGGACCTTGTTGTATTCGGCATTCCATACGGGACTTTGTGTCATGTCCATCATCTGGACCTTGTTGTATTCGGCATTCCATACCGGACTTTGTGTCATGTCCATCATCTGGACCTTGTTGTATTCGGCATTCCATACGGGACGTTGTGTCATGTCCATCATCTGGACCTTGTTGTATTCGGCATTCCATACGGGACTTTGTGTCATGTCCATCATCTGGACCTTGTTGTATTCGGCATTCCACACGGGACTTTGGGTCATGTCCATCATCTGGACCTTGTTGTATTCGGCATTCCATACGGGACTTTGTGTCATGTCCATCATCTGGACCTTGTTGTATTCGGCATTCCATACGGGACTTTGTGTCATGTCCATCACCTGGACCTTGTTGTATTCGGCATTCCATATGGGACTTTGTGTCATGTCTAACATCTGGACCTTGTTGTATTCGGCATTCCATACCGGACTATGTGTCATGTCCATCATCTGGACCTTGTTGTATTCGGCATTCCATACGGGACTTTGTGTCATGTCCATCATCTGGACCTTGTTGTATTCGGCATTCCATACCGGACTTTGTGTCATGTCCATCATCTGGACCTTGTTGTATTCGGCATTCCATACGGGACGTTGTGTCATGTCCATCATCTGGACCTTGTTGTATTCGGCATTCCATACGGGACTTTGTGTCATGTCCATCATCTGGACCTTGTTGTATTCGGCATTCCACACGGGACTTTGGGTCATGTCCATCATCTGGACCTTGTTGTATTCGGCATTCCATACGGGACTTTGTGTCATGTCCATCATCTGGACCTTGTTGTATTCGGCATTCCATACGGGACTTTGTGTCATGTCCATCACCTGGACTTTGTTGTATTCGGCATTCCATATGGGACTTTGTGTCATGTCTAACATCTGGACCTTGTTGTATTCGGCATTCCATACCGGACTATGTGTCATGTTCATCATCTGGACCTTGTTGTATTCGGCATTCCATACGGGACGTTGTGTCATGTCTATCATCTGGACCTTGTTGTATTCGGCATTCGATACGGGACTTTGTGTCATGTCCATCATCTGGACCTTGTTGTATTCGGCATTCCACACGGGACTTTGTGTCATGTCCATCACCGAGACCTTGTTGTATTCGGCATCCCATACGGGACTTTTTGTCATGTCCATCATCTGGACCTTGTTGTATTCGGCATCCCAGACGGGACTTTGTGTCATGTCCATCATCTGGACCTTGTTGTATTCGGCATTCCATACCGGACTTTGTGTCATGTCCATCATCTGGACCTTGTTGTATTCGGCATTCCACACGGGACTTTGTGTCATGTCCATCACCTGGACCTTGTTGTATTCGGCATCCCATACGGGACTTTGTGTCATGTCCATCATCTGGACCTTGTTGTATTCGGCATCCCATACGGGACTTTGTGTCATGTCCATCACCTGGACCTTGTTGTATTCGGCATTCCATACGGGACGTTGTGTCATGTCCATCATCTGGACCTTGTTGTATTCGGCATTCCATACGGGACTTTGTGTCATGTCCATCACCTGGACCTTGTTGTATTCGGCATTCCACACGTGACTTTGTGTCATTTAGATCACCTGGACCTTGTTGTATTCGGCATTCCACACGGGACTTTGTGTCATTTAGATCACCTGGACCTTGTTGTATTCGGCATTCCACACGGGACTTTGTGTCATTTAGATCACCTGGACCTTGTTGTATTCGGCATTCCATACGGGACTTTGTGTCATGTCCATCACCTGGACCTTGTTGTATTCGGCATTCCATATGGGACTTTGTGTCATGTCTATCATCTGGACCTTGTTGTATTCGGCATTCCACACGGGACTTTGTGTCATGTCCATCATCTGGACCTTGTTGTATTCGGCATTCCATACGGGACTTTGTGTCATGTCCATCATCTGAACCTTGTTGTATTCGGCATTCCATACCGGACTTTGTGTCATGTCCATCATCTGGACCTTGTTGTATTCGGCATTCCATACGGGACTTTGTGTCATGTCCATCATCTGGACCTTGTTGTATTCGGCATTCCATACGGGACTTTGTGTCATGTCCATCATCTGGACCTTGTTGTATTCAGCATTCCACACGGGACTTTGGGTCATGTCCATCATCTGGACCTTGTTGTATTCGGCATTCCATACGGGACTTTGTGTCATGTCCATCATCTGGACCTTGTTGTATTCGGCATTCCATATGGGACTTTGTGTCATGTCCATCACCTGGACCTTGTTGTATTCGGCATTCCATATGGGACTTTGTGTCATGTCTAACATCTGGACCTTGTTGTATTCGGCATTCCATACCGGACTATGTGTCATGTCCATCATCTGGACCTTGTTGTATTCGGCATTCCATACGGGACGTTGTGTCATGTCCATCATCTGGACCTTGTTGTATTCGGCATTCGATACGGGACTTTGTGTCATGTCCATCATCTGGACCTTGTTGTATTCGGCATTCCACACGGGACTTTGTGTCATGTCCATCACCAAGACCTAGTTGTATTCGGCATCCCATACGGGACTTTTTGTCATGTCCATCATCTGGACCTTGTTGTATTCGGCATCCCATACGGGACTTTGTGTCATGTCCATCATCTGGACCTTGTTGTATTCGGCATTCCATACCGGACTTTGTGTCATGTCCATCATCTGGACCTTGTT
The DNA here is from genome assembly GCF_964187855.1 of Myxine glutinosa. Classification (NCBI taxonomy): domain Eukaryota; kingdom Metazoa; phylum Chordata; class Myxini; order Myxiniformes; family Myxinidae; genus Myxine; species Myxine glutinosa. Next base: position 1,839,858 of record NC_136269.1, read on the forward strand.
GTATTCGGCATTCCACACGGGACTTTGTGTCATGTCCATCATCTGGACCTTGTTGTATTCGGCATTCCACACGGGACTTTGTGTCATGTCCATCACCGAGACCTTGTTGTATTCGGCATCCCATACGGGACTTTTTGTCATGTCCATCATCTGGACCTTGTTGTATTCGGCATCCCATACGGGACTTTGTGTCATGTCCATCATCTGGACCTTGTTGTATTCGGCATTCCATACGGGACGTTGTGTCATGTCCATCATCTGGACCTTGTTGTATTCGGCATTCGATACGGGACTTTGTGTCATGTCCATCATCTGGACCTTGTTGTATTCGGCATTCCACACGGGACTTTGTGTCATGTCCATCACCGAGACCTTGTTGTATTCGGCATCCCATACGGGACTTTTTGTCATGTCCATCATCTGGACCTTGTTGTATTCGGCATCCCATACGGGACTTTGTGTCATGTCCATCATCTGGACCTTGTTGTATTCGGCATTCCATACCGGACTTTGTGTCATGTCCATCATCTGGACCTTGTTGTATTCGGCATTCCACACGGGACTTTGTGTCATGTCCATCACCTGGACCTTGTTGTATTCGGCATCCCATACGGGACTTTGTGTCATGTCCATCATCTGGACCTTGTTGTATTCGGCATTCCATGCCGGACTTTGTGTCATGTCCATCATCTGGACCTTGTTGTATTCAGCATTCCACACGGGACTTTGTGTCATGTCCATCACCTGGACCTTGTTGTATTCAGCATCCCATACGGGATTTTTTGTCATGTCCATCATCTGGACCTTGTTGTATTCGGCATCCCATACGGGACTTTGTGTCATGTCCATCATCTGGACCTTGTTGTATTCGGCATTCCATACCGGACTTTGTGTCATGTCCATCATCTGGACCTTGTTGTATTCGGCATTCCATACGGGACTTTGTGTCATGTCAATCATCTGGACCTTGTTGTATTCGGCATTCCATACGGGACTTTGTGTCATGTCCATCATCTGGACCTTGTTGTATTCGGCATTCCATACGCGACTTTGTGTCACCTCCATCATCTGGACCTTGTTGTATTCGGCATCCCATACGGGACTTTGTGTCATGTCCATCACCTGGACCTTGTTGTATTCGGCATTCCATACGGGACTTTGTGTCATGTCCATCATCTGGACCTTGTGCTATTCGGCATCCCATACGGGACTTTGTGTCATGTCCATCACCTGGACCTTGTTGTATTCGGCATTCCATATGGGACGTTGTGTCATGTCCATCATCTGGACCTTGTTGTATTCGGCATTCCATACGGGACTTTGTGTCATGTCCATCACCTGGACCTTGTTGTATTCGGCATTCCACACGGGACTTTGTGTCATTCAGATCACCTGGACCTTGTTGTATTCGGCATTCCACACGGGACTTTGTGTCATGTCCATCATCTGGACCTTGTTGTATTCGGCATTCCATACGGGACTTTGTGTCATGTCGATCACCTGGACCTTGTTGTATTCGGCATTCCACACGGGACTTTCTGTCATGTCCATCATCTGGACCTTGTTGTATTCGGCATTCCACACGGGACTTTGTGACATGTCCATCATCTGGACCTTGTTGTATTCGGCATTCCATACGGGACTTTGTGTCATGTCCATCATCTGGACCTTGTTGTATTCGGCATTCCATACGGGACTTTGTGTCATGTCCATCATCTGGACCTTGTTGAATTCGGCATTCCACACGGGACTTTGTGTCATGTCCATCACCTGGACCTTGTTGTATTTGGCATTCCACATGGGACTTTGTGTCATGTCCATCATCTGGACCTTGTATTCGGCATTCCATACTGGACTTTGTGTCATGTCCATCACCTGGACCTTGTTGTATTCGGCATTCCATATGGGACTTTGTGTCATGTCTATCATCTGGACCTTGTTGTATTCGGCATTCCACACGGGACTTTGTGTCATGTCCATCATCTGGACCTTGTTGTATTCGGCATTCCATACGGGACTTTGTGTCATGTCCATCATCTGGACCTTGTTGTATTCGGCATTCCATACCGGACTTTGTGTCATGTCCATCTGGACCTTGTTGTATTCGGCATTCCATACGGGACGTTGTGTCATGTCCATCATCTGGACCTTGTTGTATTCGGCATTCCATACGGGACTTTGTGTCATGTCCATCATCTGGACCTTGTTGTATTCGGCATTCCATACGGGACTTTGTGTCATGTCCATCACCTGGACCTTGTTGTATTCGATATTCCATACGCGACTTTGTGTCATGTCCATCATCTGGACCTTGTTGTATTCGGCATTCCATACGGGACTTTGTGTCATGTCCATCATCTGTACCTTGTTGTATTCGGCATTCCATACCGGACTTTGTGTCATTCCTATCACCTGGACCTTGTTGTATTCGGCATTCCATACCGGACTTTGTGTCATGTCTATCACCTGGACCTTGTTGTATTCGGCATTCCATACCGGACTTTGTGTCATGTCCATCATCTGGACCTTGTTGTATTCGGCATTCCATACCGGACTTTGTGTCATGTCCATCATCTGGACCTTGTTGTATTCGGCATTCCATACGGGACTTTGTGTCATGTCCATCATCTGTACCTTGTTGTATTCGGCATTCCATACCGGACTTTGTGTCATGTCTATCACCTGGACCTTGTTGTATTCGGCATTCCATACCGGACTTTGTGTCATGTCTATCACCTGGACCTTGTTGTATTCGGCATTCCATACCGGACTTTGTGTCATGTCCATCATCTGGACCTTGTTGTATTCGGCATTCCATACCGGACTTTGTGTCATGTCCATCATCTGGACCTTGTTGTATTCGGCATTCCATACGGGACTTTGGGTCATGTCCATCATCTGGACCTTGTTGTATTCGGCATTCCATACTGGACTTTGTGTCATGTCCATCACCTGGACCTTGTTGTATTCGGCATTCCATATGGGACTTTGTGTCATGTCTATCATCTGGACCTTGTTGTATTCGGCATTCCACACGGGACTTTGTGTCATGTCCATCATCTGGACCTTGTTGTATTCGGCATTCCATACGGGACTTTGTGTCATGTCCATCATCTGGACCTTGTTGTATTCGGCATTCCATACCGGACTTTGTGTCATGTCCATCTGGACCTTGTTGTATTCGGCATTCCATACGGGACGTTGTGTCATGTCCATCATCTGGACCTTGTTGTATTCGGCATTCCATACGGGACTTTGTGTCATGTCCATCATCTGGACCTTGTTGTATTCGGCATTCCATACGGGACTTTGTGTCATGTCCATCACCTGGACCTTGTTGTATTCGATATTCCATACGCGACTTTGTGTCATGTCCATCATCTGGACCTTGTTGTATTCGGCATTCCATACGGGACTTTGTGTCATGTCCATCATCTGTACCTTGTTGTATTCGGCATTCCATACCGGACTTTGTGTCATTCCTATCACCTGGACCTTGTTGTATTCGGCATTCCATACCGGACTTTGTGTCATGTCTATCACCTGGACCTTGTTGTATTCGGCATTCCATACGGGACTTTGTGTCATGTCCATCATCTGTACCTTGTTGTATTCGGCATTCCATGCCGGACTTTGTGTCATGTCTATCACCTGGACCTTGTTGTATTCGGCATTCCATACCGGACTTTGTGTCATGTCTATCACCTGGACCTTGTTGTATTCGGCATTCCATACCGGACTTTGTGTCATGTCCATCATCTGGACCTTGTTGTATTCGGCATTCCATACCGGACTTTGTGTCATGTCCATCATCTGGACCTTGTTGTATTCGGCATTCCATACGGGACTTTGGGTCATGTCCATCATCTGGACCTTGTTGTATTCGGCATTCCATACTGGACTTTGTGTCATGTCCATCACCTGGACCTTGTTGTATTCGGCATTCCATATGGGACTTTGTGTCATGTCTATCATCTGGACCTTGTTGTATTCGGCATTCCACACGGGACTTTGTGTCATGTCCATCATCTGGACCTTGTTGTATTCGGCATTCCATACGGGACTTTGTGTCATGTCCATCATCTGGACCTTGTTGTATTCGGCATTCCATACCGGACTTTGTGTCATGTCCATCTGGACCTTGTTGTATTCGGCATTCCATACGGGACGTTGTGTCATGTCCATCATCTGGACCTTGTTGTATTCGGCATTCCATACGGGACTTTGTGTCATGTCCATCATCTGGACCTTGTTGTATTCGGCATTCCATACGGGACTTTGTGTCATGTCCATCACCTGGACCTTGTTGTATTCGATATTCCATACGCGACTTTGTGTCATGTCCATCATCTGGACCTTGTTGTATTCGGCATTCCATACGGGACTTTGTGTCATGTCCATCATCTGTACCTTGTTGTATTCGGCATTCCATACCGGACTTTGTGTCATTCCTATCACCTGGACCTTGTTGTATTCGGCATTCCATACCGGACTTTGTGTCATGTCTATCACCTGGACCTTGTTGTATTCGGCATTCCATACCGGACTTTGTGTCATGTCCATCATCTGGACCTTGTTGTATTCGGCATTCCATACCGGACTTTGTGTCATGTCCATCATCTGGACCTTGTTGTATTCGGCATTCCATACGGGACTTTGTGTCATGTCCATCATCTGTACCTTGTTGTATTCGGCATTCCATACCGGACTTTGTGTCATGTCTATCACCTGGACCTTGTTGTATTCGGCATTCCATACCGGACTTTGTGTCATGTCTATCACCTGGACCTTGTTGTATTCGGCATTCCATACCGGACTTTGTGTCATGTCCATCATCTGGACCTTGTTGTATTCGGCATTCCATACGGGACTTTGTGTCATGTCCATCATCTGGACCTTGTTGTATTCGGCATTCCATACCGGACTTTGTGTCATGTCCATCATCTGGACCTTGTTGTATTCGGCATTCCATACCGGACTTTGTGTCATGTCCATCATCTGGACCTTGTTGTATTCGGCATTCCATACGGGACGTTGTGTCATGTCCATCATCTGGACCTTGTTGTATGCGGCATTCCATACGGGACTTTGTGTCATGTCCCTCACCTGTATTGTTAAAATATCGTTCCCGAGACAAAATGTCCAACGCAATGACATATCCAGGTTTCGGCACAAGCTTCATTACCTCAATTATTTGGCCATGAAACGATTGAAAGCACAATAAGTCAACCGATCATGAAGTTTATTTTTAACTGTTAACGAGTTAAGCTGCGCTTCGGATGGATGGAGGGCCCGAAGCGCAGAGTCCTGAGGAGATGTGACATATCGGGTGATCGAGACGGGCGGGAAAATCTCCTCAACGCGATCTCTGAGGTACTGCAGTCTTCACGCAGCACGGCATTCTCCTCACGGCTGCCTTTCCTCATGGCTGCTTCTCCTCAAGGCTGCTTCTCCTCACGGCTGCTTCTCCTCACAGCTGCATAACCTCAAGGCTGCTTATCCTCATGGCTGCTTCTCCTCACGGCTGCCTATCCTCACGGCTACCTTGTCTCACAGCTGAGTTAAGCTTCTCTTCGGATGGATTGAGCAGCCGAAGCGCAGAGTCCTGAGGAGATGTGAAATATCGGGTGATCGAGACGGGCGGGAAAATCTCCTCAACGTGATCTCTGAGGTACCGCAGTCTTCACGCAGCATGGCATTCTCCTCACGGCTGCCTCTCCTCATGGCTGCATAACCTCACGGCTGCCTATCCTCATGGCTGCTTCTCCTCACGGCTGCCTATCCTCACGGCTGCTTCTCCTCACGGCGGGAAAATCTCCTCAACGTGATCTCTGAGGTACTGCAGTCTTCACGCAGCACGGCATTCTCCTCATGGCTGCCTCTCCTCACGGCTGCCTCTCCTCACGGCTGCCTCTCCTCATGGCTGCATAACCTCACGGCTGCCTATCCTCACGGCTGCTTCTCCTCACGGCTGCCTATCCTCACGGCTTCTTCTCCTCACGGCTGCTTATCCTCATGGCTGCTTCTCCTCACGGCTGCTTCTCGTCACGGCTGTTTATCCTCATGGCTACCTCATCTCACAGCTGAGTTAAGCTGCGACTCGGATAGATTGAGGAGCTGCAGGGCACAGAGTCCCGAGCAGATCTGAAATAGAAGGTGATCTCCACAGGCATCGACGATCTAAAGATAAACAAACAAAAAAATGGAAACGTGCAGCAGAGCTGCCTGAGAAAACCTAAGAAAGACGCTCAAACGATAATCTCAGCAAGAAATGGAAACTTACACTGGAACTCCATGAGCAGAAAGAACAAAGGAAAGAAAAAGGCATAAAAGTAATGAAACAAATACGATTACAAGAAACACCAGAACAATTTGCATTGAGAAAGCAACAAGTCAAATTCCGAATGAATTTACATCGTATTAAAAAACAAACGTTCATTCCAAAATTCGACAAAGTAATTTCTGATTTTCTCATAAAAGTGCGAGATGCTGCTGACTACGTGTGTTGCTCATGCCACCGCCTCATGTACAGAGTTTCTGTTTTGCCTTTCAAAAAAAACCAGCTATAATACAGCTCCTGTAGATCTTTTAAATAATATATTGCACTTATCTAAAAGTTCTGTAGGTGGAAAAGAGTGGATCTGCAAAACATGTCATTTGACATTTAAAAGAGGAAAGATGCCAGGACAAGCCAAATGTAACAAAATGACACTGAAACCACAACCAACAGAACTGAAAGACCTAAATTCTTTGGAATTACGACTAATATCACAACGGATCCCTTTCATGAAAATAGTTGGTCTTCCACGTGGCAAAGAACATGGAATCCATGGACCTGCTGTCAATGTCCCTGCCAAGCTCAACGTTGTTTGTAAAGAGTTTCCCCGCCTGCCTTCTGAATCTCAGATCGTATCGATGAAATTGAAGAGAAAAATGGCGTACAAGTCCCACTACCTGTATGACTATGTAAGACCAGAAAAGGTACTGGCAGCATTGAGGTGGTTGAAGCTTCACAACCCACTCTATGCAGACATTGCTATCAATGAAAACTGGTGTGATGACTAAGGGTGACGATCCTGAGATGTACCATGCGATGACCAATGACGACCCCACAATAGATATTACTGAAAAGGAATTTCAGGGCCATTCTTCATGCCATGGAGATATTCAGAGCAGGGAAATCGTTCTCGTTGAAAAGACATATGATGAAGGCATGAAAACACTAGAAAATATGGCAAAATATCAAAAAATGGCAATTGTGGATGTGCCTAAGGATGGAAACTGTTTGCTTCTATATGTTATCATCTTTGCAAACTCGATCTTTTCAAAGGAACTGCAATTGAGTTACGCAGAAAACTTGCAAAATTTATGAAAGGCAATCCAAATTGCACTAGTGATGGAATGCAGTACCGAGATTTCCTCTCAGCACGTGTTCAGTCAAATAATGTATTTGATGCAGATACTGAACAGCTCAGCGATGAAGACGAAGCCATTCATTTGATAGACGATGTGGAAACACAAAAAGAAATTAGATGGGCAAAATATTTGGATAATTTAGAATCAGGACTTCAATGGGGTGAACATCTTGCTGTTAAAGCTTTGGCTGAACTGTTCCAAATGAATATACATATTACTGCTACCGAGACCCCTAACATGGATCCGATCTATCCAATGCATGGTGCAGGCAATAATGACGTGTATATCGGACTTATTCAGCAGTACCACTACGTTGCATTGACAAAAGCTGCTCCTGAACCAATTGAAACTGACAATGCATTCCATAACGCAAGCAATTACACTCATGCTGTAAATGCTGACGATCAGATGTCTGGTGATGACAGTGACGAGGAAATGAGAGAAGACAATGATTCATTTGATAAGGCTTGTAGAATACCCAGAATGCCTTATGAAACAAGCTTGGTCCAAACCGATCTAGATTTTACGGACAAGGAAATTTCTTTGGCACCAGCAGAGGGTGAAAAACCTTTACCATTGCTAGCTGATCCACATTTTGAGGAATTATCAAACCCAGACAAATACTCAGATGGAAAAAATGGCCTATTGACTGAGAGGAAGAAGCAACTTGGTATACGAAAGTATTTTAACCAGCGTTTGCTTGATATAGATGGAAGATTTGCCAAATCAATAGAATATCTCTGCTGTGCACAATATGCCACAGAAAGCAAACAAGTTCATGGGAACATCAACCATTATATTTTCCGAAGAATCAATACAAGACAACATGGAGGAAAAAAGATAACTGCTGGATCACTTAAAGATGCAGAAAGGATGCGACAGCTAGTCAGAACGGACCAAGCATATAAGATCTTGAAGAATGTCAGAGGATCTCCTGCTTATTTGCAATCTGTGTTTTATGATGTACTTGCAATGGTTCGACAACTTGGACTACCAACATGGTTTTTCACAATATCAGCAGCTGATATGCAGTGGCCAGATCTCATTCAAACAATAGCGAGGCAATATGCAACAGTTCTTGATGACGAGGATGTGAAAAACATGTCAGTTAATGACAAATATATATATAATAACCACATTTAGAGGCCATTTTTTCGCGGGCGTTGGCCTTTTTCGGGGACCGTGGTTGTTGTTGTTTTTGGGCCCCCTTTTTTTTTTTTTTTTTTTTTTTTGTATACAAGATCGAGGCTCGTGAAAGAGCGAACATTAATCACACAGAAAGACAAACCGACACATAAAACATATAACATAGGGAGCGGTAGACAAGATGGGGAGAGAGGGGGAAGCACACAAACACAACATTTGAGAGCAGGGACCGAGAGACATGGAGACATCGAGAGATCTGAGAGAGGGCGAGGGCTTTGGGGGGGGGGGGGCGTGGGAAGGGGGCAGTGGAAGAGGTATAAAACATATGGACACTGCCAGGACTTCCAGGAAAGAAGTTGGAATTTCAAACAAGGTGGATCTGGGGTGAATTAGCGGGGGTAGAAAAGATCAAGGTTTTGGATGGGGGAAGATAAGAGATGGTGGTGAACAGCTGTTTTAAAGACCTGGAGGGAGGAGTGGGATTGAGGGGAGTGAGGGAGTTTGTTCCAGAGGCGGGAGAAAAGAGGAATGAAAGAGTGAAGGTGAGCAGAGAGCCGAGATTTCGGCAGTTTAACCATCAGAGGGTTGCTGGCAGATCTTGTGCGACCTGTAGGAATATTTGGGGGACAGAGCACAGAGAGAGCTGGGGGTGCAAGGCCGGAGAGGAGTCGGTAGAAGACAGAAAGACCACCTACCTGCCTGCGGTGAGTGAGTGAAAGGCCCTCAGAGATAGCTTCATCGCGGGAGATTCCAATAATTCTGAAAGCTTTGGTTTCAACAGCGTGAAGCCGAGCTAGGTGTGACATTAGCCGAGCCGAGCCATTAGAAGCCGAGCCATTAGCCGAGCCATTAGAAGCCGAGCTAGGAGCTAGGAGCTAGGGTTACATTCCACAAGCCGAGCATTGCTTTTGAAGCAATGTTTTACGGCAGGATGCCCTTCCTGACGCCAACCCTTTTTGTCGCCTTTTACGACAAGCAGGGAATTACCAGTGAACTGGTACTCAATTAGCCGACCTCGGAAGGTATGACAGGCTGAGTCAACCCCCTGGCGTTAATTCAGCTATCAACCGGGATTCGAACCCGGGATGCTAGGATCCTAAGCCGGCACCCTAGCCGCTAGCCCAACACCAGGCTCAGTTAATGACAAATACAAATGGCTGAGATCCAATCCGGTTACTGCAGCACGTCATTTTCAATACAGACTCGACCTGTTGTTCAAGACCGTTTTGAAATCGAAAGCACACCCATTGGGAGAACTCGTTGACGACGTGATACGCATAGAATTCCAAGCCAGAGGTTCGCCACATGCACACACACTATTGTGGATTAAAGATGCACCAAAATTAGATGTACAAAGTGATGAAGAAGTGTGTGACTTTGTTCCAAGCCATGTATCGTGCAGTATTCCAGAAGGGGATCCTATTCTCGCTGATCTCGTCACCAATGTACAAAAACGCAACCATTCCTCATATTGTCGAAAGAAAGGAAATTGTCGTTTTCGTTTCCCAAAACCTCCAAGTCGAGGAACATTACTGGCCAGAGAGCCAACTGATGTAGAAAACCCTGAGCAAGTAAAAAGCAGTGATCAAACACTTTTAAAAAAAGTGCACAACATTTTGACAGAGGAAGAAACTGCTCCAGATTTGAGCCTCACAGAATTGCTTGACAAAGCAGGTATCAGTCAGGATGAATATGACGATGCATTATCGGTTTCTCAAAAAGGGAATACACTTGTTCTGCAAAGACAGCCATGTGAAGTGTCGATTAACCCATACAATCCAGTTATTCTGAAGGCATGGCAGGCAAACATGGATTTGCATTTCATTTTAGATCCTTATGCATGTGTGATGTACGTGGCTGCATATATGACAAAAGATGAAAACGGAATGGGTGAACTACTCAAACAAGTTTCGAAGGAGTATGAAAATAAAGACATACGAGTAAAGTTGAGACACTTAGGATCGGTATTCTTAAACCATCGAGAAGTGAGGGCACCAGAAGCAACTTACCGAATTTTGTCAATGCCTTTGAAGCGAGTAAGTCGATCAGTTGTATTTGTAAACACTGAACCAAAAGAAACACGAGGTGCAGTTGTAAAACCAATGAAAGAAATTCAAGACAAAGATGATGATGAGGAAGATAGATTTCAAAGCAACATTGTGGTGCGATATTCATTCAGACCTAATTGTTTAGAAAACATGTGTTTGGCAAGCTTTGCTTCAAATTATACAGTGCATAAAGCTGAAAATGAAGTCACTGACGATATCACTCCTCAAATTTTAGACCAAGATGACAATGACGTCGAAAATGATAACAACGACGATCTGCCTGCACTGATGCAAGACAGGAAGGGAATAATGCACAAATGTAGGCGATAAGCAGTAATTACATTCCACAAATACAACATAGAAATGGAAAGCAGCAAATGTTTCCATGCAAAGTTAATGTTGTTTCTTCCTTGGCCTGATGAAGAATCAGATTTAATGGGGGGATATCCAGACTATGCCACTCATTATCACGCAATTTTTTTTTTTTTTTTTGTATACAGAGTCGAGGCTTGTGAAAGAGCGAACATTTATCAAACAAATAACGCAAACAAACAAGCAAACAAAGTATATAAAAAGGGGAGCGGTCGACAAGATGGGGAGAGAAGGGGAGGAAGCACACAAACACAACATTTGAGAGCAGGGACATCGGGAGATCTGTGGGAGGGAGAGGGCCTGGGGGGAGGCAGGATCGGCTTAAAACTCAAGGACACCAGGGTCTTCCAGGAAAGAAGTGGGCACCTCAAAAAAGTGGATTTGGGGTGAGTAGTGTAATAATGTTGCTTCTGGGACACCTCCGTTTAACATGGGAAATCCCTATCTAATGTCATTTACCCCCTTGTCTTTTTCAAAAATCATAAACACCTCTATTTCTCCCACCCTCATCTTTATGAACCTTTTGTCTGTAGTACCTATCCTTAATGTTGTTCATTAGACCACTCAAACACTACAAATATTTGTTTTCTCTTATAGACCTATCATCCTTCTTCTACATATCATCTGGCAGATTAATCTTTGACCCATTCACTTCCATATTGCCCCTAAACACCTATATTTCTCTCACCCTGTTCTTTACGAACCTTCTAACCTTTTGACATGTTATCCTTATTCATTAGACCACTTAAACACCTGTGATCCTTCTGACCTCATGGACCTTTTAACCTTTTACTCTTAATATCATCTGGTGAATATAACCCACTCAAACAACGACCCTACAAATATTTGTTTATGCGTGGGAAATAATTTAATTCTCCTACAACTCTCTTCACCATCTAATATATTAACAAAAAATATGTTTGAGTTTGGTTCTTTATTAAGATATTTTAACTGAGCTAAGATAAAATGGTAAACCTCCCTCAATGTTCTTGTTTGAGCGCCTCCAGTGCCACATACCATTTTTTGGTAAGCTCCGCCCACTTTTTGGTAAACCACGCCCATTTTTTACTAAGCCCCGCCCACTTTTTGTTAAGCCACACACTTTTTACTAAGCCCCGCCCACTTTTGCTAAGCTCCTCCCACTTTTGCTAAGTCCCACCCACTTTATAAACTCTTCAGCATTGTATCATTTCCAGGTAATACATTACATCATTTTCAGGGAATTTCCATCACATCATTTCCAGTTAAGACACGCCCAGGGAATTTCCACAGGAAGACACACCCAGTCCTTATAAAAGGCACCGACCACACAGGCTTTTTCAAACACGCTTTCTGCTTCACTTGAGAATGGACTACTATGCCGAAATGGAATGGGATAACTTTGCTATTCCATGGAGTCCTACTACCTGTGTAGAACTCAACCTTCAGATTGATGAACTGGACTCGAACCTCTTATCAATGGAGGTAAGTTTGTTTATTTATTTATTTATTTATTTAATTTTTTTTTTTTTTTTTTTTTTTTTTTTTTTTAAGATGAGACTCGTGTAAGAGTTAACAAAGTTTATTTTAATATTCATAGAGCTTGATTTATACAAATAAAAAATATTGTATTAAATTAATACATTGTTATTTTCTTTCACAGGAAATTGTATCTGAGATACGAAATGAAAATTCTGCTTTTAACACAACTTGGGATGAAGTTATTTTTTTGTTTGAAGACATTTTGAACAACCAAGACCCCCAGAACGAGTTCTACCTTGATGACCCAGCCAAAGAGTTATACCTTGGAGATCCACAAAATCCTGAAAAAGAGTTTTACCATGATGATACTTGTTGTGAGTTATCAAAACAAAACCCACTGAACAAGTTCTACCTTGATGAGCCAGAATACAAGTCATACATTGGAGACCCACAAATTTCTGAAAATTGGGAAAGGAGAGTTCTCCCTGATGGTCCGCAGTTATACTATGTGAGACACATCATAGAAACCCTAAAAAATTGGGCAAGGAGAGTTCTCCCTGATGGTCCGCAGTTATACTATGTGAGACACATCATAGAAACCCTAAAAAATTGGGCAAGGAGAGTTCTCCCTGATGGTCCGCAGTTATACTATGTGAGACACATCATAGAAACCCTAAAAAATTGGGCAAGGAGAGTTCTCCCTGATGGTCCGCAGTTATACTATGTGAGACACATCATAGAAACCCTAAAAAATTGTGAAATGGGAATTCTCCCTGATGGTCCGCAGTTATACTATGTGAGACACATCATAGAAACCCTAAAAAATTGGGAAAGGGAAGTTTTCCCTGATGGTCCGCAGTTATACTATGTGAGACTTATCACGGAAACCCCCAATATTTCTGAAAATTGTGGTTTTACCTTGGGGACTTGGAAAGATGGTTATATTTTTGGAGACTCGGAATGGGGGTTTTGTTTTGATGACTCGGAATGTGATACCTATCTTGGAGGCTCAACAGGAATGTGGTTATACCTTGGGAACTTGGAAAGTTGGTTTTATTTTGGAGACTCTACCTGTGGGGTTCCTCTTGGAGACTCTTTGGATTCTAAAGCAATGAACAATGTTCTTTATTTAATGACGCTTGATTTAAGCAATATCAAGAAAGTTCGAGGAAGAAAATGCTGGAAAATTCTTTCTTCCCATTTCTACTTCTTCAAACTTAAAAGCCTTGAAAGACAGAATTGGAGGAAGAGGAAAAAAAAAAAAAGAAATACGTATTTAAAAAAGAAGAAAAGAAAGATTATGTTAGGGTTTGGGTGGGATTTTGAATGTGAGGGTTAGGGATGGGGTTGGGTTAGGGTTGGGATTTTGAATGTGAGGGTTAGGGTTGGGGTTGGGTTAGGGATGGGGTTGGGTTAGGGATGGGGTTGGGTTAGGGATGGGTTGGGTTAGGGTTGGGATTTTGAATGTGAGGGTTACGGTTGGGGTTGGGTTAGGGATGGGATTGGGTTAGGGTTGGGATTTTGAATGTGAGGGTTAGGGATGGGTTGGGTTAGGGATGGGGTTGGGTTAGGGATGGGGTTGGGTTAGGGTTGGGGTTGGGTTAGGGATGGGGTTGGGTTAGGGATGGGGTTGGGTTAGGGATGGGGTTGGGTTAGGGATGGGGTTGGGTTAGGGATGGGGTTGGGTTAGGGATGGGTTGGGTTAGGGATGGGTTTGGGTTAGGGATGGGGTTGGGTTAGGGCTTGGGTTGGGTTAGGGTTTGTATATTATTATGACTCACTCGCACATACACACACACACAAAAGTTAAGCCCCAACTAAAAAGTTGTGGGATTCTGTGTTTGGGGTTCACAGATTTAAAAACGTATCCCCATTATACACACACAAAAGTTAAGCCCCAACTAAAAAGTTGTGGGATTCTGTGTTTGGGGTTCACAGATTTAAAAACGTATCCCCATTATACACACACAAAAGTTAAGCCCCAACTAAAAAGTTGTGGGATTCTGTGTTTGGGGTTCACAGATTTAAAAACGTATCCCCATTATACACACACAAAAGTTAAGCCCCAACTAAAAAGTTGTGGGATTCTGTGTTTGGGGTTCACAGATTTAAAAACGTATCCCCATTATACACACACAAAAGTTAAGCCCCAACTAAAAAGTTGTGGGATTCTGTGTTTGGGGTTCACAGATTTAAAAACGTATCCCCATTACATTTTATTTATTTATTTCTTATTTTCAAGGGTATTACCTGCTTACTTGTGTTTTTTGTAATTCTTGTGAGTAAAATGAACCCAAGATTTCTTCTCCATTTAAATCATATAATTTGTAGGTCCAAGGGACTGTATCCATTACATCAATGATTTTAAATAATTCACGAGTCCATTTTTGTGTATAACCTTTCTCAAAATGACTTTTCCATTTGTATATTCTTACAATATCACCAACTTTAAACTTGGGCTTTCTCAAATTAATCTCCTTTTCATATTCTAATTTTGTAAATGTTTCTGATGGTTTTGATTTTGTTGATGAATGAACTGCATTGTTGTAATCATCTACAATATCCTGAATTAAATACACCCATTTTTGAGAACCGAGTTGTGTGAATTTTTTATATAGTCTCTCTTTCAAAGTACGATTAAAACGCTCAATAACAACTGCTTTTCCTTCATTAAAGGTGCTGTATAATTTAATACCCTTCCCCTTAAGAAATTTCATGAATATTTTGTTATAGAACTCTGTTCCCTCATCAGTCCATAACTTCTTTGGTTTCCTTTTATCCCGATCAAATATTAGCTTAAAGGCTAACATTAAAGTATCACCCCTTTTATTTTTTAAAGGGACAACCCAGGCAAATCTACTCCTCAAATCAATAACGGTTAAAGCATACCTGTATCCCCTGTCATTATTCAATTCAATTAAATCAGCGGACCATATGTGGTCGGTGTATTTAGAATAAACCTTCCTTCTTTTAAACTTTGTGATTATAGGTTTGTGTAATTCTTCAGCCAAAAGCTCCTCAGTCTTGATGACATCATTAGAGCCTAATAGTTTTTTGAGGAATAACCAAGACCAAGTTTCAATTTAGCATTTATCAAATTTCTCACAATAAACCTATCAACTTTCTCTCTCAACGTTGGATTTTGTATCAAAGACAAATTATACAACATTTCGCTGTCGGCTTTATGTTTTTCAGTCAACGTAGTGGTTTTCCCATAAGCAATATCATGCTTCATACACACTTCGTCAACCCTATTTGTAGGTTTAGACCAAGGTTTAGGATTGTCAGCCTCATCTAATCTTTTATCCAAGTTTGTTCCTGGACCACAGAAAGAATACCCTGGAAGGTGTAATTCCCCTGGAATTCCAGTTGTTGTAAATTTACTTCCTGACAGAAACTTTTGTATGTCTCCTCCTCTTTTAGGAGAGATGAATTGGCACTTTTTAGAGCCACATACTTGACATATTCCTTTTTGATAAACTCTATTATTTTTAGCTTTAACATAAGAGATATTTTTAGATTTAGTTTTCTTTTTACATTTGAGACAATAACTCATATTTATTTATCAGAAAAATTCCGACAGAGTATCAAAACCTTTTTGGTTTTCAACATATACATTTCAATCTTTATTTTTAAAACATAAAGAATCCTAAGGAATGCCTTCACTCTCTCCTCCATTTATTTACAAATAAAAACTAACTAAAGTCAATGACACCAACATCATCAATCACATAATCTTTTCCTTCTTCTTCTTCTTCTTCTTCACCACTTTCTCGTTTAAATCTCCTCCCTGAAATTGAAGACATTGACGTTCTTATTTTTGAAACCATTATCTTCATAAGAGTTGTTAATTCTTTAATTTCCTCTTCGGTGCGTTGAGATTGATTTATTTGCTTTAATACACTCAATCTTTTATGAATCTCAGTGATTTCCATCTTTTTATATTTTTCCTCCCTCTCTCTTTGCTCCCTCTCCTCCTCCTCCATTTTCTCCCTCTCCTCCTTCTCCTTTTTCTCCCTTTTCTCCCTTTCCTCCTTCTCCCTTTTCTCCCTTTCCTCCTTCTCCTTTTTCTCCCTCTCCTCCTTCTCCTCCTTTTTCTCCCTCTCCTCCTTCTCCTCCCTCTCCCTTTCCTCCTTCTCCTTTTTCTCTCTTTCCTCCTTCTCTTCTTCAACTCCTTCCTCATCCCTTGCTACCCTTGAGTTTGAACCCCAAAGAATATTATACATATACTCATCTGGATTTTGAGATATTCTTGTATCTATAATTATTTTTCTCATAATAGGATACCAATAAGATTTGTTGACGATTTCTAAAAGAGTTTTATATTTCATAACTTTGAGAAGTTCATTTTTATTTAATATTTTAAACAAGTCTCTATTTGTGGGTTTAACAATATCAGTATAAGGCCAGTTTTTTATGACAAAATTCCCATGTATATGCTCCAAATCATAAGGTATGTAATACCGAGCACCCTTTTCTTGTAGGTATCCTTGAATACAAAAATTATAATTCTCTTGTAGTCTTCTTCCTGCCATTTATGTATCAGAAATATATGTGAGATTAATATTATGACAGGTAATACCACCCCATCTTCCCACTACCAAATCGGTTTGTATTCCTCGGCTTTCTATCCTTATCTCATTACCTTCCTTCTTTGTCATGCGAACCATCGCTATACTATCATATATTTTTATTTTCTTAAAATCACGTATTTGTTGTTTACTAATTGTACTTCCACATAAATCCTTATCTTCACCAAGTGGATAATATTCTTCTTTACGAGACTGATTTAAATCATGTAGGTCTTCTATGTTTATTGAAAAAGACCAATTATACCCTAAATCAGGCATATCATACCCCCATTTATTAATTCGCATATTAACTAAATGTCCTTCTTTATAAAATTTAATTGTAAGCAGGTAGTTAAATTCAATGAGGAAAGGTGTATGGTCAGTATAACCAGGTGTTGTGGTTGTAAATTTTACTTGTTTCACAAAACGTGCTGTTTTCTTTAAAGATATATATTGTGATAAATCACTGAATCTAATCAAGTCATTCGCATCTGTAGGGTTTGGATAATTGATTAATTTATAAGTATTCTTCATATTAATATTTTTACTTACACTATATTTTTGTCGTTCAGCCTGTGCCTTTGTATAATAATTTGATAAATCAATATCCTGAGAGGATTTTCCAAAGATAGAACCATCTTTTCCAACATAGGTCATTTATATTAGATAAAAAATGATATCATAAAAATTTTCATTAT
The DNA here is from genome assembly GCF_964187855.1 of Myxine glutinosa. NCBI lineage: Eukaryota > Metazoa > Chordata > Myxini > Myxiniformes > Myxinidae > Myxine > Myxine glutinosa. The sequence continues at coordinate 1,857,570 of NC_136269.1, forward strand.
TGTTGAGTTGAAATAATACATATAAACATAATTGGCCACAACATTTAGAATTAATTTCTTGAACTTGGAATGTTTGATAAACACCATTCTGTAAGAATTGTATTACTTCAACAGGTGGTGGCATACCATAACTATCAAAATAATATTTATCCTGACTATTATGAATACAAACCCAATGAGAACCATTCTGTGTGTCTAAATTCATAATAATATTCTTTGTATTCTTATTTATATGTGTTAATTCATCTCTCATACAAATAACCACATTATCAATTTTTAGTGTTTTACAATACTTAGCTAGTTCTATATTTGACGTTGTATTCTTTCCAAATTGTTTAAACCATTTATCCATTTATTTATGAGAAAGATACAATCCATTACCCTGTTTAGTTAGTTTAACACCCGCTTGAGCGATAGAGGAAAGCATATCTCCAACCAACAATCTAGCTTTATCAGGTAGACTTTCAAGTTTTTGAGCAAAATCTACAATTACACCACTTCCACTAATTTGTTTCTCCAACTCCTTGTTATGTCTTTCCAATTCTTTTTGAGCTTTTAGTTGTGCCTTCCTTTCGTTAGCAGTTTTTACCGCTGCTGAAATACCACCAGTCAATGCTCCCGCCGCACTTAAACCAGCAAATAAAGGAATTAGAAACGGGAGAAATCCTCCTCTTGACTCGTCTATTGAATATTTCTTTAACATAGGTTTCGTCATTTTAATTTTAAGTGATCCAACATCATTTAGTGTTTTTACTTGTGTGTGTGTGAGTAAAACATCAATTCTTACAGCTCCTTTTCTTTGAATTGTATTAACATTAATAATACAAGGCTTTTGATTTTGAATACAAGATGTTAATTTATTAAGATTGATTTGATTAACATATACCCCAACCATTTATTTATGAGAAAAAACCTATGTGATATTAATCATAACACCATTATCTGTATTAATCTGTAATTCTGTTTCCTCCAAAAGCAAACAATATGCATTAACCTCTTCACTCTCCCCTCTTTCAATGTATAGAGAAGTATCCACTCGATTAGACTTTATAGTTTCCTTTTGAGAACTCAGGTCAATTGCGTAGATTGTATAAAGTTTTTGAAACGCAACCATATCCAAAATAGGATCATTATTACCATTACTTTCACACACCTTTTGGTAGGACTTGTAGGCTTCCGCATAATCATTTTTTCCCCAATCAATTTCCAATCTATCTCGCGGATAAAATGTGCCATCAAGAGAAACCCGAAGTTGTTTCACCTTTGCATTATCACTCAGGGCATTATTCTTATTAGTACCGTCCTCTCCATCTGGTTTTTTAAAAATGAGCCAGAGGTATCGTGGCTTTCCTTGAAGAACACCTAAATTCCAAGTGTAGGTAGTGTGTTCCAGTTTAACGTGTTGACATCTTCTTTTAAGGTATGATACATTTAGCGGTTTCTTTGAGTTAAGTCTTCTATTTAACATCTCTTCCGTTTTAAGATTAGGAGTATATTCACTGATATACCAACACAAATCATTAATAACAAATTTATTATTTTCTCCAAAAGCATTTTCATCCCCAAAAAGCAATCTATTTACATTATCATTCCTTTGTAGTTGAAATCTAATTTTAAGCCCATACAAAACTTTATCATAATCACAAAATCCAAATATACCTTTCAGAGGTACTGCTACGGTAAAACTATTCTCAGCTTTTGCGTCATCATTATACATTGACTTCCTTTGACTATAACCAGGGTCTGCGTTTGTACCCGTTGACATATCAGGAATAAAACCCTCAACAGCTCCCTTACCCATTCTATCACTAAACGAATATAGTGTAAATTTCATCATTTCAGATGTAGCAGAGACATAATCAACCGCTTCAACCTCTTGTGTTCCAATATACAGGCGGACACTGTCAAACATTTTCCAGAAGAAATCATTTACGAGTGTAGCATTAGTATTATTCGCAGCCTTAGTGAATTTAAATTTACACAGCAAGAAACTATCAGCTATATTCAAGTAAGTTTGTTGATTATTTATTTCAAAACTTTTTGTTCCGTTTGAATTCCAGTCTGTTCCTGTTATAGCATTTACCTTAAAATAGTCTTCCTTTTTAGTGGAGTTTGAAATGATAATCGTATCATCCAAATCATAGATACTATCAATCGCTTCCATACTTGTATTTATATAGCATTAAAATTGTTGAAACCCTGACCCAAGTATTTTAATGATTTTTTGTCGTTCTTGTGAAGATAGTTGAGTTTTACCTTTTTTTATTTCTTTGATTGCTTGTAATTTATGAGACTCCTTTTGAGCATCTTTTATACTCTTTATAGCACCCGCAACGGAGCCCACGGCAGAAGCAGTTGAACCAATTAGGTCTTTATGTTTAAGGATGGTTGAACCAATACCCATTAGAGTATCAATTATCCCATCTCCTTTATTTCGAAATTGATGACCTACACCTCGTTGTCTCTTAGGTTTATAGTATCCTCTACCCACATACCTTGTATAGTCTGGTGAAAGGAACATGCCCTCCCCTGTAATTATTTTATATTTTCCCAACTCGTGTTTTCTCACAATAACCATTATTTATTTATTGAAAAACTTCACGTAGGTGAATTCTGATGGATATAATTTCATCATTAAAGGATATCATACGATTATCTTGGTCGGTTATCCTAAAATTTACTCTGTATATGGTTTTTCCTGACACAGGTAAATAGACAAGATTTTTTGGTTCCATATTAAATTTATAACCAATCGGGGTTGAGTATGCACTGAATGAAAATATTGTATTTGTTCTTATTCCATCGTTATAAGCACCATCAATCAAATCACAATGAATTAATACTGAATTTATACCGGAGGATATTTGGATAACATTATCACTGTAAAACGTCCCGTTATTTTCAATCTTTTTTGAAGAGAAACCCAATAGCTCTCTAAACGAATTTTCAATCGTGAAATCAACTTTATAATTATTTTTAAGTTTAATAGTTGATTTTGAAGTGTGTTTTTGAATATCTATTACAATATTTTTTGGTTCATCACCTTTTTCTTTCATAAGGCGAGAGACTTCTGAAGATATTTGAGAAATCTCGTAAGCTCCAGGTGAAACGGTTATAGTTTTATATCCACTTCCTGGATTATAACTAAACTTGTTGTTTTTCTCTGTGATATTAAAAAGGGTATTGTAAGTTTCCATCGACAACAAAGATGCCTCATTTGAGGTAAGGGGGTCAAGTTGTAGTGGGTAAGGGAATGAAGCTGTGTAATCGCTCGTTGTGAAATTAAAACTAAGAATTGTGCTTCTCATCTTATTTAATATCTAATAAAATATCTTTGTATTGACATTTATTAATTATTTTCATGTTCATCAACTGATCTAAAATGGCTGAGGATTCATTAAAACAATTGTTGTTTCCAGCCTTCTTACTACCTAACAACAATAATAGCCTATTAACTAATTGTGATGGGTCATTTGGAAGAAAACTAACACCCGAACCAAGCTTACTTAAAGCATCAATAATATGTTTCTCCTTCTCATTCTTCTTACTTTTACCAGCAACAGAAACTCCATAATCAAGTGCATTTAGCAACTCAATATATACCCTATCTTCCTCTCTTTCCATATCAAGTGGTTCCTCAAAATATTTTGAACCGCTGAATCCGGGGTTTGTTAGAAGAAACATTAATCTTGGAGTTAATTTAACATTTGGTTGAGTAGAACTCAAGAACATCAATTCATCATTAAATATCAATACCTTTTCTTCCACAAGATGAAACACTGCTGGTTCTTCTGTTGGAATGAGACCTGCTCTGGTTTTTGAACCCGCCGAATATTCATTGTTTTGAAGAGCTTCCACAACATAATTAGGGGGTTGATTTACCTCCTCAAGTTTCCGAAATAATCCCTCGTCATCATATTCTAATTCACCAAGTTCTTGTTTTGTTATCTGACTAAAATCTTTGAGCATTTGAAGTTTTTTCGGAGTAAATTCTACCGTGGGTACTGTAGGTGAGTGTTGAGTTTTCAAAAGTGGTTTAAAGAATTTCTCTTGTTTTCTTTCAAAGGCTTCTTCACCAGTTAGTTTCTGTCTCCGTTTCTTCTTTATCTCTTCCTGTTGTTTAACAACTTTTGAAACTAATTGTTGATGTTCCTTAAACTTTCTTTCTCTTTCTTCAGTATTCATTTTCTGTATTTATTTATTGAAAAATATCATTTAGTATCTCATCTTGTTTCACAACAATATATTTATATTTTCCAATCGTGTGTTTCATATAATTTTCAAATTCTTTTTTACTACATAACGTAGAGCAATTATCTCTCCAAAAATTATTTACATCTATTGAATTTAACTTAAATAAAATAAAAGTATTGGCATTGTTTCTTATTGAGCGTCGAGGGAGTTGAAAATATGATTGACTAAGATATATACAATTACAAGAAGAATGTCTCCCTCTTGTATAGTAGCTATCCATTACTGTTTGGTTTCTCTCATTAACACAATCATCAAAGATGACGAGGTTCTTTTTTGATTTATCTAAATCTTGAGGTGAAGGTATATCATCCGTATTATCACTGAGAATACAAGTTATGGGTTTCGATTTTGATTTCTGTGTATCACAAAATAATTGTATTATATCTTCAATATTATAATCATTCAGTTTGTTTTGAAGTTTAAATAAACCGATAATGTCTTCCTTTTTAAGACCTGCATTAAAACCCTGTGAGAGTAGTTGATACTCGGGTTGAAAACTTGACTTTGTAAAAATTATTAAATTATCATAATCTAAAAAATTAGGACCAAGGAGCATCTTTAAAAGTAAACAGGTTTTCCCACATCCGCTTGAACCAACTATTAGACATCTCAATGAATTTGGAATGTTTTTATGGTTATTAAATTTTATCTTATTTTCCCAAACGGGTAAAAAATCATTCATTTATATATTTGGAAAACAAGTCATCCAACTTTTTTTGAGCTATTTTAGAAACTCTATATTTTATCCTGAGTTCTGGTTTAATTTCAAAATAATTCATTATTTTATTTATGTAGTATCTTGTATTAACATTTCCATTAAAATTATTTTGAATAATAAATATCATTAAACCCTTATACATTTCCTCAATACAAAGAGTCTCTTTCCTTGTAAGAAATGGTGTATTATCACCATAATGCTTAACATTCATCTCTCTTATTAATCTTGTAAAGTAATTCATTTTTGGTTCTAATTTAAAAGAGTTATATGTTTTTTTATATTTCTTATTATCATTAATTAGAATATAATCACAGAATAAACATTGTTTATATGAATCCTCATCATTAAGCCCCACTCTATCACAAGCCGGACAATTCTCTAATTTATCATATGGAGAGTCTGGAAATTCTAAATATCCTTCAGAACTTATCATATTTATGTGGTAAATTTTTACTTAAACTAAACGCAAGTTTATTCATTAATAAATACAATGTTTCAAAGCACAAAAGACAAATTTCAATCAATCTCTACTTCGGTGGAAGATATAGAAAAATATGTCAAAGATGTTAAATTGAACAAAGATAAATATGGAAATTTTTGGGTAAAACCAGTTATGGAAAATAACATGAGCCCCTCTATTTCATTTAAAGGAAGAGCTCTAACTATACCTGGAAAGACATCCATTAAAGTAAATCTAACAAAAGTTTCTCCTCTACTCCTGGCAATTTATTCAAAGCTTGAAAAAGTGATTGACCACGATACTTTGAAAAAGAATGATAAGACCATTAATAATTCTAGAGGAGACATTTGTATTTTCTTTAATAATCCAAAGGGTGTAGATCTAAGTAAAATAAATGATGTTAATATTTCTGGTGAAATGTCATTTCGTTCTATGATAGTTAGAGATTATTTAAAGATAACTTTTGATATAAAAATTGTAGAGATTGAATCTGTTAATGAAAGAAAGTATATAGATATTGATGGGAATATTTTTCTTGCTAATTAAATATGAGTCAATACAGCAGTGAAGATTTTACTATTTCATTGAACTCGGACGATAGTGATGATAGTATTTCATTGAACTTGGCTGATGGTGATGATAGTATTTCATTGAACACAGATGATAGTTATGATACTAATAGTTTGTGCTCAAATGATAGTTATGAGAGTAGCTTTATTGATGACTCTGAGTATGATTCTGAGTATTCATGTGATAGTTATGACTTAGATGATTCTGAGTGAAAAAGTGTTTTTGTTTAAGCACAGTGATATATATAAAACGGAGCTGTAAAGCTCAAAAGTGTTTTATTTTAAGCACAGTGATATATATAAAACACCACGTTTTCTCACGCTATAAATATGGTTTATTGTGATACTTGCGAGAAGGAAGTAAAATATTATAAACAACATATTCTCACCGCAAAACATACATACAACATTTTAAACAAACTTTCCCCTCTTCCACCTGAAACAAAACACTGTTCTACATGTAATAAAAATATCCTCAAGAAAGGCTTCAAAATACATCTTAAAACAAATCTACATTTATCAAATTTTATCACAACTAAAAACTCTGATGGAGCATTCAAAGGACATATTAAAATAAGAGTCTTTAACTTCAAACCTCCTGAACCAGAGTCTATAGTTGATGCTGTAGAAATAGTTAAACCTGCTGTTCAAACGTTGATTGAAAAAACACTAAAGGAAATGAAACCACTTAAATTTTATATGGGAGTAAAATTAGAAATGACAAAGGATGAAGGAGTTATAGATGCACCATACATGAGAACTGAGCCACACTTTATATCTTCATATCAAGATTTTAAAACATCAGGAGTCTATGATGAACTTATTAAACAAGAGCAAGATGTGGATAATTCAATCGTAGGAAGTGGATTCAATATAGGAAAAATTATTTACATAGATATTCATATTCTTAAATCAGATCCTCTAAAAGCTTCTTCTTACATTGATTTACCCAGTGTTATCAAAAATAGAAAAGCAGTTATCAATATCAAAAATAAAGACAATAAATGTTTTCTCTGGTCTATTTTAGCACACTTACATCCTCCACATTTTCATGATGAAAGAGTATCTCATTATAAAAAATATGAGAATACATTAAATACGAAAGATCTAAAGTTTCCGATGACTTTAAATGATATTCCTAAATTTGAAAAGATGAATAATTTATCAGTTAATGTTTATGGTCTAACAGAAACAAACAACATTCAGGTTTTAAAGCTTTCTGACAATTGTAAACAAACTCATATTAATCTTCTATATTTTAATTCAGACGAAAATTCACATTATACATACATCAAAGATATTGCTAAATTAATAAAACCACAAGTCTGTAAGAGAACAAATAAAATATATATTTGTTTGCGTTGTCTTAACTTCTTCAATTCACAAGAAAGATTAGATAAACATTCAAATTATTGTGGCGAACATAAATCAACGGTAATCAATATGCCTAAAGAAGGCTCAAAGATCACATTCAAAGATGAAAATAAAAAGATCAAACATCCATTTGTTATATATGCTGATTTTGAAAGTATTTTAGAAAAAATTGATACTGCTTCTCAAGATCCAAAAGAATCATACACAAATAAATATCAAAAACATACTCCTTGTGGTTTTTGTTATTATATCAAATCATCCGTTGGTGATAAATATAACAAGTTAGAGATGTATAGAGGCTCAAATACCCCAGAGGAGTTTGTGAAACGACTAGAAAAAGACTGTGTTCGATTAACCAAGATAATGAGAGAAACCAATAAACCAATGTCCTTAACAAGTAAAGAAAAAAGGGAATTTATAAAAAACAATGTCTGTCATATTTGTGAGGAGAAAATTGGTAAAGGTCTAAAGGTTAGAGACCATTGTCATCTCACTGGTAAATATAGAGGTCCGGCTCATCAAAGTTGTAATATTAATTATCAACTCCCCTCTTTCATTCCTGTCTTTCTTCATAACAACGCTCATTATGATACACATCTATTTATCAAGGAACTCTCAAAGACTTCTGGAAGTATCTCAGCAATTCCAAACACGGATCAGAAATACATTTCATTCACAAAAACAATTCACACATCTCCTATTACTCATATCAGATTTCTTGATACATTTAAATTCATGGCAAGTCCATTGGTTAACTTGGTTCAAAATCTAAAAGAGTTTCCATGTCTTTCAGAGTATTTTTTAGATAAAGATTTTCTAACACAAAAGGGAATTTACCCCTATGACTATATGGACTCATTTGAGAGATTCAATGAAACACAACTTCCTTCAAAAGAAAATTTCTATAACAAATTAAATAATAGTCATATATCTGATAAAGATTATGTACACGCACAAAATGTTTGGGAAAAATATAACATCAAGAATCTTGGCGAGTATCACGATTTGTATCTCAAAACTGATGTGCTTTTATTGGCCGATGTATTTGAAGCCTTTAGATCTGTTTGTCGCACTGGATATGGATTGGATCCTGCTCACTACTACACAGCACCTGGATTGGCCTGGAGTGCGATGTTGAAAATGACAAAACAAGATTTGGATTTGATAACCGATGTTGATATGCTTTTGATGATTGAAAAGGCAAAAAGAGGTGGAATTTCACAAGTCTGCTCGAGTAGATACGCAAAAGCAAATAACAAATATCTTCCAAATTATGATCCAACGAAAGAGAGTTCTTACTTGATGTACTATGACGCGAACAACCTGTATGGCTGGGCAATGTCTCAGGCTCTTCCTTATGGAAAACTTAGATGGGTAAAGGAAAAAGACTACAAAAACGTTTTACAAGATGTATGTATCTCTACACAAAAAGAATTGGATGAAGAAAAAGTTGGTTATTATTTTGAAATTGATTTAAAATATCCAGAGGAACTCCATAACCTACACAAAGATCTCCCATTTGCTTGTGAGAAAGAAAGTCCAAAGAAAGAATGGTTGAGTGATTATCAACGATCGTTTGATATAGGTGAATCAACAGAAAAATTACTTACTACATTATATAACAAGAAAAATTATGTTCTACACCAAAGAAATTTGCGACAATATTTATCAAAAGGTCTAAGAGTAGAGAAGATCCATAGGGTTCTAAAGTTCAATCAAAGTCATTGGTTAAAGGGGTACATTGATTTTAATACACAAAGAAGAACAGAGTCAAAAACAGATTTTGAGAAAGACTTTTATAAATTGATGAATAATGCGGTCTTTGGTAAGACTATGGAGAATGTGAGGAAAAGACAAAATATCAGACTATCAACATCTTGGGAACAAGCATCAAAATTAATTAATAGACCGAGTTTTACTCGAGCTGAGGTCTTTACTGAGAACTTTTGTGCGATCCATTTGATTAAAGAGAGTATTGAAATGAACAAACCTATTTATATTGGAACAACAATTCTTGATTTATCAAAGTCATTAATGTATGATTACTTTTATAATAACTTGAGGAAGAAATATCAAAATGATGTTAATCTACTTTATATGGATACAGATAGTTTTATTTTGAAAATTAATACCAACGATGTTTATTCAGACATGAAAAGAGACATTAATATCTATGACACGAGTAATTACAGTCCAGAGAGTGAGTTGTTCTCTTCTAAAAATAAAAAGGTGATTGGAAAGTTCAAGGATGAATTAGGAGGAAATGTTATGAGTGAATTTGTGGGATTGAGGTCAAAGGCTTATGCTTATAAATACATTGTGAATAACGTTGAAAAGACTGATAAGAAGTTAAAAGGTGTAAAGAAAAATGTTATTAAAGAAACAATAAACTTTAAGGATTATTATAACTGTTTAACAACAAAGAAAGAAGAGTTTAGAAAGATTAATGGAATAAGAAGTTATAAACATCAATTATATTCAGAAGAGATAAATAAGAAAGCATTGGGGGCTTTTGATGATAAGAGGTTTATTTTAGAAAATGGAATTGATAGTCTCCCTTATGGTTATATAAGTATATAAGTGATAAGATATATATATAAGTGATAAGATATATATAAGTAATAAGATATACATAAGTGATAAGATATATATAAGTGATAAGATATATATAAGTGATAAGTTAAAAAGGGGGGGGGGGGGTTGGGGATTTTAACGGGCTACCGCCGCCTTTTTTACTATTATATAAATGATAGAACCAAGTATCAACCAGACTAAAGAGTGGAGGTGTAATCAACCTTGGTATATAAATGGAAAACATAATGAATGTGAAAAATATCAAATAGGTATAATTGAAAAGGCAACTGGTAAAAAAATTCACAAAACAAATAAGAGAATTAATTTAAATACCGGTGAATTGGGTAAAAAAGATGGAAATATTTTTGAGTGGACGGAAAACTTTGATGGTTGTCAGGAAAATATATACTTTAATTTTAAAATGGTATGTGGCACTGGAGGCGCTCAAACAAGAACATTGAGGGAGGTTTACCATTTTATCTTAGCTCAGTTAAAATATCTTAATAAAGAACCAAACTCAAACATATTTTATGTTAATATATTAGATGGTGAAGAGAGTGGCAAGAGAATTAAATTATTTCCCACGCATAAACAAATATTTGTAGGGTCGTTGTTTGAGTGGGTTATATTCACCAGATGATATTAAGAGTAAAAGGTTAAAAGGTTCATAAGGTCAGAAGGATCACAGGTGTTTAAGTGGTCTAATGAATAAGGATAACATGTCAAAAGGTTAGAAGGTTCGTAAAGAACAGGGTGAGAGAAATATAGGTGTTTAGGGGCAATATGGAAGTGAATGGGTCAAAGATTAATCTGCCAGATGATATGTAGAAGAAGGATGATAGGTCTATAAGAGAAAACAAATATTTGTAGTGTTTGAGTGGTCTAATGAACAACATTAAGGATAGGTACTACAGACAAAAGGTTCATAAAGATGAGGGTGGGAGAAATAGAGGTGTTTATGATTTTTGAAAAAGACAAGGGGGTAAATGACATTAGATAGGGATTTCCCATGTTAAACGGAGGTGTCCCAGAAGCAACATTATTACACTACTGGGGTGAAATTAGCGGGGTAGAAAAGATCAAGGTTTTGGATTGGGGAAGATAAGAGATGGTGGTGAACAGCCGTTTTAAAGACCTGGAGGGAGAAGTGGGATTGAAGAGAGTGAGGGAGTTTGTTCCAGAGGCGGGAGAAAAGAGGAATGAAGGAGTGAAGGTGAGCAGAGAGTCTTGATTTTGGCAGTTTAACCATAAGAGGGTTGCAGGCAGATCTTGTGCGACCTGTAGGAATATTTGGGGGACAGAGCCCAGAGAGAGCTGGGGAGCAAGGCCGGAGAGGAGTCGGTAGAAGACGGAAAGACCACCAACCTGCCTGCGGTGAGTAAGTGAAAGGCCTTCGGAGATAGCGTCATCGCGGGAGATTCCAATGATTCTGAACGCTTTGGTTTCAACAGAGTGAAGACGAGCTAGGTGTGAAGCAGGAGCACCAGCCCAGAGGGGATAGCAGTACTCCATTGAGCTGCGGATGAAAGCCTTGTATTTGGTGAGGAGCTCAGGTATGCCAAGGAAGGACTTCGCACGATGGAGGATGCCCAGTCGGCGACTGGCTTTGGAGGCCAGCTTGGGAATGTGGTTTTCCCAGGAAAGATCATGGCAGATAGTGAGACCCAAAAGCTTGAGTGACAGGACTTCTTGGAGAGGATTATTCAGAAAGTGGATGGGAGGGTTGTCCAGTCGGTCTTTTCGGAGAGACATCGTAAGAGTGTGAGATTTGTCAGGATTGAAAGACATGTTCCACTTGTTTGCCCAGTCTGTGATTTTGTCCAGGTCTGCAGAGAGTGAGGAGGCTGCAGACTGCCGATCTGAGGGATGAGGAATGGAGCGGCAGAGAGTGGAGTCATCAGCAAAGAGATAGAGAGGATTTTCAAGAGAGTCAGAGAGATCATTGATGAAGACCAGAAATAGCACAGGGCCCAGAACACAGGTCCGCAGCTCGCCAACTTGAAAGTCTCCGCAATAAAACGGGTCTCACAATTCACTCCCAAGCCTACAAGGACCACCTCAGCACTACAAAGATGACCTCTCCCACGCCCGCTCCGCATACTACGCTCAAAATTATCCAATCTGGCTCTGGAAACCCAAAAGCACTCTTCTCTACAATAAACACACTCCTCAGCCCCCTGAACACCACCACCCAGTCATTCACAGTAGAAAACGACATCTCCTTCCTTTCATTCTTCCAAAGCAAAATTGACAACATCTACAACAGCTTAACCACCACCGCACCCGCTCCCCCTCAAACCACCTGCCCCCCCTTATCCTGCCAACCCCTATCTCAGTTCTCCCCAGTCTCCCCTACTGTCCTCTCTGAACTCCTCATAGGAATGAAAACTGCAACCTGCACCCTTGACCCCATCCCCTCCAGCTTTGTCAAAGCCTCCCTTCCTGCTCTCTCTCCACTTATCACTGCAACAATAAACTCCTCCCTGTCTACAGGCATCGTCCCACCATCCCTCAAAATTGCTGCTGTTACCCCCATTCTGAAAAAACCTGGACTAAACCCTAACACCCTAAACAACTTCAGACCCATCTCCAACCTACCCTTTCTGTCAAAAGTTTTGGAACATGCTGTAGCCCCTCAACTCAAACATCACCTCTCTGCCAATAACCTGAATGAAACATTCCAATCCGGATTCCGCTCAAACCACAGTACTGAAACTGCTCTCCTCAAAATCACCAACGACCTTCTCCTCTCCTCTGACGCCGGCAACCTCAACATTCTCATCCTCCTCGACATCAGCGCCGCCTTTGACACCATCAATCACACCATCCTCCTCACCCGACTTGAAACCACCTTTAACATTACCGGCACTGCCCTCTCTTGGATCAAATCATACCTCTCTGACAGACGCCAGTTCATCTCGATCAATAAAGGCAAATCCCCCACTGCTCCCCTCCCCCAAGGTGTCCCCCAAGGTTCCGTTCTTGGCCCCCTCCTCTTCATCCTGTACCTGTCCCCCCTTGGTCACTTAATCCGCCGTCATGGTCTCCAATTCCACTGCTTCGCCGATGACATCCAGCTTTTCATCTCCACCAAGTCCATCTCCACCGCCACCCACTCTATCCTGACAAACTGCATCACTGAAATAAAATCCTGGCTTCAAATCAACTTCCTCAAACTTAACTATGATAAATCTGAAATAATCATCATTGGCCCAAAAACGCTCACCAAATCCACCCATAACTTTGCCCTCAACATCGACGGTTTCCCAGTATCCACCTCCCCTCACATCCGGAACTTGGCATCATCTTTGACCAAACCCTCTCCTCCGACAAATACACTAAACAGATCACAAAGACAGCCTACTTTCACCTGAAAAACATCGCCCGTCTCCATCCATCCCTCTCCTCCACAGCTGCAGAAACCCTCATCCACGCCTTCATCACTTCCCGTCTGGACTACTGCAACAGCCTCCTCTATGGTTCACCCTGAATAATCACCAATAAACTCCAATACATTCAGAACTCCGCTGCCCGTCTACTCACCCATTCCCGGACCCGTGACCACATCACCCCCGTCCTTTATAAGCTTCACTGGCTCCCCATCCCCCAGAGAATCCAGTACAAAATCCTCCTCTTGACCTACAAAGCCCTCCATAACCTGGCCCCATCCTACCTGACTGACCTCCTCTCCAGACACACTCCCACCCGCAACCTCCGCTCTGCTGGTACCAACCTCCTGACCCCCCCCCCCATCCAGACCAAATTCAGATCCTGGGGGGACAGGGCCTTCTCCATCGCTGCTCCCACCCTCTGGAACTCACTACCTCACACCATCAGAGACTCCTCCTCACTCACCACATTCAAAACATCACTCAAGACCCACCTGTTCAACACTGCATTCAACATTTCACCCACAGCATTTAACCCCTGACTATCTCTTCTCCTTCTCCTTCCTTTTGCTTTAATTATTTACCTATTGATTTTTGTCTTTTTGCACTTGTTTTTTGTACTCTGTCAAAGCGCCTTTGGGCTTCTTGAAAAGCGCTATATAAAATAAATGTATTATTATTATTATTATTAACACTACCTTGGGGAACTCCAGCCAGAACAGGAAGGGGAGATGAGCGAAATCCATCCATGGCCACACGTTTCCTACGACCAGAGAGGAAGTCCGCAAGCCATGAGTGGAGATTTCCACGGATACCATAGGAGGAGAGTTTGGTGAGCAGAGCTGTGTGCCAGACCGTATCGAATGCCCGTGACATGTCGAGGGAGACAGCTCTGATTTCCTGTTTGGCATTGAGGACCTCCATCCATTGTTGAGACAGTAGAAGCAGCATGTCCAGAGTAGAGTGACCTGGTCTGAAACCAAATTGATGATCAGAGATCAAGCCATTGGAGAAGAGGAAAGATTTCATATCCGAAGCAATGATGGATTCCATGACTTTGCTGATAATTGGGAGAAGGCTGATTGGTCTATAGTTGCTAGGATCTGTTTTTGCACCTTTTTGTGTAAAGCGGTGATGTTGGCTGATTTCCAAGCAGATGGCAGTTGACCTTGAGCAAAAGAGAGGGTGAAGAGAACAGAGAGAGGGAGTGAAAGAGCGGAAGAACAGGATTTTAGGACCCGTGGGCTGATGCCGTCAGGTCCAGTTGCAGAATCAGAGTCGAGGGTTGATAGAAACTTTTCCACCTTGTCAGGAGGAAAGGACACGGAGTCCAGGAGCAGCTGGGTACGACTGGGTACGGTGGGTACAGAGAGGGATGGGTTTGGGACACAAGATTTAGAGGCAAACACAGAGTTGAGGCATTCAGCTTTTTTCACGTGCGGAGTCAGCTGTGTAGCCGTTTGAGGTGAGGGAGGGGATGGAGGGGGAACAAACACCAGAAACAGATTTGACCAGATGCCACCAGGATTTGGAGGAGGGAGACAGATAAGAGAGTTCGGTCTTTAGAACGGAGAGATATTGTTTCCTGGCTCTCCTGAGGGTGGACACACACTTGTTTCGGGCTTTGTGAAAGGAAATGAGATTTCCTTCCATTGGATTTGCTTTCCAGGAGAAGAAGGCAAGTTTCTGGGCAACAGCCTCACCACAAGATTCCGTGTACCATGGACGGGAGGAAGGGTATGACAACTGAAGACGAGATGGGATAAATCTGTGCATGAGAGAGAGCAATTTACTTTGGAAGAATTCCCAGGAAGAATTGATGTCAGAGGTGGTAGAGATGGGAGACCAGTCCAGATGATTGATGGCTGCTTGAAGACCGTGCCAGTCGGCCTGAGTGAAATGCCAGACTCATCGGCACTGAGGAGGCTCTATGAGAATGGCCAGAGAGATGTCCACTTTAACAAGCACATGATCTGAAGAACCGATTGGAGCAGAAGAAGAGCAGCAGACATTTTCAGGGAAGTTAGTCATCACCAAGTCCAGAAGAGAAGATACTCCATTGACTGAGATACGGGTCAGGAAATTTACAGATTGTGTCAGTCCCAATGAGTCGCAGAAGTCCTTTGCTGAGGTGCCATGGCTGGTGAGAGATGAACCCACACCCAGCCAGCTGGCATGATGACAGTTGAAGTCGCCACATATGAGGAAGAGAGAGTTTGGATGAGTTGATAGAAGTTGGTCCATGTTGTCCGACAGCGAAATGTAAATGGAGTCATCACTGTTTGGAGGACGGTACAGAACACATATGAACAAAAGGTGGGAGCGGAGAGGAAGCCATAGCCAGAGGTACTCCTGGGGGTGGGGTGGAGAGAGGGCAGTGCAAGGAGAGTGAGGAAGAAAGTTTTTGATAAAGATAGCCACCTCACCACCTGGACGAGGCTCGGGTCTATCATACCGGAGGAGGGAGTAACAAGGAAGAGATATTAAGGAATCAGAGACATCTTGAAGGAGGAAAGTTTCTGTTAAGCAGATAAAGTCTGGATTGTCAGAAGCAACCTGAATGGATAGATTAATCAGGTTTGAGCGAAGGCCCTGGATGTTTGAGGTCCATACCGTTAATGAGAAGAGAGGGGGAGCATCAGGTGCAGGACAGCGGAGGGGAGGGGTAGGGTCAGATGAAGGATGAGGGGGGAGGGTAGGAAGAGCAGTTGATAGTGTGTCAGAGATTACAGAAGAGTTACAAGAAAGGGAAGGATGAGGAAGACAAAAGGTTTGATGGTGATGGGATGAGGCACAGTGAGGGGTTGTTTGAGAGTGGGCATAGGAAAGTAGAAGGTTGGGGGAGGTGGAGGGATGAGATAGAAGGGAGACGAAGTGTGGAGGAGGGCAGCTTTGAGAAGGAGGAAGGAGGAGGGAGAATTTGGGAGGGGTGGTTGGGGGGGCAGATTTGAAGGGGAGGGGTTGGGGCGGATTTTTGAATCGGAGGGGTGAGGGGGAGATTTGGAGGGGAGGGGAAAGGGGTGTGTTTTGGAGGGGAGGGGCAAGGGTGGAGTTTAGGAAGGGAGAGGCAAGGGGGGAGATTTGGAGGGGAGGGGCAAGGGGGGAGATTTTGAGGGGAGGGGCAAGGGGGGAGTTTAGAAAGTGGATGTTTAATGAAAGATGAACATTTATAACAAATTGGGTTTTCGTGATTTCCAAGTTAGCGATCCGTTTAAGAACGATGGAGGAGGGGTGGAATTAATGAGAATTTAGAGCAGGTAGTGAGAAAGAATTAAAAGAGATTGAATAATTTTTGAAATTGAATGAGTTGAAGAGGAAATTGAAAGGAGCGTTTTAAATAGGAAGAAAAACAGCGTATTGTAATAAACCACTGAATAAAACACTGAAGGGGAAAGTTTAAACATATTTAAACAGAACCGTGAAGAACAATCTTATATTCACAAAAATACCAACGGGGAGAGGGCCTTGATGGACAACCACGAGTCGCGTGAACAGGGCAAAAGTTGGAAGGCAAGGGGTAATGGGGGCAGGGCGGGACAGCGCACATGGACAGAGGTGCACGATGGGACAAAAGCACACGAGGAGAAAGGGAAATAACAGGGTTTTTTTTGGTTTTTTGGGGGGGGGGCGGGGTTGGGTTTACAACGTTAGACAAAGAGTAGATGTTCGGTGAAGTTTGGGGGAGAAGAGAAAATCAAAAAACCGAGCAAAAACAGCGAAGGAAGGAACAAACTTCGACGGGGGAAGCCTGAGGCTGCAAGGCCTCACACGCGGCGCGGCAAACAAACGATTAATTTATGAAAGATAAACACCGAGAAACTTCCAAGGGGCACACTATAGGTTCACACACCGAAGGATAAATACAGTTTCGACAAAATACAATTGTGAACAATGACTTTACTTCGAGCGTGCGTTACGATCGTGGACAGCTTCTAAAAACCGTGACCTCCCCGACAAGATCTCGCGAGATCTGAGATGAAGAGAAGGACAAGTTCTGGTGTGCGATAGAGAAGCTGATGGAAAACGTGAAAGATGAGGAAGTTGTTGTGGTTGGAGGAGACCTAAATGGACATGTGGGAAGGAGTATGGACGGTTTTGAGGGAGTTCATGGGGGTTACGGATATGGTGTGAGAAATGGAGAAGGTGAAAGGATTTTGGAGTTTGCTGATGGAGCTGATTTGTTGATTTGTAATACTCAGTTCCAGAAAGAGGATAATAAGCTTGTTACATATGTGAAGAATCAGCTCTTCGTTTGCAAAAGAAGTCCACAATAGCCTGGAATGGCGCAGCTTTATTAATAACCAACTTATACGGATCCGGAGGAGACCGACGTCTACAGCAATCTACAGCAAGAACATGCCAAGTCAAGCCTTCCTGAAAACACATTGATTCCCAGTCCATTTATATAGGGACACGTTTTATCAGGAAATCTCCGAGGGAACAAACAACACTGGGAGAGGTTCCTCCCACCGTTATCATTCGGGGGAGTCAGCCTTTCCTTTATCATTTGGACCAATTGTTTTTCTGGGCTCCGAGAAAACAGAACTGTAACTCACAAAGAGAAGAGTGTATGCTTAGCCAAACAAACCCATATATTTTATGGGTTTGTGTACATGAGTAATCCAAAGCATGTTTATACAGAGTCATGCGTTTCTGAGATTAAAACAAAATATATATAGTTAACGATAGGTTCATGTCATTCTACTTGCATTACGCAAAAACAAGCGCATGTGGGCGTGGTTTTATGACCAGCCTTGAAAAAAGCACACGTATACCATTGTCCGGCATGACCTCATTTTAAACACAAAAGCAAGCAAAAACCTCATTGTAACTCAGGCGTCACTGTCATTAAACAAAACAGTTAATGTTTTTGGCAATTTATCAAAGGATTTATGTCTACGATTCAAGCAGCCTACCTAAGGTTCGAATACATTTTATTAACTCATGAAATAACATTATAGAACAGCATTTTATAACATAGCTTACGTGGTAATACGTCAGTCAACCGGCATTTATAATTGAGCATTAAGCAGTAACAAATCTGAGACCTGACATTCCTTCCTCTTGTCTCGTCGAGACAAAGTATCTCAAGAGACAACGTGCCACATCGGGCTTTATTGAAAGATAATTGTGTAATGCGGGTATTGAAAAAATAATTGTGTAATGCGGGTATCTCCCAAGGGCATATCGTGCGCCCAAAGCGCCTCGCCCGTGCATTTGGCGAACGTGTCGTGTGGTGCGTGCTCGGAGCCTGAGGGCTCAGAACATGAAAGTCCATTAACGTTTCGGATCCACAACGAAGACGTCTGGTCCAGATGAGGTTCTGCTCCGCCAGAGGGTGCATCACTTCCCCTGCGGAACTGGCTCCCCCCACCCTTTGCAGACGCAGTCCTTGCAGATCTTCGAAGTTAATCAACGGTCATGCCCATGAGGTCCCTCACGTGTTGCTGTTCTGGGGAATACAAAATGTCGTCAGTATCTTGTGTCTCAATTTCCTGGTCAGGGTACAGAGCGTAAAAATCCGAATCCGAATCACTTGAAGCAAAGAGATCCGCAACATGTGGATCAAAGAGATCCGAAACATTTGGATCAAAGAGATCCGAAACATTTGAAGAAAAGAGAGGGACTTCCTTTATGTCAAAGTCTCCCATGGGCGCCTGGTCGGCTTGCGGGTCTAGGACATCCGCGTCGGGTCCCTCAACCGCCAGACCCAGTGTCGCAATCAGATCCATAGTTGGGTCGGAAGGGGGCGTGCAGCTGTCAGCTTGTAATACATAAGCAGCGTTAGCCAGTACACGCAAGGGGTTTATAGCACAAGTATCACAGTCATCACATACACCGTTACAGGCAGCAGCCAGTTCCCACATGGGATCCACACAAGTATCACAGTTGCCACAAAATTCAATGCAATTTTCTGGAGCGCCGGTCGCAACTGCCTTGTTGAAGGACCCGTTCAGGTCGACGGCCTCTGTGGTCAGAGCCATAGTTGTTGTCGGCGGCTTCTTCACTTTCCATCCTGTAAAATACTTTCTCATACAGAGGAGGACTAGAGATTTCATTAGTGCCCCCCAAATTACTACCCCGATTATCACAGCCAGTGCGGTCAATAACCACTTCACTATGGTGCCCGTCCATCCCTGGAACCAGTCAGTGAGCCAGCTAAATGTATAAGAATTTTCGCGCGCGATCCGATCGATCGTCAGGGCGTGGCTAGTTTCCCTTAGTCTCACTATTGCGGCTGACACTCCTTCAGATGGATCGGGTATGTAAGTGCAACATTTTCCCTCTATAATTCCGCATACCCCTCCTTTCTCTGCCAGGAGCATGTCCAAAGCCACCCGATTCTGCATCACCATTGTACGCATGTGAATTACCGTGTCCAATAGTATGTCATGAGCCGTAGCGGTGTCGTTTGCCACCTTTTCTAGGGCCAAAGCCAATTTATCTATCCGGAAACTATCCATGACTGTGCCCGCTCCTGGGAAGAAGAAACCAAACACCTTTTCCCCTAGGCTCCCGTGTAGTTTAGTGGTTCCATCTTCGTTCATGACTGACCTCTTATAACGCCTGTCCAAGGACTTTGGGTCTAGCTCATCCAGTATCTCAACGTCAGGAAGGACTGAACCCAGATAACATGTGCCCCCCCAATTATTTGGTAAATAGGGGTAAGCCTTGTCGCCGCATATAAACATTGTCCCATGGGGTGGGACCAGGTGGGTGGATAAGCACTGGAGTCCCTTTACCACCCCATTAATCCTACTAACCCCCCTAAAGAATGTTATAGCCGTTATGTTGTGGTTGTGTTTATCTTGCAGTACTATTCGTAATGTAATCCCCGAGCTCCCTTGTCCCAGCTTCCCGGGGAGAGTGTAGGCGCATTCTGATTCTCCCATACGCAAGTGGCCGGAACCCTGGAGGCAGACCCTCCCTTTCTGTGGTTTGACCCAGACGGGGGCAGGCCTCTCGGCCACATGGGCAATCATTGACGGGCGATAATTAAATTGTCGATTGCAACTCTTGCCGTTGTCAACCCCTTCTCTTTCCAGCGTGGTGACTAAACATGGGGAATCGATAGGTTGTGAGCAGAGGTCATTGAGGGACAGAGGTAGCACTATCATGTGTATTCCTGTGGTGCCTGCTTGGGGAAAGCGCATGCACGACCAGCAGTGTGTCCTATTTTGAATTGTTGCCACTTCCCTGGCCACTTTCCAATATGTGTTTTCCCCCCTCTTTGGGGCCTTATCCTGGGGTTGTGGCGTGAGTATGTATTCGATGCATGGTATGTAGTTCCTTTCGGCACCGGCCGCGCCAGGGGTCCAGACGCTGCACCGGACCTGCATGGTCATGTCTTTCCCTAGGCGTGTGCGTGTTTGTAGCTTAAAATCAGGGGTTCCCCATTGGTATCCTGGTTGGGCCAAGGTCTTAATGCTAGCTTGCCCGTCTTCCCGGAACTCTCGTTGCTTTTGTAGTACAACGTACCATGCCAACGCGTCCAGGCCCTGCCGACAGTGCTAGCCAATTTATGTTCACCCAATTTGTGTGCAGGGCTTTCTGTTCGAAACATGGTAGTGATACTCTTTGTCCCCATGTTACGGTGAGGTGTCGGGTTTCGTTTTCGCATCTATTGGAATCGGAGTTTCCCCTAGCTGCTGTCGCTATCAATAGTATTGTACCTATGATTAGGCCCATCCTTACTGTGTTCTGGGGGTGTGGTGTCTGGTGCTTGTATGGCCAACTTACAGTGCGTGGCGTGGATCCACGAAGTCTTGCCCTCGCAAAAGACTGCCGTTGGTGTAGTCAGCAACACCTGGACTGGTCCCTTCCACCTTGGTTCCAAGGCGTTCTTGCAGGTGAAGTGCTCCACGAACACCTGGTCTTTTTCCTCTGGTGGAACACCTGATCCACAAGTCTCCTGGGAGCGCCTGGTCTACAGGTCTCCAATTTCCTAATCCGCTTTTTTCCAAGTGGATCCAATTTTATTCAATATTCAATTTTTAAATTCAATCCCATTTAATCCAGTCCAATTCAAATTAAATTCCATCCTTCTCTCAGCATCCCATTACCTGTTTCCAACATCAATAAAAATAAAATTATAAAATTAATAAAAAATCAATCATCTCAACTCTCAAATCGAATCAAAAAATAAAAATAAACGAAAATTACTTCAGTGAGAGTTTCAACTAGAATTAACACAAACAAACCACCATTAACCTCCATTAACACAAACAAACCACCATTAACCTCCATTAACACAAACAAACCACCATTAACCTCCATTAACCTCCCCCTATTATTTATTTATTTTCACGAATAAACAAATAATAGAAATAACCTGGTCTACTTCCAATTTCAATTCTGGTCAGTTCTGGTGTCTGGTCACACACAATGTTTTCCTCACCCACTGTGATTCGCTCAAAATAGATTCTCACTGTTATGTCTGAAATTAAGCTACCCTACTGGGTATTCGTGAAGGGGGTCCATCTTTCCCAACCCCTTCCTTCACACCAGCCACTTCACGTTGTCCACCATACTCACTGAATTGTCATCAATTCTGAAATTCGTCTCATGAAAACACATCCCAGAGTCTAGTGTAACAGCCAGACAAACACATAGACATGCTGAAGACCCCAGGGTACCCATCAAACTAGCTTGTCCCCAGATCAACAACACAGCGAAACATGTAATTTTACTAAAATAATCACTTACTCATAACTAGCTGGATAACTAGCATAACTAGCTCAACACCTGGAACTCATAACTAATACTCATACCACTAATTACTCCTAATAACTCATAATTACTTCTGTAATTACTCATACCAATACTTACTCAAAATAATGTAATATCCCAATCTTCACCCTTTATGCAAATCGAAGCACCCCGGACGATCCACAGCCAATATCAACCACTGTAGCCGTTTTCCCGACTCCAGGCAGCCACACGCAGCCACATACATCTCCATCCACGTCACACAAGACAACAGCCAACCAGTGTGTCCACCACACAGAAACCTTTGGCAATGCAACAACCGAACACCCAGACAACCAACAACAAAACCCAATGCATCTCCATGGCTCATCAAGCAGTTCCAACTTAATCCAGCTTCACATACCGATTTCCCCAAAAACTCGTGAAACTTCACCCCCATTCTGGAAAAACCCTGGACTAAACCCTGACACCCTAAATAACTTCAGACCCATCTCCAATCTACCCTTTCTGTCAAAGTTTTGGAACGTGCTGTGGCCACTCAACTCAAACATCACCACTCTGCCAATAACCTGTATGAAACATCCCAATCCGGATTCTGCTCCAGCCACAGTACTGAAACTGCTCTCCTCAAAATCACCAGCGACCTTTTCTCTCCTCTGATGCCGGCAACCTCAACATTTTCATCCTCCTCACCTCAACGCCTCCTTTGACATCATCAATCACACCATCCTCCTCACCCTGTTTAGACCAGCTTGTGCCTATTAAACCCAAATTAGTTCACCCCCAAGCTTCACATGGACCACCTACTACTCTCAAATTATCCACTCTGGCTCCGGAATCCCAAAAGCACTCTTCTCTACAATAAACAAACTAAATAAACAAACTTTACAACGTGAACAAACTCCTCAGCTCCCTGGATACCACCACCTTGCTCCACACACCTGTTGGTGCACACCTGTGCACTCACACCTGGTGCCACCTGCACCCTCCTTCCTTCCTGGACCATTCATCCAAAGCAAAATTGACAGCATCTACAACAGCTTAATCACCACAATTCACTCCCCCTTAAGGTGTCCCCCAAGGTTCAGTTCTTGGCCCCCTCCTCTTCGTCCTGTACCTATCCCCCCTTGGTCACTTAATCCGTCATGCACCATAGCCAATGCACCATGGTCTCCAATTCCACTGCTTCACCGATGACATCCAGCTTTTTCATCTCCACCAAATCGTGCTCCACCACCACCCACTCTATCCTGACAAACTGCCTAACTGAAATAAAATTCTAGCTTCAGATCAGCTTCCTCGAACTTAACTACGCTAAATCTGAATTAATCTTCATTCCCCCCAACATTGATGGTTTCCCAGTATCCACATCCGGAATCTTGGCATCATCATTGACCAAAACCCTCTCCTTTGAAAAATACACTAAACAGATCATAAAGACCTTAAACCTTAATCATAAAAACTGAAAAATGCTTCGCCATGGAATAGTCCACCACTCATGTAAATAATCATAAGAGTTCTGCGAAACATCTCCATCTTTAAAACTTAGCCAACCAAATTTAAACCACATGTTTTCCCCCCAAAAAACAAGTCACATTCTTTGTATATTGCCAACATTGTTCATCGTTTAAGTATCATCCAGACCTAAATTTTTATAAACCATCAACTTGTAGATGCATTTATTTATATCCCATTAACCCAAGAACTCTCAATTGCTTGGTTATATTTTAGTAATGTCATATATCCATATTTCTTTTCCAAATTGTTCCTGATATACACATTAATCCCATCTGTCTTCGTTTCCAGATGAACTCAAATCAGGAAATCAACACAAATCCTTATTACCTCCAATCAATTCAAAATTAAATCAACAATTCAAAACCAGATCGGATCAGCGATCAGAAATCACTTTTCCAATCAACACATTCCAAGCAACAATTCATTCAAAGACCAAGCTTAAAAACACAACTCTCATCTTACTGTGACAAATAAGCAACCGACCTACTTCACACTAAACAAATAACTTTTCATCACCCCTTTCTTCTCCACCGCCTCTTACACTTAAACAGATCATAATTACTCACTCATACACTGTTGCCCATCACCCAGTTGCCCCAGACCCAAACACAGGTTTGAAATCCCAGTAGGTTGTTCTTCAATCCCAACCATCATGTGATCCCAACATCTCTCCATTTATTTCGTTCCTCATGGGGTTGGTGTTTTATGGCCTTTACCTCTTACCCAATCACACTGCACATTATTCCCCGTCCTTGATGGATAATTTTACATCCAGATGGGCACAGCATCCCATTTTTGGCGACCCAGCCCTAAAACAAGCCCCTGGACTCCTTGCAGGCTGGACCAAAACCCCCGGACGAAGTTGCATCCCCAAACCCGTCCATATAAACTCCGTTGTTGTCCTGTTCATCTCTCTGTGTTACATTTACATTTTGTGACTCACAGCTCCTGCCTCCATGGAACAATGACGCCTGAGCACTCAATTAGCCCTCCCAGTACCAAAGACTTACAATCAGACCGACAGACAGACAAATAACAGAGGCATGTCGCCAGCCCCAGCACAGGACATCCCCTTTCCGGGCAGGCATAATATAATCCACAGCATCGAAATGCCAATTTCTATCCGGGGCCTCGCAAAGCCAAAATCCATGCATGCGTGCTCCATCATGCAACCCGATCTGTACTCGGTGCGCCCGGCGCCCCCTATACTCAGTGAGTTATAATAACCACAATATCTCTGGCACCCAACTCGTGATACCACAATTTAATCCACGTTACTTGCATCTCTTCATCCTCACAAATGTCCTCCTCTTGACATGACTTAAATTAAATTCCAGCGTACTGTACCTGACGCGTCCAGTCGGCACCGGAAGTCTGTTTATTTCTTGAGACCCCTGAATCGGGACGTCAACGACAATTACAACGACAAACAGGACTCGATATTCTCTGTTCATTAATTACGTACATGATTTTGGTTTTACCCACAATATATGTCCCGATATTCTCTCCAGATTTAAGTTCTATATCCTGTCGTTAAAGCAACACCCTGTAGACTGACTCCGCCTGTCGTTCTTCCAAGGTTAGTGAATTACCTCTGACCTTTCCCTTGCATATCTCGAACAAAGGTCAACTAAACTTTAAAAGGTCAAACTTCGAATTGGGGTAACCAGCGCTTTATTATCCCACAAGTAATGCAAGTCCGGCGACAATGGACAAATGACCATTAATGTGGCTCTACATAGCATAATGCTAACTTCTACGAATCCAACAACCGTCACAATCCGTTCAAGGACCTTCCGTACGAGGCGTGCTTCACAATGCCCATCGCACATCCTTCCTCGTTCGCACAACGCTTCATCAACGCACCTCCTCGCGCCCACACCTTGGCACAAGCCACACCACATACCGACAGTTGAAACCTCGACCGTCCTCCTTCCTCGGATCAGCGTTCTGTTGAAAACGTGACATTTCTGCTCAAATTATTGAATTTCCAAATACTCTCCCTGCAGCGCCCGTGAGGCAGCTTGTCCCACATTATCTGCCCTCAGACCCATATGTGTTTTAATAACTTAACCTTATCAGCATCGTTCGCCAGCATACCCTTTGTCCGGCGCATCGATCATCCCAAATGCTTCGATGCATCTTCCAGCCGCCACTCCGCACTGTACCTTACTGTATGAACAAGACTTCCTGGCTCCGGAAATTAATTACTCTGTCTTGAAATCGTTTAATTTAACCATCCTAAATAAATCCATCCATATAAATCCATCTTAAATAACGTATTCGTCCTGTGACATTGCCTGGCATATATGTCGCAGCCGGCCACTATTCCGACATGGCTCGTCTGACATGAACGTCCGACATCCAGCAAAGTCGAAATGACCCACAATGCATTTGGGCACACACTTCCTCTGAGAGTGGGCGAGTTATCGCCGGCACTCTGAGCAACCTCATCGCACCCGACCCCAAAATGCACTATATGACACCAATTTCAAAGGTGAGCTGCCTCAGCGATACATCCCACACATACAATACACAATATCTGCCATTGAATGAACTCTTCAATTCAAGTAAAACACACATATTGATTCGAATTCTGCATTTAGCGAAAAAAACAGCCCATCCTGCAACCATCTCCAATAAACCGCTTCATATCAACAGTAGATCGACAAGGGCACTCCGGGTGCTTTCCTGACCCGATTTATATCAATTCGCTTCCCAAACAACTCCCAAACAGATGAAAATCCGGACTCAGTTCAGGACCTCGCCTGTTCTCTCGGATAGACGTTAAAATGGACATTCCCGGCCTGAATTTCCCCCAAGTCGAGCAGATCGCTTACAAAGTTTCACACCGAAACCCTCTGCTTTGCACATGACACACAGACAAACACATTGGCCAGACACACACGTCAATTAACATCCCAATATACATTCATTCCTCATTCATATCCTCATTCATATTACGTCTCTCATTCAAGGAAAAGGGATTTTTGGGACGGGTTGGACGGGGGGTGGGTTGAGGTGGAAAGGGGAGGCAGGGCGGGGGGTGTTGGGGTGTTGCCTAGAGCCCCGGGGCTGAGCTCAGGTCTTGGGGGGGTGGGGGGTGTTGCCTAGAGCCCCGGGACTGAGCTCAGGTCTTGGGGGGGGTGGGGGGTCTTGGTCTGGTATCTGGTCCAGCGGCATCACTCGCTGTTTTACTTGTTTAACTACCTCCTTAATTGTTTTGTCCTGAACTTTGCTTCCTGAACTTGCTTCCTTTGGCTCTGAAGCTTCAAATTCCTACAATGCAGCTCCTGCTTCAATTTTCAATATTTCAAAACCTAACCTGTCCTTCTCACCCCGTGGCCACCTGGCCCATTTCCTGTGAGCTTATTTATTTTCTCTTGTCCACCAGATCCTGGCCTGCTTTATCTGGACCTCTTGTCTAGAATTTAGTCTAGAGCTTCCTGGCTTGACCTCGTAGTTGTCACTACCTTCTTGTCAAACCTATGGTACCTGCGCATTTCCCTTTTCCTGGCCATGTCCCTTTGGCCTTCTAAGTTAACCTATGGCCTTTTATCTAAGTTTAGCCACAGCCCTTTGTTCCCTGGCATGCAATGGCATACCCCATCTTGTCTCTGGGCTGTTCCTTCCTGGAAAAATCTTGGCCACCTGGTTTCAGCCTATATGGCTGTCCGACCTCATTTTCCCCTCCTGGTGCTAACTGTAACTTTAAGCTTCCTGTTAAATCCTTACTGATATCCTGCGCAAAATCTATCCTTAGCTTTTTACCCTTAATGTTTATCCAGCGCAAATATTGTAACGTTACTCTTACTATCCTTACTTGTTTATCCTGGCTTTAACAAAGCTACGCCATTCTGAGGCCTAAATGAGCCTCTACTTACAATTTCTGTTCGAGTGCAGACAGCGGGGAAGACAAGGAGACTAAGCCCGCGCGAGGGAGGAAGGTACGAATTTGGAATAATAGCCCTCTGATATAAAACAACTCCCACCTTTAATCAAATCAACGTGCCGGCGCCGGCCTCAGGTCAGCCTTCCTCCTGTCCCTCGGGCTCCGTTTCCCGTCCTCCGCGTCTGTTGACACCCCACTCCTGGTACCATCTGTGAAGAATCAGCTCTTCGTTTGCAAAAGAAGTCCACAATAGCCTGGAATGGCGCAGCTTTATTAATAACCAACTTATACGGATCCGGAGGAGACCGACGTCTACAGCAATCTACAGCAAGAACATGCCAAGTCAAGCCTTCCTGAAAACACATTGATTCCCAGTCCATTTATATAGGGACACGTTTTATCAGGAAATCTCCGAGGGAACAAACAACACTGGGAGAGGTTCCTCCCACCGTTATCATTCGGGGGAGTCAGCCTTTCCTTTATCATTTGGACCAATTGTTTTTCTGGGCTCCGAGAAAACAGAACTGTAACTCACAAAGAGAAGAGTGTATGCTTAGCCAAACAAACCCATATATTTTATGGGTTTGTGTACATGAGTAATCCAAAGCATGTTTATACAGAGTCATGCGTTTCTGAGATTAAAACAAAATATATATAGTTAACGATAGGTTCATGTCATTCTACTTGCATTACGCAAAAACAAGCGCATGTGGGCGTGGTTTTATGACCAGCCTTGAAAAAAGCACACGTATACCATTGTCCGGCATGACCTCATTTTAAACACAAAAGCAAGCAAAAACCTCATTGTAACTCAGGCGTCACTGTCATTAAACAAAACAGTTAATGTTTTTGGCAATTTATCAAAGGATTTATGTCTACGATTCAAGCAGCCTACCTAAGGTTCGAATACATTTTATTAACTCATGAAATAACATTATAGAACAGCATTTTATAACATAGCTTACGTGGTAATACGTCAGTCAACCGGCATTTATAATTGAGCATTAAGCAGTAACAAATCTGAGACCTGACACATACACGTCAGGTGGGTCGACGACAACCTTTGACTACCTGCTGGTGCGTGGGCGAGATAGAGGGCACCTCCGGGACACAAAGGTGATCCTGGGGGCGGAGGCTGTTTCACAGCACCACTTGGTTGTCTGCGACATAAGGGTGAAAGGTGCAAGGAGAGCTCGGCGGGTGAAGTACCAACCGAGAATGAAGGTGTGGAGGTTGAAAGAGGTGACAGTGAGGGAGGCATTAAAAGAGAGGCTGAGTATGGTAGAGGATGATGTGGTTGAGCTAGAAAGTGGTTGGATGTCAATGAAAGATAGTCTGTTGGGAGCCGTTGGTGAGGTATGTGGATGGACAAAAGAACCACCGAGGCACTCGGAAACATGGTGGTGGGATGATGAAGTTGGAAAGAAGATTGACGAGAAGGGGAAGAAGTTCAAGGAGTGGCAGAAGGCGAAGGGTATGGGGGCAGAAAAGGCAGAGCATGAATGTTATTAGGCAGCCAGGAAGGCTGCAAAGAAAGAGGTAGCAAAGGCTCAGGAGGCATGTAGGAAAATGTTTGGAGAACGCTTGGATTTGGAAGAGGGTCAGAGAGCGGTATTCAGGATTGCAAAGCAGATAGCGAAAGAGAGGTGTGATGTGATGGGGGTGAGTTGCTTGAAGGATGAAGTGTGATAAATCGTTGTGGACCCAGATGGAATTAAAGGAAGATGGAAGAGATATATGGAAATACTGTTGAATGCAGATAATGAATGGGATGGCAACATGGAGAGTAACCCAGTTTTAGGACCGGCAGGGAAGATAACCGAGAAGGAAGTTGAGGAAGCAATAAAATCAATGAAGAGTAGAAAAGCGGGAGGGCCGACGGGAGTTGTGGGAGATATGTTGAAGGCAGCGGGAAATTGGGGTGTGAAGAGAATGACAGAGATCTGCAATCTGGTGGTGAAAGAAGGCCGCATTCCAGTGGCTTGGGAACTGAGTACCCTCATCCCTCTATACAAGGGGAAAGGTGACCCTCTGGACTGTGGCTCGTTTCGAGCGATAAAGTTATTGGAGCATGGAATGAAGGTATTGGAAAGGGTGTTGGAGAGGAGGATAAGGAAGAAAGTGAAGATTGACGAAATGCATTTTGGATTTATGCCAGGAAGAGGAACGACAGACGCACTTTTTATTGTGAGGCAGTTGCAGGAGAATTACATGGAGAAGAGGAAGAAATTGTTTCTTGGGTTTGTTGATCTGGAGAAAGCATGCGATCGTTTTCCACATGAAGTCGTGACATGGGTATCGAGGAAGTTAGGAGTGGAGGAATGGTTGATTAAAGTAGTGATGGCAATGTACAAAAGAGCACGCACAGCTGTAAGGATGAAGGACGGGAAAAGTGGTGAGTTTGAGGTGAAGGTCGGAGTGCATCAGGGGTCTGTACTCAGTCCACTACTATTTGTAGCTGTGATGGAGGTGCTGGCTCGGAACGTAAAGGAGGGTTTACCGTGGGAGTTGTATGCAGATGATCTGGTGTTGATTGCAGAAAGTATGGATGGACTGAAGGAGAAGATGAACAATTGGAAGGAATGTATGGAGACAAAAGGTCTGAAGGTGAATATCGGAAAAACGAAGGTGCTGGCTAGTGGTAAAGCATGTGGTGAGGTGGAAAGAACTGGGAAGTGGCAGTGTGCTGTGTGCAGGAAGGGTGTCGGAGTGAATTCCATTCAATGTACAATGTGCACTGAGTGGGTTCATCCAAAATGTAGTGGTTTGAGAGGGTCATTAACCAGTGTGGCAGCTACATTCAAGTTTAAGGTGTGCACAGAGGGAGCTGCAGATGGAGGAAATGTTGAATTGGATCTTGGAGATGGCGTGAAGCTGGAAGGTGTGAAAATATTTTGTTACCTTGGAGACATGCTGTATGGAGAAGGTGGATCAGACTCGGCAACGGTTGCTTGAGTGAGATGTGCATGGAAGAAGTTTCGGGAACTGAGTGGCGTGCTGACGAGGAGGGGAGTGTCGTTGAAGCTGAAGGGAAAGGTCTATGCTGCATGTGTGAGAAGTGTTATGATTTATGGTAGCGAGACATGGGTAATGAACGTAGAGCAGCAACGAAGGCTGGAAAGGGTTGAAATGCGAATGGTTCGGTGGATGTGTGGAGTGTCATTGAGAGAGAGGAACACAAATGATGAATTGCGAAAGATGATGGGAATAGAACCTGTGATGGATGCTGTGAAGAGAAACAGTTTCATATGGTTTGGTCATGTGTTGAGGAAGGATGAAAGTGACTGGTTGAGAAGAGTGATGGAAATTAATGTGGAAGGAAGTAGAGGACGGGGAAGACCGAGAAAGACTTGGCTGAAGATGGTGGAAGAAGAAATGCGGGCAAGGGGGTTAACGAGGAGAGATGCAGAAAATAGGGCAAGATGGAGAAGATTGTCATGGGGACCGCAAGGCTAACCCCCGCTCTTGCAGGGAAAATGGCCTTAAAATGCCTGTTGTTGTTGTTGTTGTTTAGACGTAATCACGATGAAAAGTTGCAATTATTAGTTGCGCTGCACGTGGGGAGGGTGGCGGGGCTTCTTTCTTCAAAGGCCAGAGCCAAACCTGCATATGAGGTCGAAGTGTTCACGTTGGAACAGATTGAACCTGGTCCGCTGCTGTATGTTGTGATCCTGTCCAGTCATGTGTTGCGCACGTTGTTTTGTCAGGTTTTTGGTGTGAGTCGCTCTCGACAGCAGAATATGCTCCATTCCATTCCATTTGCGTCCGAGCTGTCTTTAGCTCAAGGCTGTGTAATGTGGGGCACGTGGGTGGTCTTTCCTGCTTCTTTATGTCAGCACTGTCTCAATGAGTTGCATGAGGGTCATTTGTAACTGCCATTTCCAAAATTAATAAAAGAATGAGGGAATTAAATTTTTATTTTCTCTCCCACTGTTAGACCAATGGACACAAAAATTTCTCCATAGGAGTGCGACATCCACTAGAATATTGTCATGATTATGACGGCATAGGTCACGTGGTGCAGGCACCATCTTGAAAAACCGAAAAACGTTGCGCTTCTATATCTCCAAAACCCCCTCCATGGAAAAAATTGAAACGTGGCTCATTGTAAAGAACTCTACATGGGGAATAAGTGTTGTTAACGATGACGTCATTGGTGCCTTAATTATGACGTCGTGAAACTTATTGTGTGGTCTGCGCAACAATTATATTGAAGAATGTAAACTTATGATGTCATTGGTCACGTGGTCTGGGAGCCATATTCAATCGAATAAAAAAAAAAAACCTTTAAAAAACAGAAGAATTGGCTCGCACCAAATTGACTGTGTGGGGTAAGCATTGCTATGTTTATGTTAGGTAGATGAAAGAAAACCGTAGGAGAGATAGGATTGTACATATATAGTCACGTGAAAAAGTAAGTACACCCCATGTAAAGTTTTGACTTTTTCAACATATTTCAACATACAGCTATTTGATCTTCATTTCAACAATATTGATAGATAAAGGTGATATAATATAACAAATATCATGAAACATTTACATTTTGTAGTCCATTGTATAATTTAAATAAACATAAATGCAAATTTCGCATGTGGAAAAAGTAAGTACACCCTTGGCTCTAAGAGGTGGTTTTTCCCCCTTTGGCAGAAACAACCTCAAGTAGGCGTTTCTTATAACTGTCTACGAGTCTCTGACATCGACTGGGAGAAATTTTTGCCCACTCCTCCATGCAGAATTCTTTCAGCTGTGCGATGTTTGAGGGGTTTCTTGCATGCACAGCTCGTTTCAAATCCCCCCACAACATCTCGATGGGATTTAGATCCGGGCTTTGACTTGGCCATTCCAGAAACCTCCATTTGTTTCTTTTCAGCCATTCCTTGGTGGATTTACTGGTATGTTTAGGGTCATTATCATGTTGCAGGGTCCACCTTCAGTTGAGCTTCAACTTTCCGACAGATGGCCTCACATTATCCTCAAGCACCCTCTGGTACAATGAAGAATTCATAGTGGATTCTATGATGGTGAGCTGCCCAGGCTCTGATGCATCAAAGCTGCCCCAAACCATAATATTTCCACCACCATGCTTTACAGTTGGTATCAGGTTCTTGTGGTCAAATGCTGTCTTAGGTTTTCGCCAAACATGTCTTCTGGTACTGTGGCCAAATAGCTCTACGTTTGACTCATCTGTCCAGAGCACATTGTTCCAGAAGTGCTGGTCTTTGCCTAGGTGTTCATTGGCAAACTTTAGTCTTGCCCTGATGTTCTTTCTGGACAGCAAAGGTTTCCTCCTGGCACACCTCCCATGTAGATCAAATTTGTGCAGCCTCTTTCTAATGGTAGACTCGTGCACTTTGACATCAACAGTGGCAAGAGCTGCCTATAGGTCCCGTGATGACATTCTGGGGTTCTTAGAGACTTCTTTCAGCATCTTGCCGTCTGCTCTCGGGCTGAACTTGCTGGGGCGGCCTGGCCTGAACAAGTTGGCAGTTGTTTGGAATCTTCTCCACTTGTAGATGATCTTCTGGACAGTGGATTGATTGATTTCAAATTGTTTGGAGATTTTTTAAAATCCCTTCCCAGACTCGTAGGCATCTATAACCTTCTTTCCAAAGTCCTCAGAGAGCTCTTTTGATCTAGGCATGGTGACGCCGCATACTTGAACGACAAAGAGCAAACTAAATGTCTGAGGTTTAAATAAGACAGGTTCCTCCAAGATCCTTTCTAACGATGTTCTAATCATTTGCACCTGAGCTGGTGCACCTGATTCTAATTTTACGTATTTGAAGTAGTGATAAATGTAGGGGTGTACTTACTTTTTCCACATGCGAAATTTGCATTTATGTTTATTTAAATTATACAATGGACTACAAAATGTAAATGTTTCATGATATTTGTTATATTATATCACCTTTATCTATCAGTATTGTTGAAATGAAGATCAAATAGCTGTATGTTGAAATATGTTGAAAAAGTCAAAACTTTACATGGGGTGTACTTACTTTTTCACATGTCTGTAATTAATAGCATGGACCGTGTGATGCGTAGAAGAAATCTCGATGTGATAAGTCTGGAGACTGTAGCTTAAGGTTGTTTAATTGTTCGGTTGTTTAAATGTGATAGGGTTGGAGGACAATTTTCCCCAGTGCGTGCTTACCCTCTGCAATCTTACCATAACGTTTTTGCTGACAAGGCCGGCCATGTAAAACACCTTTAAATTACATTTACCGCCGACAAAAGCCAAGGATGAACCAATTGGACTAAGCCCCACCCCAATGGACCTAATCGGCGAAAGCCCCGCCCACATGAGCCAGGCCATGCCCCGAGGGTAGCAATTTGGCTGTAGGATGTGGTTGGGGCAAACCAGGAGGGGAAACGCCCATATTGGCTCAAGAGTGTGAAGTGGAGGAGGTCGCTCTCTCTGCTTGCATAAGAAGGCTGCTCCATCTTTTTCGATCTCGGTGCTGACTGAGTTGGGCACGCTTTGGAGAGCGAAGAGCTCTTGGCTACATTGTCGGCTATTGAAGGAGAGGTTTCGGCTGCAGGGCTCTTGGTGGGCTGAGGGCTGTGCTGTTCGTGAAAATGTCAGAGAGAGAGAGAGAGAGAGAGAGAGAGAGAGAGAGAGAGAGAGAGAGGAGGAGGAGGAGGAGGAGGAGGAGAGGAGAGGAGAGAAGAGAAGAAAAGAAGGACCATCTTCACTGCTTGCCTCACGGCTCTGGGCGCTTTCACCTCCGTCGGGTGGCACCTACTTGGGCACTCAGCCATGGGAGGTATTTGACTTGGCCACCGCCGCTGGCCTTACGAAAGGGGTTTTATTTCATTTTCCCCTGTGTGTTTGTATTTGTGACTGACTGGAGATGTCTCAAAATCAGAATTTAGTTTTTGTTTACCTCACATTTCATTTTTATTCCATGCTTTATTTTCATTCAGTCGTTAGTGGTTATCCATTTACCGGCGTGTTTGCATGTTTTGTGGTTTTGGAATAAACCTGTGTTCCGTTCAGGTAAACGCTTCGCATCTTTTCCTTTCAGCGCACACTAAAAAAGATAACCACCATTTTGGGAGTCGCCTCGGAGTCGTTAAAGCAGTTCAGCTATTTGTCCATGGCTGGTCTTAACTATTTATGGACACGGCAGTATTCTATAAATACCATCTAGTTGTCTTTTTGATGAAGTGTATATATAATAAAACCAGATAAATGAGCAAATAGTGTGCATTTTCAATGGGAAATGAGAGTCCGACAATACCAATCTTGGAGTTGAAGGAGCAGACCCGCAGACTTTGCAGTGCGCTCAGTTGTCTAGGAGAATGGCTACATTGCTTCACAAAGGGAATGGCTGTATATTGCAAAATCATGGTAGTTTGAGGTGATTGTAGCACGGAAACACTACACTAGTATCCCCACAGTGCTTCTGAAGCACAAAATGCAAAGGCAATGCCACGTAGTGCTTGAGGCTGCAGTCGGAGTCACGTGTAATGCCATTGCATGATCAATCAATTGATTGATTAAATAAATAAGCAAACTACCATGATGTCACCTAGGTCTCGTGACAATGAACCTGGACAAATTGAAGTCGCCCGATGTTCTCCGAGAGCGATACTGCCCGACATCAACACAGTTGCCAAAATGGTCTAACATGTAGGTGCTTTCGTCTTGTTGTTTTTTTCCTTTTTAAAATCGCCACAACACCACTCATCACTTCCTTCCAAATGTTTGTTGAACATCCCTGGTTTGTATGTGAAGTCAGTGAATAATTATTATTTACATATTTCCCTTCTAAACTTTATGATGAAGAGCATTTGCGCTTTTTTTCTATGCATTTGTAATCTTCTTGTGGCTTCCCTTCAAAGTGGCAGCACGATTGCATTTTGCACCAAGTGATGAGTTGGCAATTTGCACTCAAAGCCACACCGAGCAGATAGATTGCCTTTTCGGAGACTGTTAAGTAACTTTCATAATCCCGTTCCGAGATGGCTGCCATATCGATCAGACAGAGGCGACTGGCAATTGAGCAATTTCGTTTAGTTAAAGTAGCATGCCCATTAGGAGGAAGGCAAAGCGTACTTTGGTAAGTGGTCGTTTGGAGTACGTGGAGGTGGAGGTTGAAGATAACTTGAAGTTGGCAGCCCTAGAGTAGACTCCAAGGTATTATGTGCTGATTGTATGATTGATTGCTCCACACAATGATGGTGGGCCCAGAAAGAGCTCTGCTCGCTTTAAGCCTCTTCCACCACCTACTTGGCCTCTTTCATGCATCCATTTCCTTGATATACGATTATGTCTGTCACAGAAATTGAGCAAAAGGAAACTTTGCATTACCGGCCAGGTTTAGGACGTTTTTGAATGTTGTTTTATTTCAAATATACAAGTTGTTGATATTTTTGAAACTTCTTGTTAATGATCCTCTTCCTTTCTCTTGCTTCTCATTTATTGTGCAAACCCTTCCTGTGTATAGCTTGACCATTGGAATATTTGGATTTGTGAATCAGCAGCATGTTGTCTATCAGGGTATCGGAGATTGCAACTAATGGCGAGTGGGATGCTCCATCATAAAAATGTATCGCATCGTTTAAAAAAGTACCAAATGTAATCGAAGCACAGCATTTCTTTTTATTCATTGCATTTTTATTTTTATTCCATATAAAGTATCCCTGAAAGCTGGATTTTTATGTTTTAAGTCATTGTTCAGAAATGCATATAGTCGGGTCAATGTAAGGTTTGACCCCAAAAAAATTTATAATAAAGGTTTTTTTGTTTTAGGTGTATCATTAGGTTGTACTAGACCCCTGAAAAAAAGTTTACCAAAATTTGACTCCGGGAAAGTGGTTAATTAGCATATTTTCAAAATGGCACCCTCCCCAAATTTTCAATGTACAGGAAACTTTTTTATAATTCAAATTAGACCCTATAAATGTATTACAAATAGATAGAAACATGGTTGGTTTACATAATGAACACATCAGAAAACTTCTATGACGTCATTATGACGTCAATGATGACGACAATGAATAATACATGCATTTTTATCAACTTTTTTCAACAAATACACACTTTGTGAAAAAAAATTTTTGAAAATTTGATCTGCCTATACAATACAGTATTTTCTGAAAGGTCTGTGAATAATACATGGTTATTGGTAGTGACGTCATGACACCATGCAACCTAGGAACAAATCCCTGCATCACCGTATGACCATATGAAGGGAAATATCATGTCAGCTGGTTGTCCTTACAGAAATAGGCAATGAAATCAAACTCGTCCATAACACACTGAATGTCAGAAACCACTAAGAGCCTTTAAGTTATGACTGTCACATACCATTAGTCATCATCGTCACTGTCTTCTGTGTCATCTTGATCCATTGGACGAACGTTGTTTGGGTTTTCACAGGATTCAAGTTGGCATTCTCCACAAGCAGAGGTGCAAGGTAAACCGTACCTCCTACATGTACAGCGCTGTGTTGTGCAAGCGGTCGTGCAATTGCAATGCACAATCTTTAACAAATTGTCCGGCGCAGGGTTTTTTGCGGTCATAACTGGTGCGAATTGATTGTCCTCAATTTTCCAACCCCAGTCAGTGGCATCCAAATTGCTCTCAAGTCCTAGCCATGTCATTATTTGATAGTACGCACGCAGGGAATGGAATTTTGTCGCAGATGCAGTTGGTGGGAGTCTAGCAGGCGCAACAAAGGATGATGCTGAAACCACTTTCTTTTTAAACACCGAATGTCGCAAAGAAGCAAGATAATCCGTTTGCTTTCCGGAAAACAGTAAAACCATCGACTGGTTACCATGCTGTTCTATTGTGTCCGCTGTCTGGCCAGGTTTGGTAAAAGCAAGTGCACAGGATTTTAACTGTTCATCCCCTTTGGCAACTTTCTCAAAGAATGTTTTCTTTCCCATCCCGAAAACCCGCGATGTGTGCCAATAGCACCGAGCACGTTCATCAACGTATGGAAACTTCCTAACATCAACGTAATGTTCTTCAGGTGGCTCCACTCTGGTGAATTGTAGATTATTTCCGAGGCCTTAAAGAACAAGGGTTGGTCGAATGTCACGATTGGCGCAATCTTGTGTTTCGCTGCTAGGTCACAAATGAAACTAAGTGTGGAGAGTATGCAAGTTGGCTCACTTGGATACATGTCGATCATTGGTAGGAATGTGACAGATGATTTTCCAGGGTGGTCAGATACGCTATGAACTATGTTCATCATTCCCTGCCAGTTGGGTGTGTCCATGTGGAAACAGAATGAGAGCTCCCATAGAATGTCTACAACTGGGACAGGACAGTGAAGTTCTGGAAGTTTTTCAAACATAATGTTACGACGTGCAAATGTGGAGAAGCGATAATCAATGATATCAACCCGTGACATTTCTTTCACATTCAATTTGGAAACGTTTTTCCTATTGACAACATGGGTTGTCACCTGTCCTGGTGTTGTTGCTGCCACCATTCCCATTCCATGGAAGGTTCCTTTTCCATCCAGAGTTATGATATTGTGGTCAACATTATCAGCAGCGAATAATACTGTACCAGATGATCCTTTCCCAAGTAACTCTGGTGCAACCACATCAGCAGCATTTTGCAAGAATCGCTGCACCTCCCCATAAGAAGAGCTAAACCCCATCACAGACAAGGTGTCAATGAGAAATCGTGACTTATAGACATGGTGTAGCTGAGTAGCAAGTCCTATTTGAAGTGGCACTACAAGTGCCCGCGGGCGAACACCTTGTATTATTGACTGCCCGATAGCAGCAACTTTTTCATCTTTATCTGTCCCCACAAACAGTTTATTCAACATGGTACGCAGTGAAATCGGCAAGTAATCTAATGTAGTGTCTAGTTTGAGGCTCTGCGAAGAAGGATATCGATCAGTGACTGATGGGATTTCAGTCTTGATATCGCACTTCAGGAGCTTGGCAGCTGTAGCAATGATTGCACGTTTCTGACTTTCGGAATCACCATCTTTTGAAGTCTCGAAATAGGTACGAAGTATTTTTGCAGTTTTCCCCCTCATCGTCACTATATCCTGAAGCCCTTCTACTTCCGCTATGCATATAGAATCATTGTAGTAAAGCGCGGCGTTACGCGCGCTGCTTGTGAGCAAGGAGGAAGCGGACAAGCGGTAACATACAAACGTCTTTATTGTAAGACTACACTGTAACACTGTACCGCTCCGGGCTGGGCGCCCGGTGTATACCATGAGGCCACGCCTACCCCTCGGACGTGGCCACCGCCCACTTGGTGCGTGGAATGATGTCACCACGCCAGTGGGCTTTTGTGTCCGCCACACGCGCCCCCCCAGAATTCCCGCGCACCTGGAGGGCCAGTTTGCGGGGCAGACGAATGACCCGGCCGAAGCGCCCCCTGGCGATCGGCGGCGTCCGGGGTGCAGGGATGCCAGGTGGGATGCCCCTGGCTGCTCCTGGGATGGGTGCAGGACCGGGGGGCGGCGTGGCGGCGGAGCTGGGCGGTGCCGGGGGTCCGCCCGCAGGAGGGCGGCCCCGACGTGGGGGTCGGGCCACTGGCGGTGGATGGTCCGCATCGAGGTGGGCCGGCTTGAGGCGGTCTACCGAAACGCGGTCAGGAGTACCGCCGATGTCCAGGGTGAAGTGCTTCGCCCCGGTCTCCAGCACGCGGAAAGGCCCGTCGTACGGGGGCCGCAGTGGTGTCCGATGGGCATCGTGGCGGACGAAGACGTACTCCGCCGTGCGAAGCTCCAGGGCGACGTGCGTCGGTGGGTGCCCGTGGCATGCCGTTGGCACCGGGGCGAACCTCTGGGCGGTCTCCTGCAGAGCGGAGCGCTGCTGTGCCGCGGACCATGGTGCCGTGGAGTCGGGGAGGAACTCGCCCGGCACCCGCAGCGGTTGCCCGAAGACCAACTCCGCCGCGGATGCGCGCAGGTCCTCCTTGGGCGCCGTCCGGAGGCCCAGCAGGACCCAGGGGAGCCTGTCGACCCAGCCGCCGTCGCGGAGGGTGGCCCGGAGCGCGGCCTTCAATGAGCGGTGAAATCGCTCACACAGGCCGTTGGCCTGGGGGTGGTAGGCCGTGGTTCGGTGCAGCCGGACCCCGAGCCCCTGCGCAACCGCCCCCCAGAGCTCCGAGGTGAACTGGGGGCCGCGGTCGGATGAGATGTCTGAGGGGGCGCCGAACCGGGCGACCCAGGTGGCGATGAAAGCCTGCGCGACATCGGCCGCCGTTGTCGACGCCAAGGGCACGGCCTCCGGCCACCGGGTGGTGCGGTCCACCATGGTGAGGACGTGGGTGAAACCCCGCGAGGGGGGCAGAGGTCCCACCAGGTCCACGTGGACGTGGTCAAACCGGCGTTCCGGCACCGTGAACGGGGCCAACGGGGCCTGGGTGTGCCGGTGCACCTTG
This sequence comes from Myxine glutinosa, assembly GCF_964187855.1. Classification (NCBI taxonomy): domain Eukaryota; kingdom Metazoa; phylum Chordata; class Myxini; order Myxiniformes; family Myxinidae; genus Myxine; species Myxine glutinosa. Next base: position 1,897,403 of record NC_136269.1, read on the forward strand.
GCGCGCTGGCACGCGAGGCATGTCCTGGCCCAGCCGCGGACGGCCTTCCGGAGGCCATGCCAGACGAACTTGTCGGCGATCAGCCTTTGGGAGGCCCTCGCGCCCGGGTGGGACAGGCCGTGGATGGCGTCAAACACCTGGCGCTGCCAGCCCGCAGGCACAATGGGGCGAGGACGCCCGAGGGAGACGTCGCACAAGAGGGCCGCGCCCGCGCCGTCGAACGGCACCTCGGTGACGCGGAGGCCCATGACGGCGGTCCGCAAGGCCTGGACGTCGGGGTCAGCGGCCTGGTCCGCTGCCATCCGGGCATAGTCGATGCCGAGGTGGACTGCGTGGGCGACGGCCCGGGAAAGGCAATCCGCCACCGGGTTGTCCTTCCCCGCGACGTGCTGGATGTCCGTCGTGTACTCGGACACGGCCGAGAGGTGACGCTGCTGCCGGGCCGACCACGGCTCGGTGACCTTGCCCATCGCGAAGATCAGCGGCTTGTGGTCGACGAAGGCAGTGAACGCCCGGCCCTCGAGCAGATGGCGGAAGTGCCTGACCGCCAAGTGAAGTCCGAGCAACTCGCGGTCGAAGGTACTGTAACGGCGTTCGGGCGGGCGAAGCTGCCGGCTAAAGAACGCCAGCGGTTGCCAAGCTCCACGCACCCATTGCTCGTGCACCGCGCCCACCGCGTAGTCCGAGGCATCGGTGGTGAGGGCGATCGGTGCATCGGGCGCCGGGTGCGCGAGCATGGTGGCGTTAGCCAAGGCGAGCTTCGCGCCCGTGAACGCCGTGTCCATCTGCTCGGTCCAGATAACGTCGCCTTTGCCCGGCTTACCTCGGAGAGCTTCGTGCAGGGGGCGCAGGAGCTGGGCGATACGGGGCAGGAACCGATGGTAAAAGTTCACCATGCCCAGGAACTCCTGCAGCCCTCTGATCGTGCGGGGGCGCGGAAACCCCTTCACCGCCTCCACCTTGGCCGGCAGGGGGACGGCTCCGTGCCTGGTGACACGGTGCCCCAGAAAATCGATTGTGGCGGCGCCGAACCGGCACTTTGCGGGGTTCACAATCAGGCCATGCTGGCCCAGGCGTTCGAAGAGCGTGCGGAGGTGGCGTAGGTGCTCTTCGCGGGACGCGCTGGCGACGAGGATATCGTCCAGGTAGACGTAGACAAAATCCAAGTCGCGCAGGACGCTGTCCATCAGTCGCTGGAACGCCTGAGCCGCATTCTTCAGACCGAAGGGCATGCGCAGGAACTCGAAGAGTCCGAATGGCGTGATGACCGCCGTCTTCGGGACGTCCTCCGGCCTGACGGGGACCTGATGGTAGCCGCGTATGAGGTCCACCTTCGAGAAGAAGGACCTGCCCGCCAAACGGGCGGAAAAGTCCTGAATGTGGGGGACGGGGTAGCGGTCGGGAGTCGTGGCGTCATTGAGACGGCGATAGTCCCCGCACGGTCGCCATCCCCCGCCGGGCTTCGGCACGATGTGCAGCGGCGACGCCCAAGCGCTCTCTGAGCGCCGAACGATGCCGAGTCGCTCCAGGGTAGCAAACTCCGCTTTTGCCACCGCCAGCTTCGTCGGCTCGAGGCGGCGTGCCCGGGCGTAGACCGGTGGCCCGACGGTGGGGATGTGATGGGCCACCCCGTGCTTGACGGCCCCCGCCGAGAAGGTGGGCCGCGTGAGGGCCGGGAAGCCGGCGAGGAGGCGGGTGAATGCGTCCGCTGCCGGAAGCGTACAGACCAACGTGGCCGGAACCGAATCGTTCGGCAAGCCGCTTGGCAAGCCGCTCGTTGAGCTGGGCAACGCACATGCGAGCGAGCTGAACGTCTCGGCCTGGACAAGCCGTCTGCGCTTGACGTCGACCAGGAGCCCATTAGCGCACAGGAAGTCCGCGCCAAGCAGTGCCATGGGCACGTCGGCGGTGACGAACGTCCATCGGAAAACCTGCCCTCCAAACCGCAGAGAGAGGCATCGTTTTCCGTACGTACGGATGGGCGTCCCGTTCGCGGCAAGCAGCGCGGGGCCCCCACCCGCGGCGTGCTTGTCTGACGTGCCGGCGGGAATGACACTCACCTGTGCTCCCGTGTCGCACAGGTAACGGCGCCCGGAGAAGGTGTCCGTTATGAACAGCAGGCTGCTCGAACGGCCGGCGCTCATCGCCACAATGGAGCGCCGGCCCGGGCGTTTCCCGACCCGTCGAAGGAGCACGGCGGATGACACCGCCGAGCTTCGTGGCCGAACTTGGCGTGGAACCAGCACCAGGTGGTGGAGCCGGAGGAGCGCGGCTGGCTCCGCCAGGCCGGTGGAGTCGACGGGTTTCCCCGCGGTGGCGGTTTTCGCCGCGGCGGTGGGCGGGGCGTGGCGGCGTTCACGAGGTGCATATCAGCATGCTGCTGAAACGCAGCGTGCTGTAGAAGATGATGCTGTGGAACAGCAGCAGCAGCGTCGGAGGCCGTGACGGCCACGCCAACGCTCGCCCGCGTGTCCGAAGCGGCAAAGTACTTGTCCGCCTCGGCCGCCAATTGCCGGGGTTCCGTTAGCCCGGTCCCGGCCAACGCGAGGCGAACCTGCGCTGGAAGTTGGCGACGGAAAAGCGCCCGGAATAGCGAACCGGGGGCTTCGTCGCCCAACAGTGACAGCATATGGTCCATTCGGACCGACGGGCGCGTCTCACCGAGCTCGGGGAGGTCCAGGAGGCGATCGGCCCGTGCGTCATCCGTGAGGCCGAACGTGGCTAGGAGTAGCCGCTTGAGCGCCTCGTACTTGTGGCCGTCCGGTGGGTGGCGAAGGACGGACACAACTCGAGCGGCCGTGCCGGGCCCGAGGGAGGCGACGACATGGCAGTAGCGCAGGTCGTCATTGGTGAGGCGCCGAAGCTGAAATTGGGCTTCGGCTTGAACGAACCAGACCTCGGCCTGGGCCTCCCAAAATTCGGGAAGTTTAATCGCCATTGACTTGTCGTTGGCCATTGCAATGGCGTCGTGTTCGGAAGGATCGCTACGGCAGATCCAACGTCGAGGGTCACCAGTAAAGCGCGGCGTTACGCGCGCTGCTTGTGAGCAAGGAGGAAGCGGACAAGCGGTAACATACAAACGTCTTTATTGTAAGACTACACTGTAACACTGTACCGCTCCGGGCTGGGCGCCCGGTGTATACCATGAGGCCACGCCTACCCCTCGGACGTGGCCACCGCCCACTTGGTGCGTGGAATGATGTCACCACGCCAGTGGGCTTTTGTGTCCGCCACAGTAGCGTTCTATCAGTTTTTGCTTCAAATATTGACTTCCATATGGCACAGAGTCTTCTTCAAGTAAGTATTCACCCATTTTGCTCACAAGTTCAGATATCGTAATTTGTTCTTCATCATTGCTTTCCAAATATTCACAAACTGTCACAAATGCTTGTCGCTGGTCCTCGTTTGTGGGCCGCCCGATGTGTTTTGGTTTTTGCACTGCCTCTGATCGAAACTGGTCTGGCATTTCCTGCCCCAATCGAAAGTAGGTATTGCAGCGTTTATGGTAAACACAGTCAGAAGCTTGCAAATTTGTACCAAGATATTCAATTCGACCCTGAACAATATGCGCCCAATCATCGTGTCTTTCTTTGCAATGTTTAACTATCGTCTGAGGGAAACAGTCAGTGAGAATCTTACCGGCACTTTCATCATGTCCATGAGTACCCTTAGAAATTTCATGGCCACAGAAGAGGCAGTCCTTTTTAGGGTCATATGGCCCTAAGCTAATACGGCGGCTCTTCTTCTTTACAGGTGATGATGATTCAGAAGAACGTTTTAAAGCCTGTTTGATTGCTTTTTCATTTGTCCACGAGGATCGACATTTCTTGTGTACTCGTTGGTTTGGTCTTGCGACAACATCATCACAACCCCTTTCTTGGCTTGATTTGTTGATTTTTTCAACACCCTTCCTTGAAAGTTTGGAAACATCAGTGTCCTTGGCGTCTTCCAAACTCGCTTTGCAAATTGGGCAGACGTCTTCGTCAAGCTCTCCGTTATCCAGTTTCAAATCCTGAAACAAAAAATATTTATTTAAGTCTTGGTAGTAAGGAAAAACAGTAATGATTCATGATATCATATGACGTAATTGAGACAGCAACGTCATTATGACGTCACAATGACGTCATAGAAATTTTCTGATGTGTTCATTAGGTAAAGCAACCATGCTTCTATCTATTTGTAATACATTTATAGGGTCTAAATTGAACAAGAATTTTTTTTTCTGTACATTGAAAATTTTGGGGGTGCCATTTTGAAAATATGCTAATTAACCACTTTCCCGGAGTCAAATTTTGGTAAACTTTTTTTCAGGGGTCTAGTACAACCTAATGATACACCTAAAACAAAAAAACCTTTATTATAATTTTTTTTGGGGTTAGGCCCTTATTTTTCATATATTGACCCGTCTAATATTGAATAGGGGCTCGATGAAGAATTGGGCCCTGCTGGTTGCATTATTGCTGAGGCACAGTTGTACTCCTGAAAGGCAGTGCCCATTCATATTGTTATGTCGGTAGGGTAGTGATATGTAGAGCCAGATGGATCTGTGTAGGTAGGTATTCGTCTGTCGCGATAAGGAATCTGACCTGTAATTTTCATGTGTATTCATTTTGTCGGTTAAGAGTATACCTGTGAGCATACCAGGATGTTCGAGTGATAAGTAGCGTAGGGATTAAAGAGTAGCGCCCCTGTGTGTCCACGCCTGGTAGTCAAACCGTTGTCCCTTTTGGCACCGCAACCACTTAGACACTTAGTTAGGATCTCCTTAGTGCAACATTAAATGACTCCCTTCCCTGACAGTGACTTCGGAAGGAACAGGCAAAGAAACCAGGCCAGGGCACCGCCGATGATGGCCGCCGCCAATTACACTTCCGACAGGCCTAGCCAAATCGAGTGCCATGTGCTATGACCACAGAACAGGGAACGAGTGTGGGCAGCGCGGTAGGCGTGAACCTCGAGCCAACAAGTCGGTGGAAGTCGCTGGTTGGTAGCGCGCCAGGGCGGACGTCACCACCGCCAAGGTTATTTAAGAGAGCGCTGAACGCCATTTTGAGAGAGTGATTTGGTCTGGAGAGTCTCTTGCGGGTAGTGCCCTTGTTTGCATGGCTAGCCCCTTTGGACATCTGGCGCTTCGTCTTGCGCAGCCCGAGTTGAGTTGAGATATAGCCCAAGTGGAGTTCGCTTGCTTCTTGCACGTTTGCTTCGGGAGAGCTGACTGGGACATGGCAGGCCGATCGTGTGGAAAGATCGACCTCGCTTGGAGCCGCTAGCCTGCGTTGGACGGGCGGTGCTTTTCCTGCTGTGGGGCCTCGTGGTGCTTGGGGCGGTGCTCGGTGCTTTGGAGCTTCGTGCACGGACCTCATGAGCGGAGGGAGGCTTGGAGTGGGGCCTGGTGCGGTGGCGCACGAGCGGGGCCGAGTGGGGCCGTGTTACACTACAAGACGACAAGACCAGATAAGACTGCACACGACATTACCTATTTCCCCCAAACATAACGAACGTTTTTCTTTTGGTGTTTCTTGTCCCTCGTTTGTATTTGAGGTATGTGTGTGTGGGGACGTCCCGATTAGGACATTTTATTATCGGCGCATGCTTTTCCTGTCCTTGCCTTTTTACTTTAATAAACCCTTGTATTATTTTCGATTCCCTGGTAAACCGGTTGAATTAATTTCCCTGCAGCTGCCGTCGCCATCCAAAGGTACGCGCTTACGCAGCTTCCATTTTCCTTCTTCCTCCCGCGTGACCATAGGAAAATCCGTGTTGGTTGTTGCCTCCGAATAAACCGTTTAGGGCTATCCGCGACCTGGTGTTAACCGGGAGTCACACGACAATATTTTGGCAACTATTTGGAACTTGTTCTGGATACCGATGCAATAACAACTCTATCTACATCTCTCTCAGACAACATGGACAAACTTTTATCAACTCAGCCCAACTCCCTCTTCCCCATATGTAGTGATTTAATTTGTCACCATGTAACTTGGTGGGGTGCGGGTACCACTTTCACCAGCTATGGCACTCTGCAAAGGCCTTCTGTGACTCTATGGGACTGACTCAATCTGTGAACTTTCCGACCCGGATTTCTCCAAATGGTAAATTCTCCCTTCTGGACTTTGTGATGACTAACTTCCTTGTAACTGTCTGCTGCTCTTCCTCTGCTCCAATGATCTCATCTGATCATGTGATCTCTCTGGCTATTCTCTGAGAGCTGCCTCAACGTCGGCGAGCCTGGCATTTTTCACTCAAGCACACTGTCAGGCACTGCAAGTAGCCATCTCTCTTCAGGACTGGTATCCCATATCGACTGCCCCTAACATTAACCTGGCCTGGGAATTCTTCCACAGAAACCTGCTCTCTTTTGCACAAATCAATTCCATCTTGTCTTCAGTTAGCCTACCTGGTGTTGGCTTAGCGGTTAGGTTGCCGGCTTGGGATACCTAGGATCCTGGGTTCGAATCCCGGTCGATCGCTGAATTAACGCCAGGGGGGTTGACTCAGCCTGTCATCCTTCCGAGGTCGGCAAATTGAGTACCAGCCTGCTGGGATGAATGATCATGGTGTGTACCCGATTTAGAATAGGTCCACCGTATCCCTGCGCATCGTAAGAGCGAGACCAAGGGTTGGCGTCAGGAAAGGCATCCGGCCATAAAAACATTGCTTCAAACAGGGAACCATGATTGTCATGGGGCCCGCAAGGCTAACCCCCACTTTAGCGGGGAAAATGGCCTAAAACAATCATTCATTCATTCATTCATTCTTCAGTTAGCCTACCCTTTTCCCACCCATGGTACTCTATACTGCGGTGAGGCAGTTGCCTTGAAACAACTTGCTCTCCTGGAAGACAAATCCAAGCGAAGGCAACCTCAGATCATTCTACAAAATCCCGCAACGAGTGTGTCTTCACTCTCAGGACAGTCAGAAAACAGCAAATGGCCGAGCTTAAGATTGAACTTTCAAACTTGCCTTCCTTCTCTAAAACCTGGTGGCACCTTGTTAAGTCTGTCTCTGGTGTATGCTCCCCTTCCATTCATCTCCTCTCTTCAATGGCACCCTATTCAGTCACAACAACTCCCGCTGGATCATGTCTTTTTCACATGAGAAGGTGGAGATTTTATGTCACAGATTCATGTCAACACTCGACTCTAATTCCACAACTGGTCCGGACGGCATCAGCTCACATGTCCTAAAAGCCTGCTCTGCTGCTCTTGCACATCCTCTTTCTACTCTTGTGACCATATCATTTACCACAGGTCATCTTCCATCTTCTTGGAAATCAGAGAACATCACAGTATTACATCAAAACGGTGCAAAAACTGCTTACCTATTACCCTACTTCCAATTATCAGCAAGGCCATGGAATCCATCATCACAGTTTATATGAAATCCTTCCTTTTCTCCAAAGCCCTAATCTCAGATCACCGATTTGGTTTCAGACCAGGTTACTCCACATTGGACATGTTGCTTGTACTCACCCCAAAATGGATGGAAGCCCTCAATGTCAGACATGAGATCAGGTGCATCTCTCATATCATGTCTCAAGCTTTTGATACAGTCTGGCAACCTGCCGTGCTCTCCAAACTCCACGAATGGCTTACTGACTTCCTCTACTCTCATAGTCAACATGTGACAATCAATGTAATCCTTTCCCCTCCTCTCCCTGAGCCTGGTGTTGGCTTAGCGGTTAGGGTGCCGGCTTGGGATCCTTGGATCCTGAGTTTGAATCCCGGTCGATCGTTGAATTAATGCCAGAGGGGTGACTCAGCCTGTCATCCTTCCGAGGTCGGCAAATTGAGTAACAGCTCACTGGTAATTGGGGCACTGCATCAGCAGCACAAACGCGCTTCCAGAGTTGTTGCAACCAACAATGATGCAACCAGCAGCCACAGGCTGCAAACGAAAACACAACATCTCCTCTCCCTGTCAACAGCCTCAAGGCAGTCTTCTGGGCCCAGAACTATTCCTGATTTTCATAACTGATCTCTCTGATTCTCTGGAAAATCACCTTTATGTATTTGATGCTGATTCGATCATTTCCCATGACAACCCCCTCATCCTTCAAACAGGCAGGCTTCAATCTCTTTCGTCTCTTCAGACCTGGGAAAATAATCACAAGCTGGTCAAACACTTGGAATATGTCTTTCGATCCAGACAAATGTCACACTCTCTCTGTCTCTCCGAAAGGACCACAGGGCAAACCCTCCCATATACTTTCATGACAATCCTCTTCAGTAAGTTCAGTCACTCAATCTCCTGGGTCTCACTATCAGCCATGATCCTTCTTGGGCAAACCACTTTTCAATGTTGTCTTCCAAAGCCCGTCGCCGACTCCGTCATACAAAGTCCATCCTTGGCACACCTGAACTCCTCTCCACCTCCAAGGCTTTCACCCGCAGCTTGATGGAGTACTGCTCTCTCCTCTGGCTGGGTGCCCCTGACTCACATCATGCTCAGCTTGACGTCGTGGAAACCAGGCCTTCAAGATTACTGGAATGTCCCACAATGAAGCTGAGTATATGGTCCTGTCACTGACATCGCAGGCAGGTCGGTATTCTCTTTGGCTTCCACCACCTCATTTCTCGTCTTGCACTCTCTGCTCTTTCTGTGCTTTGTCGTCGTCGTCGTCCCCCCTCCCCGCCAGCCTCCCTCCTACTAGATTTACGCAAGCAGAGCGATGGTCCACCATCAAGCCCTTATCAAACACTCCCAAGATCCAGAATCACTGTTCACCTCCACCCATTTGTTCCTCCCTTTTCTCCACTGTGGAACCAACTTCCACATTCTCTTCAATCTTAATTTTCCTTCCAGATCTTCAAGACAGCTCTTCACCACCATCTCAGACCATCCCCCATCCAAAACCATGGTCTCTTCCACCTCTGTTGACACATACACCCATGCCTACCTCATTCCAAATTTTCAGTTTTTCCTTCATGACAGTTTGATTCTGTATCCACATGTGTCCTTCCCTCTTCCCATTCCTCCCCACACCCATTGTTTATCCATCCCCAATGCTGATCTATTCAGTGTTCTAGCTCTTCCATGAGCCTTGACTCTGTATAGATAAATGAATTTTAAAATTGCCTCCTCTAAGACACAGCAAGATCGGCATCTTTAACTTTGACCAGCTAATGCAAGCCGACCGGTCCCAGATTAATTGGCCATCCAAAGATTGCCACACTCATTGATTGCAACGCCATGTCTGTGAAGCACCAGGTTGCCAGTCATAGTTTGGCCGGAAATCAAACCTAGACCAGACAACTCGAACTCCAGACCAGAAGCTCAACCTCTGAAATCCTGTCGGACATGAAGTAGATTGTTTCTCCAAATGATTTAATCTTTTAATTAATCGTTGTGATATTTCACTGTCATGCTGAGTACAAATGTTGTCATGATGTTGTTGGATATTAAACTGGGAGGTTGCTGTCTGCTATTGAATTGTCAGTAGTGAATTGAGGTTTAGTTGTCTCGTTTCGTAATTCCTATACTTTGTTCTACTTTTTTTTATAGTAGTTTCGCGATTTATATTTTTCTACTTTTTTGTCACTCTCTCTAGCACACCAAATTTCCCAATCTGACATCAATAAAATTATTATTACCTCCCTTTGCAGGGGCTTTGCCGAAATAGGGGCTTATGGATTGGGTCTCGTCCGTCCGTCCGTCCGTCCGCAAACATATCTCACAGACGTATGGACCGATTTTGTTCATACCTGGCACAAAGACAATACATGACGGTATACATTTTGTTTCGCGATGCGATCAAAGATGGCCGACTGGCGGCCATTTTAGTTGTAAAAAAAAAAACCCGACTTTGAACAAATCCTCGACCATTTCTCGGACATGCATTCACCGATCTTGTTCAAACGTGGCACACAGAAAATATATGAGAGTTTACATATGCAGAAGATTTTGTTTTCTAATTTAAACCAAAGATGGCCGACTGATGGATGGCCTATAACTCTGCACAGCAAAGTTACTAAAACTACGGGGCTATGATGGTTTTTTTTGTTGTTGTTCTTGTTTTGTATGTTGAATCCTTATTTCAAGTTAAGATGAACTGGGTGGCCGTGAAAAGACAGAGTTTGCCTGTAATTGAGTGGAATCTAAAAAAGGAACTATCCTGATGTGCTGCAGTCAAACCTTTTCATGCTCCTTCCTGCAGAAACTCCGGCCTATCAGTTAATGAGACGCAGGATGATGGAACAAACTGTTCGTCAAGGAGGACATAGAGGACATAACCCTGAGCTGGCATGTTTAAGTGAGTACAGGCTGACCGCTCATTCAGTGTGACCATTTGCGAGCTGGAAATGGGAGTACAAAATGGCAATGATATCAGAGGTATCTAAAATCACCGCACAACCAACCCTCAAAGCACTGGGCTTTCCTTCTTCTTCTTCACGCTGGTAATTTTGATTGTAGCGCCCACCCACTCCTTTTCCCCAAAGTCCCTGATCCAGCTGGATACAGGTATGCATCCTCCATCACACCTGTCTCGGCTTCAGATCAATGCCCGACACGCTGCTGGCTCAGACTTTGATTCCCATTTCAATTTGAGCAGTCAGAGGGAAGTGGGATGTGGGATGTGGGAAATTAATGGTGAGGCACATTGAGAGGCCTTCATTGATTGGCAGCATTACCGTGGCCTTGGTTTAAAAATGTCTACACCTTCACAAACCTGCAATATCCTTCCAGAGCCTTTTTACTCAGCACACCCACCATGTAGCGACACATATCCGTCGGCCTTCCGTGTATCTTCTTACCTTTCCACTGTGCATGGCTCCTAATTAACAAAACATAACGGGTGGCTTCTTGAATTGCGTTTTAAACGAACACACTCTTGTGCAGTTCTCTGCAAGATTGCGAAGATCACTGAAGCCAGAGCTGAGAGGTTTGACAGTTGTAGTTTTTGGCTATTCGTTCGTGTGTGTGTATATGTGTATATGCGTATGTATGTGTGTATATGTGTGTGTATGTACATGTGTGTGCATGTATGTGTAGTGTGTGTGTGTGTGTATGTGTGTGTGTATGTGTGTGTGTGTGTATATGTGTATATGCGTATGTATGTGTGTATATGTGTGTGTATGTATATGTGTGTGCATGTATGTGTGTATATGTGTATGGTTGTGTGTATGTGTATGGTTGTGTGTATGTGTATATGTGTATGTATGTGTATGTATGTATGTGTATGTATATATGTGTGTATGTGTATGTATATATGTGTGCATGTGTATGTATATGTGTGTGCATGTATGTGTATTGTGTGTGTATATGTGTGTGCATGTATGTGTATTGTATGTGTATGTGTGTGTGTATGTGTGTGTATATGTGTGTATGTACATGTGTGTGCATGTATGTGTAGTGTGTGTGTGTGTGTGTGTGTGTGTGTGTGTGTGTGTGTGTGTATGTGTGTGTGTGTGTATTTGTGTATATGCGTATGTATGTGTGTATCTGTGTGTGTATGTATATGTGTGTGCATGTATGTGTGTATATGTGTATGGTTGTGTGTATGTGTATGGTTGTGTGTATGTGTATATGTGTATGTATGTATGTGTATGTATATATGTGTGTATGTGTATGTATATATGTGTGCAAGTGTATGTATATGTGTGTGCATGTATGTGTATTGTGTGTGTATATGTGTGTGCATGTATGTGTATTGTATGTGTATGTGTGTGTATATGTGTGTGTGTGTGTGTGTATATATGTATATATGTGTATGTGTGTGTGTGTATATATGTGTATATGTGTGTGTATGTATGTGTGTGTGTGTGTGTGTGTATATGTGTACGTATGTGTGTGTATATGTGTATATGTGTGTGTATATATATGTGTGTGTGTGTGTGTGTGTATATGTGTACGTATGTGTGTGTTTGTGTGTATGTGTATGTATGTGTGTATGTTTGTGTATATGTGTATGTATATGTGTGTGTATGTGTATGTATATGTGTGTGTATTGTGTGTGTATGTGTGTGTGTGTATATGTGTATATATATATGTGCATGTATGTGTGTATATGTGTATGTGTGTATATGTGTATGTGTGTGTATATGTGTACAGTGCATTCAGAAAGTATTCAGCCCCCTTCACTTTTTTCACATTTTGTCATGTTGCAGCCTTATGCTGAAATAGTTTAAATTCATTTTCCCCTCATCAATCTACACTCAATACCCCATAATGACGAAGAGAAAACAGGATTTTAGAAAGTTTTGCAAATTTATTAAAAAGAAAAAACTGAAATATCACATTGACATAAGTATTCATACCCTTTGCTATGACACTTGAAATTTAGCTCAGGTGCCTCCCATTTCTCTTGATCATCTTTGGGATGTTTCTACACCTTGATAGGAGTCCACCTGTGGTAAATTCAATTGATTGGACATGATTTGGAAAGGCACACACCTGTCTATATAAGGTCTCACAGCTGACAATGCACATCAGAGTAAAAACCAAGCCATGAGGGCGAAGGAACTGCCTGCAGAGCTCAGAGACTGGATTGTGTCGAGGCACAGATCTGGGGAAGCCTACAAAAAAATCTCTGCTGCATTGAAGGTTCCCAAGAGCACAGTGGCCTCAATCATTCTTAAATGGAAGAAGTTTGGAACAACCAGGACTCTTCCTAGAGCTGGCCGCCCGGCCAAACTGAGCAATCGGGGGAGAAGGGCCTTGGTAAGAGAGGTGACCAAGAACCCGATGGTCACTCTGGCTGAGCTCCAGAGATCCTGTGTGGAGATGGGAGAAACTTCCAGAAGGACAACCATCACTGCAACACTACACCGATCTGGGCTTTATGGCAGAGTGGCCAGACGAAAGCCTCTCCTCAGAGAAAGACACATGAAAGCCGCTTGGAGTTTGCAAAAAAGCACCTAAAGGACTCTCAGACTGTGAGAAACAAGATTCTGTGGTCTGATGAAACCAAGATTTAACTGTTTGGCTCATCAGTCTAAAGGGTGGAAAGGTATATTGCAACAGTACGTAATTAATAGACGTACATAATTTATTGGCAGGATGGAACCGGCGTTAAAACAGTACATAACCAGATGGTATTCATAGAATACTTACCCTGCGCAGTCAACATGTTGTGAACCAACTCTTATGTTTTTTAACATTTTTTTCCTTTGATCCAATATAGCTGCCAGACCACGTGAGCGATGACATCATACATTTATATTCTCTAATATAATTGTTGCATAGATCACGCTCGATACATTTCAAACTGATCAGTCTAAGCGTTGTCCTTGTCGAATTATGACGTCATAGTTATGGCACCAATGATGTCATCGTTAACAGCACCTATTCCCCAAGTTCTTTACAATGAGCCATGTTTCAATTTTTGCCATGCTATGGTTTTGGAGATATAGAGGTGCAACATTTTTGGGTTTTTCCAAGATGGCGCCTGTAACACTTGACCTATGACGTCATGATTATCATTAAAATATTCTACATGAGGAGGCGACCCAACGAATATTTGTTTCATTTTTAGGTAATAGCTTAATTTTCTTCAAAGCAGAATCACCATCTTGAGCTAATATGAAATGATATACTTCTCTTAATGACCTCATCTGACCTCCTAAGCCCTGCCCACTTTTTAATAAGCCCCACCCACTTTTTTACTAAACCCTGCCCACTTTTTTATGAAACCCTGCCCACTTTTTGCTGTGCCTTGCCCACTTTTTTCTAAGCCTGCCCACTTTTTGCTAAGCCCCACCCATTTTTTGCTAAGCCCCGCCCACTTTTCCAAACCCCACCCACTTTATAAACTCTGTCCACTATTGCATCATTTCCAGTTAAGGCATTGCATTGCATCATTCCCAGTTGAGGCTTGCCCAGGCATGCCCAGGGAATTTCCAAAGGAAACCGCACCCACCAACCATTCTTATATAAAGGCCTGAACACACAGGCTAAATTTAAACACAGTTCCTGCTTCTCTTGAGAATGGACGACTGTGCTGATATAGAGTGGGATGACTTTGCAATTCCTTGGAGTCCGACTACCTGTGTGGAACTAAGCCCTCAAATTGAGGAGCTGGATTCAAACCTCTTATCAATGGAGGTAAGAGTTTGTTTGTTTGTTTGTTTATTAATTAATTTAATTATTTAATTGTTTGTTTGTTTATTTATTTGTTTATTTATTTATTTAATTTTTTATTAATTGTTGGGTTTTGTTTTTTAAACAAATTTGATTGATATATATATATATATATATATATAATATTGTATTAAATTAATACATTGTTATTTTCTCTCACAGGAAATTATATCTGAGATGCAATATGAAAATACTGCTTTTACCACAACTTGGGGTGAAATGATTGATTTGTTTGAAGACCTTTTGAGCAACCAAGCTCCACAAGAATGAGTTCTACCCTGATGACCCAACCAAAGAGTTATACCTTGGAGTCTCACTAAATATGGGAAAAATAAATCATGAGTTCTGCCTAGATGGTTCCAATACCTACCTTGGAGACTCACTAAATTTGGGAAAAACATATTATGAGGTCTGCCTCGATGGTTCCAATACCTACCTTGGAGACTCACTAAATTGAATAAAACCAGGAAAAGAGTTTTGCCCCGGAGACTTTGAAAACTGGTTTCATTTTGGAGACTCTACTTGTGGGGTCCATCTTGGAGACTCTTTGGATTCTAAAGCCATGAACAATGTTCTTTGTTTAATGACGCCTGATTTAAGGTAAGCTCAGTTGATTGAAAATAAATTAATTATACACAGTCACGTGAAAAAGTAAGTACACCCCATGTAAACTTTTGACTTTTTCAACATATTTCAACATACAGCTATTTGATCTTCATTTCAACAACATTGATAGATAAAGGTGATATATTACAACAAATATCATGAAACATTTACATTTTCTAGTCCATTGTATAATTTAAATAAACATAAATGCAAATTTCACATGTGGAAAAAGTAAGTACACCCTTGGCTCTCATAGGTGGTATTGCCCCCTTTGGCAGGAACAACCTCAAGTAGGCATTTCTTATAACTGTCTACCAGTCTCTGACATCGACTGGGAGAAATTTTTGCCCACTCCTCCATGCAGAATTATTTCAGCTGTGCGATGTTTGAGGGGTTTCTTGCATTCACAGCTCGTTTCAAATCCCCCCCCCCCCCCCCCCCCACAACATCTCGATGGGATTTAGATCCGGGCTTTGACTTGGCCATTCCAGAAACCTCCATTTCTTTCTTTTCAGCCATTCCTTGGTGGATTTACTGGTATGTTTAGGGTCATTGTCATGTTGCAAGGTCCACCTTCGGTTGAGCTTCAACTTTCCGACAGATGGCCTCCCATTATCCTCAAGCACCCTCTGGTACAATGAAGAATTCATAGTGGATTCTATGATGGTGAGCTGCCCAGGCCCTGATCAAGCAAAGCTGCCCCAAACCATAATATTTCCACCCCCATGCTTTACAGTTGGTATCAGGTTCTTGTGGTCAAATGCTGTCTTTGGTTTTCGCCAAACATGTCTACTGGTACTGTGGCTAAATAGCTCCACCATTGACTCATCTGTCCAGAGCACATTGTTCCAGAAGTGTTGGTCTTTGCCTAGGTGTTCATTGGCAAACGTTAGTCTTGCCCTGATGTTCTTTCTGGACAGCAAAGGTTTCCTCCTGGCACACCTCCCATGTAGATCAAATTTGTGCAGCCTCTTTCTAATGGTAGACTCATGCACTTTGACATCAACAGTGGCAAGATCTACCTGTAGGTCACGTGATGACATTCTGGGGTTCTTAGAGACTTCTTTCAGCATCTTGCGGTCTGCTCTCGGGCTGAACTTGCTGGGGCGGCCTGGCCTGAACAAGTTGGCAGTTGTTTGGAATCTTCTCCACTTGTAGATGATCTTCCGGATAGTCGAATGATTGATTTCAAATTGTTTGGAGATCTTTTTAAATCCCTTCCCAGACTCGTAGGCATCTATAACCTTCTTTCTGAAGGCCTCAGAGAGCTATTTTGATCTCGGCATGGTGATGCCGCACACTTCAACAACAAAGAGCAAACCAAACTAAATGTCTGAGGTTTAAATAAGACAGGTTCCTCCAAGATCCTCTCTAACGATGTTAGTAGTGTAATAATGTTGCTTCTGGGACACCTCCGTTTAACATGGGAAATCCCTATCTAATGTCATTTACCCCCTTGTCTTTTTCAAAAATCATAAACACCTCTATTTCTCCCACCCTCATCTTTATAAACCTTTTGTCTGTAGTACCTATCCTTAATGTTGTTCATTAGACCACTCAAACACTACAAATATTTGTTTTCTCTTATAGACCTATCATCCTTCTTCTACATATCATCTGGCAGATTAATCTTTGACCCATTCACTTCCATATTAATTCTTTCCCTCCCTCATTGCCCCTAAACACCTATATTTCTCTCACCCTGTTCTTTACGAACCTTCTAACCTTTTGACATGTTATCCTTATTCATTAGACCACTTAAACACCTGTGATCCTTCTGACCTTATGGACCTTTTAACCTTTTACTCTTAATATCATCTGGTGAATATAACCCACTCAAACAATGACCCTACAAATATTTGTTTATGTGTAGGAAATAATTTATTTCGCCTCCAACTTCCATCACCATCTAATATATTATTAAAGAAGAGGTTTGAGTTTGGTTCTTTTTCAAGATATTTTAACTGAGCTAAGATAAAATGGTAAACCTCCCTCAATGTTCTTGTTTGAGCACCTCCAGTGCCACATACCATTTTAAAATTATAGTATATATTTTCCTGACAACCATCAAAGTTTTCCGTCCACTCAAAAATATTTCCATGTTTTTTACCCAACTCACCGGTATTTAAATTAATTCTCTTATTTGTTTTGTGAACTTTTTTACCAGTTGCCTTTTCAATAAGTCTTATTTGATATTTTTCACATTCATTAAGGATGCCATACTTAAACCTCGAACCTTTTTTTAATTAAAGAAAGAAATGGCATGTTGCTTAACTTTACAAGAAATGACGCGTTGGGAATTTCTCATGGTCTTATTTCCTGTTTCCTCGAAATGTTAAAGCTGAGTTCTGTTCCCGAAAATACATTTTGGACATTATAAAAGTCGTGTTGTCGTGCTGTTTTCATAATTACGAATCGATGAAGATGAACGACAACTCGTCTTATTCCAGTGATGAAGAATACTCACAAGGGTAAGTTTGAACTGTTTGAACATTCAGAATTGAACTGTTGGTGAGAGCTTTGTATGTGATTAATTTAAATTTATATAACATGATATATTTTTTTTATTACAGCAATTCAGGTTTTGAAAATGACCTGGTCTTGGCAGAAAATGAAGTTTTTCCGAAAGAGATTTACAACGAGGCGAATGAGCATTTAAACCATTTGCCAGTTTCACCGTTCTTAGAGGATTCATGTAAAAGGTATGACACTAAATAAAATACGTTGGTGTTAAATGACGCTGCCTTAGTGTGTGTGTATGTGTGTGTATGTGTATGTATGTGTGTGTGTGTGTATGTGTGTGTGTTTGTGTGTGTATGTGAGTGTATGTATCTGTGAAAGTGTGTGCGTGTGTGTGATGTTTTGTCGGGCTTACTTCAGCATAGTAATTTCTCCTTATTTTGTTTGCAGTATTAACCTCGAAGACCAAAATTTTGAGTGGGATGATTTTGATCTCCCAAGGAGTGGTTATTTCCTACCAACCTGTGGTACTCTTCATTTTCAACTCAACGATCTTGACGCTAAGCTGGATTTTTTCGAGGTAAGCATGTGTGTACGTGTGTGTATGTGGTTCACCGTTTATAATAGGTACACCATATCCCTGCGCATCATAAGAGGTGATTCAAGGTTGGTGTCAGGAAGGGCATCCGACCCTATATTAATAATAATAATAATAATACATTTATTTTGTATAGCGCTTTTCAAGACGCTTTGACATGGAACATAAATATGAAATAAATATCTCTCCCCTCTTGTCTTTAATAGAAAGAGATTCAAAACCTGAAGACATCTGCTGAACCAACCTTTGACTTGTGCTGGGAAGAAATTGATGACTTATGCTGGGGAGAAGTTGAATGTATACCTCAAGAAAAATGTTTTAATAATATAAAGATTTTAATGTTTTCAATATTTATATATATTTGTTTTGTTTACAATTATTTAATTCTTAATTACAAAAAGAGAATAAAGGAAAAGGGACAGGAAGGTGCGTCCCCCTCCCTTGGCCCCCCCTCATCCCACCCCTCCCCTCCCCTTGTGTGTGTGGGGAAGGTGGGGGTGGGATGAGGGGGGATCAAGGGTGGGGGACGCACTGGGGGTGGGGGATGATGGGTGTGGTCTGTGTGGGCGGGGTCTGTGTGGGCGGGGTCTGTGTGGGTGGGGTCTGTGTGGGCGTGGTCTGTGTGGGTGTGGCTTATGATTTTTGTTTATTTAATATTTTTTTTATTACCACTAATTAAATTAGCTAATCTGGGTGGGGTGAATAGAAATGTTGTTTAATGAATTATTAGCTTTGTTTTTTGTAATTCTTGCGAGTAAAATGAACCCAAGATTTCTTCTCCATTTAAATCATTTAATTTGTAAGTCCAAGGGACTGTATCCATTACATCAATGATTTTAAATAATTCACGAGTCCATTTTTGTGTATAACCTTTCTCAAAATGGCTTTTCCATTTGTATATCCTTACCATATCACCAACTTTGAACTTGGGCTTTCTCAAATTAATCTCCTTTTCATATTCTAATTTTGTAAATGTTTCTGATGGTTTTGATTTTGTTGATGAATGAACTGTATTATTGTAATTATCTACAATATCCTGAATTAAATACACCCATTTTTGAGAACCGAGTTGTGTGAATTTTTTATATAATTTCTCTTTCAAAGTACGATTAAAACGCTCAATAACAACTGCCTTTCCTTCATTAAAGGTGCTGTATAATTTAATACCCTTCCCCTTAAGAAATTTCATGAATATTTTGTTATAGAACTCTGTTCCCTCATCAGTCCATAACTTCTTTGGTTTCCTTTTATCCCGATCAAATATTAGCTTAAAGGCTAACATTAAAGTATCACCCCTTTTTTTTTTTAAAGGGACAACCCAGGCAAATCTACTCCTCAAATCAATAACGGTTAAAGCATACCTGTATCCCCTGTCATTATTCAATTCAATTAAATCAGCGGACCATATGTGGTCGGTGTATTTAGAATAAACCTTCCTTCTTTTAAACTTTGTGATTATAGGTTTGTGTAATTCTTCAGCCAAAAGCTCCTCAGTCTTGATGACATCATTAGAGCCTAATAGTTTTTTGAGGAATAACCAAGACCAAGTTTCAATTTAGCATTTATCAAATTTCTCACAATAAACCTATCAACTTTCTCTCTCAACGTTGGATTTTGTATCAAAGACAAATTATACAACATTTCGCTGTCGGCTTTATGTTTTTCAGTCAACGTAGTGGTATCCCCATAAGCAATATCATGCTTCATACACACTTCATCAACCCTATTTGTAGGTTTAGACCAAGGTTTAGGATTGTTAGCCTCATCTAATCTTTTATCCAAGTTTGTTCCTGGACCACAGAAAGAATACCCTGGAAGGTGTAATTCCCCTGGAATTCCAGTTGTTGTAAATTTACTTCCTGACAGAAACTTTTGTATGTCTCCTCCTCTTTTAGGAGAGATGAATTGGCACTTTTTAGAGCCACACACTTGACATATTCCTTTTTGACAAACTCTATTATTTTTAGCTTTAACATAAGAGATATTTTTAGATTTAGTTTTCTTTTTACATTTGAGACAATAACTCATATTTATTTATCAGAAAAATTCCGACAGAGTATCAAAACCTTTTTGGTTTTCAACATATACATTTCAATCTTGATTTTTAAAACATAAAGAATCCTAAGGAATGCCTTCACTCTCTCCTCCATTTATTTACAAATAAAACTAACTAAAGTCAATTACACCGACATCATCAACCACATAATCTTTTCCTTCTTCTTCTTCTTTATCCCCACTTTCTCATTTAAATCTCCTCCCTGAAACTGAAGACATTGACGTCGTTATTCTTGAAAATAATATTTTCATTAGACTTCTCATTTCTTTATTTTCCTCCTCAGTGCGTTGAGTTTGATTTATTTGCTGTAATACCTTCAATCTTTTATTAATCTCACTGATTTCCATCTTTTTATATTTTTCCTCCCTCTCTCTTTGCTCCCTCTCCTCCTTCTCTCTTTCCTCCCTTTCCTCCTTCTCTCTTTTCTCCCTTTCCTCCCTCTCCTCCTCCTTTTTCTCCCTTTCCTCCTTCTCCTTTTTCTCTCTTTTCTCCCTTTCCTCCCTCTCCTCCTCCTTTTTCTCCCTTTCCTCCTTCTCCTTTTTCTCTCTTTCCTCCTTCTCTTCTTTAACTCCTTCCTCATTTATCTTAGCAATTTTTGATATCAATATTTTCACAGCATTCATTCTTTCTTTATTTTCCTCTTCGGTGAGTTGAGATTTATCTTCTTGCTGTAATACATCCACTCTTTTTTGAATCGCTCTGATTTCCATCTCCCTCTCCCCCCTCTCTCTTTGTTCCCTCTCCTCCTTCTCTCTTTTCTCTCTTTTCTCCTTCTCTTCTTCAACTCCTTCCTCATCCCTTGCTACCCTTGAGTTTAAACCCCAAAGAATATTATACATGTACTCATCTGGATTTTGAGATATTCTTGTATCTATAATTATTTTTCTCATAATAGGATACCAATAAGATTTGTTGACGATTTCTAAAAGAGTTTTATATTTCATAACTTTGAGAAGTTCATTTTTATTTAATATTTTAAACAAGTCTCTATTTGTGGGTTTAACAATATCAGTATAAGGCCAGTTTTTAATGACAAAATTCCCATGTATATGCTCCAAATCATAAGGTATGTAATACCGAGCACCCTTTTCTTGTAGGTATCCTTGAATACAAAAATTATAATTCTC
The DNA here is from genome assembly GCF_964187855.1 of Myxine glutinosa. Classification (NCBI taxonomy): domain Eukaryota; kingdom Metazoa; phylum Chordata; class Myxini; order Myxiniformes; family Myxinidae; genus Myxine; species Myxine glutinosa. The sequence goes on from NC_136269.1 coordinate 1,918,329, forward strand.
TTGTAGTCTTCTTCCTGCCATTTATGTATCAGAAATATATGTGAGATTAATATTATGACAGGTAATACCACCCCATCTTCCCACTACCAAATCGGTTTGTATTCCTCGGCTTTCTATCCTTATCTCATTACCTTCCTTCTTTGTCATGCGAACCATCGCTATACTATCATATATTTTTATTTTCTTAAAATCACGTATTTGTTGTTTACTAATTGTACTTCCACATAAATCCTTATCTTCACCAAGTGGATAATATTCTTCTTTACGAGACTGATTTAAATCATGTAGGTCTTCTATGTTTATTGAAAAAGACCAATTATACCCTAAATCAGGCATATCATACCCCCATTTATTAATTCGCATATTAACTAAATGTCCTTCTTTATAAAATTTAATTGTAAGCAGGTAGTTAAATTCAATGAGGAAAGGTGTATGGTCAGTATAACCAGGTGTTGTGGTTGTAAATTTTACTTGTTTCACAAAACGTGCTGTTTTCTTTAAAGATATATATTGTGATAAATCACTGAATCTAATCAAGTCATTCGCATCTGTAGGGTTTGGATAATTGATTAATTTATAAGTATTCTTCATATTAATATTTTTACTTACACTATATTTTTGTCGTTCAGCCTGTGCCTTTGTATAATAATTTGATAAATCAATATCCTGAGAGGATTTTCCAAAGATAGAACCATCTTTTCCAACATAGGTCATTTATATTAGATAAAAAATGATATCATAAAAATTTTCATTATTGTTGAGTTGAAATAATACATATAAACATAATTGGCCACAACATTTAGAATTAATTTCTTGAACTTGGAATGTTTGATAAACACCATTCTGTAAGAATTGTATTACTTCAACAGGTGGTGGCATACCATAACTATCAAAATAATATTTATCCTGACTATTATGAATACAAACCCAATGAGAACCATTCTGTGTGTCTAAATTCATAATAATATTCTTTGTATTCTTATTTATATGTATTAATTCATCTCTCATACAAATAACCACATTATCAATTTTTAGTGTTTTACAATACTTAGCTAGTTCTATATTTGACGTTGTATTCTTTCCAAATTGTTTAAACCATTTATCCATTTATTTATGAGAAAGATACAATCCATTACCCCGTTTAGTTAGTTTAACACCCGCTTGAGCGATAGAGGAAAGCATATCTCCAACCAACAATCTAGCTTTATCAGGTAGACTTTCAAGTTTTTGAGCAAAATCTACAATTACACCACTTCCACTAATTTGTTTCTCCAACTCCTTGTTATGTCTTTCCAATTCTTTTTGAGCTTTTAGTTGTGCCTTCCTTTCGTTAGCAGTTTTTACCGCTGCTGAAATACCACCAGTCAATGCTCCCGCCGCACTTAAACCAGCAAATAAAGGAATTAGAAACGGGAGAAATCCTCCTCTTGACTCATCTATTGAATATTTCTTTAACATAGGTTTCGTCATTTTAATTTTAAGTGATCCAACATCATTTAGTGTTTTTACTTGTGTGTGTGTGAGTAAAACATCAATTCTTACATCTCCTTTTCTTTGAATTGTATTAACATTAATAATACAAGGCTTTTGATTTTGAATACAAGATGTTAATTTATTAAGATTGATTTGATTAACATATACCCCAACCATTTATTTATGAGAAAAAACCTATGTGATATTAATCATAACACCATTATCTGTATTAATCTGTAATTCTGTTTCCTCCAAAAGCAAACAATATGCATTAACCTCTTCACTCTCCCCTCTTTCAATGTATAGAGAAGTATCCACTCGATTAGACTTTATAGTTTCCTTTTGAGAACTCAGGTCAATTGCGTAGATTGTATATAAACCTTTAAATGCAACCATATCCAAAATAGGATCATTATTACCATTACTTTCACACACTTTTTGGTAGGACTTGTAGGCTTCCGCATAATCATTTTTTTCCCAATCAATTTCCAATCTATCTCGCGGATAAAATGTGCCATCAAGAGAAACCCGAAGTTGTTTCACCTTAGCATTATCACTCAGCGCATTATTCTTATTAGTACCCTCCTCTCCATCTGGTTTTTTAAAAATGAGCCATAGGTATCGTGGCTTTCCTTCAAGAACACCCAAATTCCAAGTGTAGGTAGTGTGTTCCAGTTTAACGTGTTGACATCTTCTTTTAAGGTATGATACATTTAGCGGTTTCTTTGAGTTAAGTCTTCTATTTAACATCTCCTCCGTTTTAAGATTAGGAGTATATTCATTGATATACCAACACAAATCATTAATAACAAATTTATTATTGTCGCCAAAAGCATTTTCAGCCCCAAAAAGCAATCTATTTACATTATCATTCCTTTGTAGTTGAAATCTAATTTTAAGACCATACAAAACTTTATCATAATCACAAAATCCAAATATACCTTTAAGAGGTACTGCTACGGTAAAACTATTCTCAGCTTTTGCGTCATCATTATACATTGACTTCCTTTGACTATAACCAGGGTCTGTGTTTGTTCCCGTTGACATATCAGGAATAAAGCCTTCAACAGCTCCCTTACCCATTCTATCACCAAACGAATATAGTGTAAATTTCATCATTTCAGATGTAGCAGAGACATAATCAACCGCTTCAACCTCTTGTGTTCCAATATACAGGCGGACACTGTCAAACATTTTCCAGAAGAAATCATTTACGAGTGTAGCATTAGTATTATTCGCAGCCTTAGTGAATTTAAATTTACACAGCAAGAAACTATCAGCTATATTCAAGTAAGTTTGTTGATTATTTATTTCAAAACTTTTTGTTCCGTTTGAATTCCAGTCTGTTCCTGTTATAGCATTTACCTTAAAATAGTCTTCCTTTTTAGTGGAGTTTGAAATGATAATCGTATCATCCAAATCATAGATACTATCAATCGCTTCCATACTTGTATTTATATAGCATTAAAATTGTTGAAACCCTGACCCAAGTATTTTAATGATTTTTTGTCATTCTTGTGAAGATAGTTGAGTTTTACCTTTTTTTATTTCTTTGATTGCTTGTAATTTATGAGACTCCTTTTGAGCATCTTTTATACTCTTTATAGCACCCGCAACGGAGCCCACGGCAGAAGCAGTTGAACCAATTAGGTCTTTATGTTTAAGGATGGTTGAACCAATACCCATTAGAGTATCAATTATCCCATCTCCTTTATTTCGAAATTGATGACCTACACCTCGTTGTCTCTTAGGTTTATAGTATCCTCTACCCACATACCTTGTATAGTCTGGTGAAAGGAACATGCCCTCCCCTGTAATTATTTTATATTTTCCCAACTCGTGTTTTCTCACAATAACCATTATTTATTTATTGAAAAACTTCACGTAGGTGAATTCTGATGGATATAATTTCATCATTAAAGGATATCATACGATTATCTTGGTCGGTTATCCTAAAATTTACTCTGTATATGGTTTTTCCTGACACAGGTAAATAGACAAGATTTTTTGGTTCCATATTAAATTTATAACCAATCGGGGTTGAGTATGCACTGAATGAAAATATTGTATTTGTTCTTATTCCATCGTTATAAGCACCATCAATCAAATCACAATGAATTAATACTGAATTTATACCGGAGGATATTTGGATAACATTATCACTGTAAAACGTCCCGTTATTTTCAATCTTTTTTGAAGAGAAACCCAATAGCTCTCTAAACGAATTTTCAATCGTGAAATCAACTTTATAATTATTTTTAAGTTTAATAGTTGATTTTGAAGTGTGTTTTTGAATATCTATTACAATATTTTTTGGTTCATCACCTTTTTCTTTCATAAGGCGAGAGACTTCTGAAGATATTTGAGAAATCACGTAAGCTCCAGGTGAAACGGTTATAGTTTTATATCCACTTCCTGGATTATAACTAAACTTGTTGTTTTTCTCTGTGATATTAAACAAGGTATTATAAGTTTCCATTGACAATAAAGATGCCTCATATGAGGTAAGGGGGTCAAGTTGTAGTGGGTAAGGGAATGAAGCTGTGTAATCGCTCGTTGTGAAATTAAAACTAAGAATTGTGCTTCTCATCTTATTTAATATCTAATAAAATATCTTTGTATTGACATTTATTAATTATTTTCATATTCATCAACTGATCTAAAATGGCTGAGGATTCATTAAAACAATTGTTGTTTCCAGCCTTCTTACTACCTAACAACAATAATAGCCTATTAACTAATTGTGATGGGTCATTTGGAAGAAAACTAACACCCGAACCAAGCTTACTTAAAGCATCAATAATATGTTTCTCCTTCTCATTCTTCTTACTTTTACCAGCAACAGAAACTCCATAATCAAGTGCATTTAACAACTCAATATATACCCTATCTTCCTCTCTTTCCATATCAAGTGGTTCCTCAAAATATTTTGAACCGCTGAATCCGGGGTTTGTTAGAAGAAACATTAATCTTGGAGTTAATTTAACATTTGGTTGAGTAGAACTCAAGAACATCAATTCATCATTAAATATCAATACCTTTTCTTCCACAAGATGAAACACTGCTGGTTCTTCTGTTGGAATGAGACCTGCTCTGGTTTTTGAACCCGCCGAATATTCATTGTTTTGGAGAGCTTCCACAACATAATTAGGGGGTTGATTTACCTGCTCAAGTTTCCGAAATAATCCCTCGTCATCATATTCTAATTCACCAAGTTCTTGTTTTGTTATCTGACTAAAATCTTTGAGCATTTGAAGTTTTTTCGGAGTAAATTCTACCGTGGGAACTGTAGGTGATTGTTGAGTTTTCAAAAGTGGTTTAAAGAATTTCTCTTGTTTTCTTTCAAAGGCTTCTTCACCAGTTAGTTTCTGTCTCCGTTTCTTCTTTATCTCTTCCTGTTGTTTAACAACTTTTGAAACTAATTGTTGATGTTCCTTAAACTTTCTTTCTCTTTCTTCGGTATTCATTTTCTGTATTTATTTATTGAAAAATATCATTTAGTATCTCATCTTGTTTCACAACAATATATTTATATTTTCCAATCGTGTGTTTCATATAATTTTCAAATTCTTTTTTACTACATAACGTAGAGCAATTATCTCTCCAAAAATTATTTACATCTATTGAATTTAACTTAAATAAAATAAAAGTATTGGCATTGTTTCTTATTGAGCGTCGAGGGAGTTGAAAATATGATTGACTAAGATATATACAATTACAAGAAGAATGTCTCCCTCTTGTATAGTAGCTATCCATTACTGTTTGGTTTCTCTCATTAACACAATCATCAAAGATGACGAGGTTCTTTTTTGATTTATCTAAATCTTGAGGTGAAGGTATATCATCCGTATTATCACTGAGAATACAAGTTATGGGTTTCGATTTTGATTTCTGTGTATCACAAAATAGTTGTATTATATCCTCAATGTTATAATCATTTAGTTTGTTTTGAAGTTTAAATAAACCGATAATGTCTTCCTTTTTAAGACCTGCATTAAAACCCTGTGAGAGTAGTTGATACTCGGGTTGAAAACTTGACTTTGTAAAAATTATTAAATTATCATAATCTAAAAAATTAGGACCAAGGAGCATCTTTAAAAGTAAACAGGTTTTCCCACATCCGCTTGAACCAACTATTAGACATCTCAATGAATTTGGAATGTTTTTATGGTTATTAAACTTTATCTTATTTTCCCAAACGGGTAAAAAATCATTCATTTATATATTTGGAAAACAAGTCATCTAACTTTTTTTGAGCTATTTTAGAAACTCTATATTTTATCCTGAGTTCGGGTTTAATTTCAAAATAATTCATTATTTTATTTATATAGTATCTTGTATTAACATTTCCATTAAAATTATTTTGAATAATAAATATCATTAAACCCTTATACATTTCCTCAATACAAAGAGTCTCTTTCCTTGTAAGAAATGGTGTATTATCACCATAATGCTTAACATTCATCTCTCTTATTAATCTTGTAAAGTAATTCATTTTTGGTTCTAATTTAAAAGAGTTATATGTTTTTTTATATTTCTTATTATCATTAATTAGAATATAATCACAGAATAAACATTGTTTATATGAACCCTCATTATTAAGCCCTATTCTATCACAAGCCGGACAATTCTCTAATTTATCATATGGAGAGTCTGGAAATTCTAAATATCCTTCAGAACTTATCATATTTATATAGTAAATTTTTACTTAAACTAAACGCAAGTTTATTCATTAATAAATACAATGTTTCAAAGCACAAAAGACAAATTTCAATCAATCTCTACTTCGGTGGAAGATATAGAAAAATATGTCAAAGATGTTAAATTGAACAAAGATAAATATGGAAATTTTTGGGTAAAACCAGTTATGGAAAATAACATGAGCCCCTCTATTTCATTTAAAGGAAGAGCTCTAACTATACCTGGAAAGACATCCATTAAAGTAAATCTAACAAAAGTTTCTCCTCTACTCCTGGCAATTTATTCAAAGCTTGAAAAAGTGATTGACCACGATACTTTGAAAAAGAATGATAAGACCATTAATAATTCTAGAGGAGACATTTGTATTTTCTTTAATAATCCAAAGGGTGTAGATCTAAGTAAAATGAATGATGTTAATATTTCTGGTGAAATGTCATTTCGTTCTATGATAGTTAGAGATTATTTAAAGATAACTTTTGATATAAAAATTGTAGAGATTGAATCTGTTAATGAAAGAAAGTATATAGATATTGATGGGAATATTTTTCTTGCTAATTAAATACGAGTCAATACAGCAGTGAAGATTTTACTATTTCATTGAACTCGGACGATAGTGATGATAGTATTTCATTGAACTTGGACGATGGTGATGATAGTATTTCATTGAACACAGATGATAGTTATGATACTAATAGTTTGTGCTCAAATGATAGTTATGAGAGTAGCTTTATTGATGACTCTGAGTATGATTCTGAGTATTCATGTGATAGTTATGACTTAGATGATTCTGAGTGAAAAAGTGTTTTAGTTTAAGCACAGCGATATATATAAAACGGAGCTGTAAAGCCCAAAAGTGTTTTATTTTAAGCACAGTGATATATATAAAACACCACGTTTTCTCACGCTATAAATATGGTTTATTGTGATACTTGCGAGAAGGAAGTAAAATATTATAAACAACATATTCTCACCGCAAAACATACATACAACATTTTAAACAAACTTTCCCCTCTTCCACCTGAAACAAAACACTGTTCTACATGTAATAAAAATATCCTCAAGAAAGGCTTCAAAATACATCTTAAAACAAATCTACATTTATCAAATTTTATCACAACTAAAAACTCTGATGGAGCATTCAAAGGACATATTAAAATAAGAGTCTTTAACTTCAAACCTCCTGAACCAGAGTCTATAGTTGATGCTGTAGAAATAGTTAAACCTGCTGTTCAAACGTTGATTGAAAAAACACTAAAGGAAATGAAACCACTTAAATTTTATATGGGAGTAAAATTAGAAATGACAAAGGATGAAGGAGTTATAGATGCACCATACATGAGAACTGAGCCACACTTTATATCTTCATATCAAGATTTTAAAACATCAGGAGTCTATGATGAACTTATTAAACAAGAGCAAGATGTGGATAATTCAATCGTAGGAAGTGGATTCAATATAGGAAAAATTATTTACATAGACATTCATATTCTTAAATCAGATCCTCTAAAAGCTTCTTCTTACATTGATTTACCCAGTGTTATCAAAAATAGAAAAGCAGTTATCAATATCAAAAATAAAGACAATAAATGTTTTCTCTGGTCTATTTTAGCACACTTACATCCTCCACATTTTCATGATGAAAGAGTATCTCATTATAAAAAATATGAGAATACATTAAATACGAAAGATCTAAAGTTTCCGATGACTTTAAATGATATTCCTAAATTTGAAAAGATGAATAATTTATCAGTTAATGTTTATGGTCTAACAGAAACAAACAACATTCAGGTTTTAAAGCTTTCTGACAATTGTAAACAAACTCATATTAATCTTCTATATTTTAATTCAGACGAAAATTCACATTATACATACATCAAAGATATTGCTAAATTAATAAAACCACAAGTCTGTAAGAGAACAAATAAAATATATATTTGTTTGCGTTGTCTTAACTTCTTCAATTCACAAGAAAGATTAGATAAACATTCAAATTATTGTGGCGAACATAAATCAACGGTAATCAATATGCCTAAAGAAGGCTCAAAGATCACATTCAAAGATGAAAATAAAAAGATCAAACATCCATTTGTTATATATGCTGATTTTGAAAGTATTTTAGAAAAAATTGATACTGCTTCTCCAGATCCAAAAGAATCATACACAAATAAATATCAAAAACATACTCCTTGTGGTTTTTGTTATTATATCAAATCATCCGTTGGTGATAAATATAACAAGTTAGAGATGTATAGAGGCTCAAATACCCCAGAGGAGTTTGTGAAACGACTAGAAAAAGACTGTGTTCGATTAACCAAGATAATGAGAGAAACCAATAAACCAATGTCCTTAACAAGTAAAGAAAAAAGGGAATTTATAAAAAACAATGTCTGTCATATTTGTGAGGAGAAAATTGGTAAAGGTCTAAAGGTTAGAGACCATTGTCATCTCACTGGTAAATATAGAGGTCCGGCTCATCAAAGTTGTAATATTAATTATCAACTCCCCTCTTTCATTCCTGTCTTTCTTCATAACAACGCTCATTATGATACACATCTATTTATCAAGGAACTCTCAAAGACTTCTGGAAGTATCTCAGCAATTCCAAACACGGATCAGAAATACATTTCATTCACAAAAACAATTCACACATCTCCTATTACTCATATCAGATTTCTTGATACATTTAAATTCATGGCAAGTCCATTGGTTAACTTGGTTCAAAATCTAAAAGAGTTTCCATGTCTTTCAGAGTATTTTTTAGATAAAGATTTTCTAACACAAAAGGGAATTTACCCCTATGACTATATGGACTCATTTGAGAGATTCAATGAAACACAACTTCCTTCAAAAGAAAATTTCTATAACAAATTAAACAACAGTAATATATCTGATAAAGATTATGTACACGCACAAAATGTTTGGGAAAAATATAACATCAAGAATCTTGGCGAGTATCACGATTTGTATCTCAAAACTGATGTGCTTTTATTGGCCGATGTATTTGAAGCCTTTAGATCTGTTTGTCGCACTGGATATGGATTGGATCCTGCTCACTACTACACAGCACCTGGATTGGCCTGGAGTGCGATGTTGAAAATGACAAAACAAGGTTTGGATTTGATAACCGATGTTGATATGCTTTTGATGATTGAAAAGGCAAAAAGAGGTGGAATTTCACAAGTCTGCTCGAGTAGATACGCAAAAGCAAATAACAAATATCTTCCAAATTATGATCCAACGAAAGAGAGTTCTTACTTGATGTACTATGACGCAAACAACCTGTATGGCTGGGCAATGTCTCAGGCTCTTCCTTATGGAAAACTTAGATGGGTAAAGGAAAAAGACTACAAAAACGTTTTACAAGATGTATGTATCTCTACACAAAAAGAATTGGATGAAGAAAAAGTTGGTTATTATTTTGAAATTGATTTAAAATATCCAGAGGAACTCCATAACCTACACAAAGATCTCCCATTTGCTTGTGAGAAAGAAAGTCCAAAGAAAGAATGGTTGAGTGATTATCAACGATCGTTTGATATAGGTGAATCAACAGAAAAATTACTTACTACATTATATAACAAGAAAAATTATGTTCTACACCAAAGAAATTTGCGACAATATTTATCAAAAGGTCTAAGAGTAGAGAAGATCCATAGGGTTCTAAAGTTCAATCAAAGTCATTGGTTAAAGGGGTACATTGATTTTAATACACAAAGAAGAACAGAGTCAAAAACAGATTTTGAGAAAGACTTTTATAAAAAGGAAAAATGCGTTCTTTGGTAAGACTATGGAGAATGTGAGGAAAAGACAAAATATCAGATTATCAACATCTTGGGAACAAGCATCAAAATTAATTAATAGACCGAGTTTTACTCGAGCTGAGGTCTTTACTGAGAACTTTTGTGCGATCCATTTGATTAAAGAGAGTATTGAAATGAACAAACCTATTTATATTGGGACAACAATTCTTGATTTATCAAAGTCATTAATGTATGATTACTTTTATAATAACTTGAGGAAGAAATATCAAAATGATGTTAATCTACTTTATATGGATACAGATAGTTTTATTTTGAAAATTAATACCAACGATGTTTATTCAGACATGAAAAGAGACATTAATATCTATGACACGAGTAATTATAGTCCAGAGAGTGAGTTGTTCTCTTCTAAAAATAAAAAGGTGATTGGAAAGTTCAAGGATGAATTAGGAGGAAATGTCATGAGTGAATTTGTGGGATTGAGGTCTAAGGCTTATGCTTATAAATACATTGTGAATAACGTTGAAAAAACTGATAAGAAATTAAAAGGTGTAAAGAAAAATGTCATTAAAGAAACAATAAACTTTAAGGATTATTATAACTGTTTAACAACAAAGAAAGAAGAGTTTAGAAAGATTAATGGAATAAGAAGTTATAAACATCAATTATATTCAGAAGAGGTGAATAAGAAAGCATTGGGGGCTTTTGATGATAAGAGGTTTATTTTAGAAAATGGAATTGATAGTCTCCCTTATGGTTATATAAGTATATAAGTGATAAGATATATATAAGTGATAAGATATATATAAGTGATAAGATATATATAAGTGATAAGATATACATAAGTGATAAGATATATATAAGTGATAAGTTAAAAAGGGGGGGTTGGGGATTTTAATGGGCTACCGCCGCCTTTTTTACTATTATATAAATGATAGAACCAAGTATCAACCAGACTAAAGAGTGGAGGTGTAATCAACCTTGGTATATAAATGGAAAACATAATGAATGTGAAAAATATCAAATAGGTATAATTGAAAAGGCAACTGGTAAAAAAATTCACAAAACAAATAAGAGAATTAATTTAAATACCGGTGAATTGGGTAAAAAAGATGGAAATATTTTTGAGTGGACGGAAAACTTTGATGGTTGTCAGGAAAATATATACTTTAATTTTAAAATGGTATGTGGCACTGGAGGTGCTCAAACAAGAACATTGAGGGAGGTTTACCATTTTATCTTAGCTCAGTTAAAATATCTTAATAAAGAACCAAACTCAAACATATTTTTTGTTAATATATTAGATGGTGAAGAGAGTGGCAAGAGAATTAAATTATTTCCCACGCATAAACAAATATTTGTCGGATCGATGTTTGAGTGGGTTATATTCACCAGATGATATTAAGAGTAAAAGGTTAAAAGGTCCATAAGGTCAGAAGGATCACAGGTGTTTAAGTGGTCTAATGAATAAGGATAACATGTCAAAAGGTTAGAAGGTTCGTAAAGAACAGGGTGAGAGAAATATAGGTGTTTAGGGGCAATGAGGGAGGGAAAGAATTAATATGGAAGTGAATGGGTCAAAGATTAATCTGCCAGATGATATGTAGAAGAAGGATGATAGGTCTATAAGAGAAAACAAATATTTGTAGTGTTTGAGTGGTCTAATGAACAACATTAAGGATAGGTACTACAGACAAAAGGTTTATAAAGATGAGGGTGGGAGAAATAGAGGTGTTTATGATTTTTGAAAAAGACAAGGGGGTAAATGACATTAGATAGGGATTTCCCATGTTAAACGGAGGTGTCCCAGAAGCAACATTATTACACTACTGATGTTCTCATCATTTGCACCTGAGCTGGTGCAACTGATTCTAATTTTAGGTATTTGAAGTAGTGATAAATGTAGGGGTGTACTTACTTTTTCCACATGTGAAATTTGCATTTATGTTTATTTAAATTATACAATGGACTAGAAAATGTAAATGTTTCATGATAATTGTTATATTATATCACCTTTATCTATCAATGTTGTTGAAATGAAGATTAAATAGCTGTATGTTGAAATATGTTGAAAAAGTCTAAACTTTACATGGGGTGTACTTACTTTTTCACGTGACTGTAATTCAATATTAGATAAGTAATATATATATATATTTTTTTTCCATATATTTCAGCAATATCAAGAAAGTTTGAGGAAGAAAATCCCGGAAAAGTATTTCTCCCCATTTCTACTTCTTCAAACTTGAAAGCCTTGAAAGACAGAATTGAAGAATTGGAAATCTTTTTTTTTAAATTGAAATACGTATTAAAAAGGAAAAAAGAAGAAAAAAAGATTATCATGGGGTTGGGTTGGGGTTAGGATTTTGAATGTGAGGGTTAGGGTTGGGTTCGGGATGGGTTGGATTAGGGATGGGTTGGGGACGGGTTTGGGATGGGTTTGGGGGTTGGGTTAGGGTTAGGGTGGGGGTTGGGTTAGGGTTGGGTTGTTGAATGTGAGGGTTAGGGATGGGTTGAGGTTCTGGATGTGAGGGTTAGGGATGGGTTGAGGTTCTGGATGTGAGGGTTCGAGATGGGTTAAGGTTGTGGATGTGAGGTGAATTTTTGAATGAATGTCATACCTCACAGACTCATTTATCTTGTATTATCATTGAATTGTTTAAAAGGAAGTTGCTAAAAAAAAAAAAAAAGGAAAAAGATGAACAGAATTGGAAGGTTATACAAAGAGATGGAGGAGTTAAGAACTTTTTAAAATCATTGATGTAATGGATATAGTTGTTTAGACTTACACATTTGGTGTTGGGTTGGTATATTATTATTACTCACACACACCAACAAACAAAATTGTGTGCAGAAGTTACGCCTTGACTGACTTCAGTTGAGGATTCTGTGTTTTGGGTTCACAGATCTAAGAACGTCCCCCATTACAAATATTGTTTATTTATTATTTAAATACCTCAGCAGATGCCCCCTTCTATGCACCCCCGACTTGGCCCTCGAGTGTCCATAGCAGTGTATAGTACAGGATTGTGAAGCGCCAACCCATTGATTTCAAGGGCATTATCTGCTTATTTGTGTCTTTTGTAATTATTGTGAATAAAATGAACCCAATATTTCTTCCCCATTAAAATCATATAATTTATAGGTCCAAGGGACGGTATTTATTACATAAACGATTTTAAAAAGTTCATTAGCCCATCTCTTTGTATAACCTTTCTCAAAATGGCTTTTCCATTTGTATATTCTTACAATATCACCAACTTTGAACTTGGGTTTTCTCAAATTAATCTCGTTTTCATATTCTAATTTTGTAAATGTTTCTGATGGTTTTGATTTTCGTGATGAATGAACTGTATTATTGTAATTATCTACAATATTCTGAATTAAAGATACCCACTGTTGAGAACCGAGTTGTGTGAATTTTTTATATAGTCTCTTTCAAAGTGGGATTAAAACACTCAATAACAACTGCCTTTCAACTGCAATTAAAGGTGATGTTTAATGTAATACCATTATCTTTAAGAGATTTAAAAAAATTTTTGTTATAGAACTCTGTTCCCTCATCAGTCCATAACTTCTTTGGTTTCCTTTTACTTTTATTAAATATTTCACTGAAAGCTAACATAAGAGTATTACCCCTTTTGTTTTTTAAACCTTAATTATGACGCCATAATTCGACAAGTACAACGATTGATTAGATCAGTATGAATTTTTTTCTCTGCAATTATTGGTCCAATTGACACGAAATTTTCACCATAGGAGGGCCTCCTCCTTTAGAATATTTTAATGATTATTATGACATCATCGGTCATGTGGTACAGGCACCATCTTGGAAAAACTTTGCACCTCGATATCTCTGAAACCACTCCATGGAGAAAATTGAGACCTGGCTCATTGACAACGACTCCCCATGGGGAAGAAGATATGTAATGGTGATGTCATGCATGCCTTCGTTATTCGACAAATACAACACTTATCCATCCGATCATTATTAATTTTTTTCAGCAACTGTTGGTCTGATGGACACGGAATTTTCACCATATTGAGCGCCTCCTCCTTTGGAATATTTTAATGATAAGCATGACGTCATAGGTCATGTGTTACAGGCGCCATCTTGGAAAAACCGAAAAACGTTGCACCTCTATATCTCCATAACCGCTCTATGGAAAAAATTGAAACATGGCTCATTGTAAATAACTCCATATGGGGAATAGGTGTTGTTAGCAATGACGTCATTGGTTCCATAATTTTGACGTCTTAATTCGACAGGAGCAACGCTTCGTCTGATCTGTTTGAAATTTATTGAGCATAATCTATGCAACAATTATTTAGAGAATATAAATTTATGATGTCATCGCTCACGTTGTCTGGCAGCCATATTGGATCAAAAAAAAAGAAACGTTCAAAAACAGAAGAGTTGGCTCACAACAAGTTGACTGCGCAGGGTAAGTATTTTACGAATTCCATCTAGTTTTTGAGGTCATCATTGGCCAAAATGTCAACATAGGCCAAATTTATAAAATCCTCAATTTTCATCCGATTAACTTGAAATGTGAAGAGGATTTGCATATCTGGTCACTGAGTTCAACCCACAACTATTTTTGAGGTCATCATAGGCAAACAACTTATTTTAGGGATTTCACAAGTATCGTGCATGCTATGCATGGCATATTCCTTGTTTGAACCTTGTTTAGTCTGGAGACAGCTTGCCAGTTGCATCTTTTGTCAGGCAGGTAAGTTGGACCTTGCACAGGAGCTGTTCGCAATGGATTCGCCCAAGGCAGACCGATCCATGCTACCTACCTTCCTTTCACCAAACCCTACTGAATGCATGGCAAAGCTTTACCTGCCTCTGTGACCCCTCGACTTATATTCGATCCATGTTCTTCAACGAACCATTATAGTGTGGTATGAAGTGTAATCCCATAGGATTTGTTTGCTAAAATTGATTTTTTTATTTTACATTTTCAGTTTGATTCGGTATTGAGATGTTGAAAAATGATGGGTTTCAAATTCTCCTGTCCCTAGACGTCATTCTGGAGCCCCCCCCCCGTCTCTGGGAGCCCACCCCCCATCCGGGACTGAACTCATGTCTATCTCCACTGATTATGAACCAATTTTAGGAATGTTGTTTTATTTTGAGGAACTTTTGGAATATGCTAATGCTGTTTTTTTTCTCTGTTGCAGGTGAGACATTCTAATCATCATGTCAAGCAGTGTGTGCATCATCTGCAATGAGTGTGCTACCCCAAGCAAGAGACTGGTGAATAACTCAAATATGATTGAAGATCTAATAATTGTTTGCTGCAATGAACGATTATCTTTGGGTCAGCTTGATATGAAACAACTTAGTGACCGCTTTGGTAGCTTGAGTGAAGCGGCACGCAAATCTGTGTGTTGTCATACTGGATGTCGGAAACCCATCGTCAACAAGAGCATGCTTGAAAAGCTCAGAGGTAAACAAACCCGGCTTGATTCCCCTGCATGTTCCTCTCGAGGGTCTGGGCACCTTCCAATGCAACTGATTCTTCCCGCCCTAAAAGGACAAAAACCACACCAAAGGCACAGGTGTGTTTGTTCTCGTCCTGCAGCTTTTGTCCTAATGATGCTTCAGAACCTCTTCATCCCGTTTTTTTCTGGACAACATGGGTGAAAACTTCCTGGAGATAAAACGCAAGACAAGATGACCTTGTAAGAACTTGTGTATCTGAGTTGGAGAGCGCAGGGGATGCTTCTTCTCTTGAAAAGTACTATCATAGGAAATGCTTGAGTTATGCAAAGTGCACCTTCGCTCCATTAGATTACAGTAATGTCCAGCTCATTCGCCCTGTATGTGATGAACATCTGCTCCTCTCCATTCAACGGTAGCTTTGAAGACTTTGAGAATCCTCCGCTACTCCAAGTGTTCCTCACTCATCTCCTCCTTGGCCGTCATGTTCTCAACGTTTCTGGAATTCGCAATGAAGAAGTAGACAAAGTTGTTGACGTCGCTTTCCAATTCCTCATCCAAAATACTCGAACTGATCGTCATGTCCCACAACCTTACCAGCTCTAAGATGGGAAATGTTTTGTTCCAAGAACTTGGAGGGAGAGATGTTACCTCCTACTCGTGCTGCCTTACTACCACATACCACACGTGCAAATTACATTGCCATGCGTGATAAGTCATACACTACCAACTGTCTGGCTCTTCCTCCCATTGAATAAAATGGTTGGAATGTTAAGGAAAGTGTTTATGTTCCAGTGAGGTGTCTCGCCCTGCGTGCCCCTCGAGCTGTGATAGAACTGACAAAATGTGCATGTAAATCAGGGTGTAAAGGAAGGTGTAGCTGCTTCAAGAACAGACTTCCTTGTACTTGTCTCTAAGTGCTATGGCAGTGATTGTGGAAATGTAATTAAGAATGATACCCACGAGGTTGACGATGAGGATGATGATGATGATGAATAAATCAGCTTAATAAAATAGTTTAATGTGATGATTATTGATGTGGATAAGGACAAGGATGATAAATAATTTCGCTCCTGGTTTGGATTTTTATTTTTTATACTACTATGTACTTGTGTAAATTAAAACAATCTGACAAATTTGAATGTGTAAAAAAAACAACCAATAATTAAAACAATGAGTTTATCAAAAAAGCACAAACCGAAGGTACATTGCCAAATTTTACAACAATTCTTGTAAAGCATGTTTTTCATCCTAGTTGGATTGCATTGTGAAACAAACCCAATAACAAAGGTATACATTGTGATTGGTATTTTCAGTTTTTATTTAATATACAGTCAAATCGCTGTGTCATCTCAGCAGATGGTTCAGTTTAATTCGGGTCCCTTGATGATACACTGTGTAATAATAATAATAATAATTCATTTATTTTGTATAGCGCTTTTCCAGAAGCCCAAAGGCGCTTTGACAGAGTGGAAAACATAATGCATAACAATACATGAAAACAACAATTGCAAAAAGACAAGAATCAAGAAAACAAACAGCAGCGATATACGGCATATATATAAGACAAGAATCAAAAAGACAAGACAAGAATCAATAGGGAAATATTTAAAGCAAAAGGAGGGAGAAGGAGAAGAGATAGTCAGGGGTTAAATGCTGTGGGTTGAATGTTGAATGCAGCATTGAACAGGTGGGTCTTTAGTGATGTTTTGAATGTGGTGAGTGAGGAGGAGTGTCTGATGGTGTGAGGTAGTGAGTTCCAGAGGGTGGGAGCAGCGATGGAGAAGGCCCTGTCCCCCCAGGATCTGAATTTGGTCCGGATGGAGGGGGTCAGGAGGTTGGTACCAGCAGAGCGGAGGTTGCGGGTGGGAGTGTGTCTGGAGAGGAGGTCAGCCAGGTAGGATGGGGCCAGGTTATGGAGGGCTTTGTATGTCAAGAGGAGGATTTTGTACTGGATTCTCTGGGGGATGGGGAGCCAGTGAAGCTTGTAAAGGACGGGGGTGATGTGGTCACGGGTCCGGGAATGAGTGAGTAGACGGGCAGCGGAGTTCTGAATGTATTGGAGTTTATTGGTGATTTTTGAGGGTGAACCATAGAGGAGGCTATTGCAGTAGTCCAGACGGGAGGTGATGAAGGCGTGGATGAGGGTTTCTGCAGCCGTGGAGGAGAGGGATGAGCGGAGACGGGCAATGTTTTTCAGGTGAAAGAAGGCTGACTTTGTGATCTGTTTAGTGTATTTGTCGAAGGAAAGGGTTTGGTCAAAGATGACGCCAAGATTCCGGATGTGAGGGGAGGTGGATACTGGGATACCGTCGATGTTGAGGGCAAAGTTATGGGTGGATTTTGTGAGCGTTTTTGGGCCAATGATGATTATTTCAGATTTATCACAGTTAAGCTTGAGGAAGTTGATTTGAAGCCAGGATTTTATTTCAGTGATGCAGTTTGTCAGGATAGAGTGGGTGTCGGTGGAGACGGACTTGGTGGAGATGAAAAGCTGGATGTCATCGGCGAAGCAGTGGAATTGGAGACCATGACGGCGGATTAAGTGACCGAGCGGGGACAGGTAAAGGATGAAGAGGAGGGGGCCAAGAACTGAACCTTGGGGGACACCTTGGGGGAGGGGAGCAGTGGGGGATTTGCAGTTATTGATGGAGATGAACTGGCATCTGTCAGAGAGGTATGATTTAATCCAAGAGAGGGCAGTGCCGGTGACGTTAAAGGTGGATTCAAGTCGGGTGAGGAGGATAGTGTGATCGATGGTGTCAAAGGCAGCGCTGAGGTCGAGGAGGACGAGAATGTTGAGGTTGCCAGCGTCAGAGGAGAGGAGAAGGTCGTTGGTGATTTTGAGGAGAGCAGTTTCAGTACTGTGGTTGGAGCGGAATCCGGATTGGAATGTTTCATA
The DNA here is from genome assembly GCF_964187855.1 of Myxine glutinosa. Classification (NCBI taxonomy): domain Eukaryota; kingdom Metazoa; phylum Chordata; class Myxini; order Myxiniformes; family Myxinidae; genus Myxine; species Myxine glutinosa. Next base: position 1,936,612 of record NC_136269.1, read on the forward strand.
CAAGTTATTGGCAGAGAGATGATGTTTGAGTTGAGTGGCTACAGCGCGTTCCAAAACTTTTGACAGAAAGGGTAGGTTGGAGATGGGTCTGAAGTTGTTTAGGGTGTCAGGGTTTAGACCAGGTTTTTTTAGAATGGGGGTAACAGCAGCAATTTTGAGGGAAGGTGGGACGATGCCTGTAGACAGGGAGGAGTTTATTGTTGCAATGATAAGTGGAGAGAGAGCAGGGAGGGAGGCTTTGACAAAGCTGGAGGGGATGGGGTCAAGAGTGCAGGTGGCAGTTTTCATTCCTATGAGGAGTTCAGAGAGGTCAGTAGGAGAGATTGGGGAGAACCGAGACAGGGGATGGCAGGACAAGGGGGGGCAGGTGGTTGGAGGGGGAGCGGGTGCGGCGGTGGTCAAGCTGTTGTAGATGTTGTCAATTTTGCGTTGGAAGAAAGAGAGGAAGGAGATGCAGTTGTCTACTGTGAATGACTGGGTGGTGGTGTTCAGGGGGCGGAGGAGTTTGTTTATTGTCGAGAAGAGTGCTTTTGGGTTTCCGGAGCCAGAGTGGATAATTTGAGAGTAGTAGGCAGAGCGGGCGCGGGAGAGGGCATCTTTGTAGTGTTGTATGTGGTCCTTGTAGGCTTGGGAGTGAACTGTGAGACCCGTTTTATTGCGGAGTCTTTCAAGTTGGCGAGCACGAGTTTTCATCAGGTGGAGTTCAGGGGTAAACCAGGGAGCAGAATGGGTGAAAGAAACTGTTTTGGTTTTTACAGGCGCAAGCTGGTCAAGGCAGGAGGAGAGAGTGTGGTTGTAGTAGTCAGTGAGGTCGGAAGGGGTGTGGAGGTCAATGAAGGGAGAAGTGGACATTTTTTCAGAGAGGGTGGATGAGAATGAGGTAGGTGAAAGAGCGTTTAGCTTACGGAAGTTGATTGTGCGATAATGCCTTGGTGTTGGGGCGGGGATGTTGATGGTCAGAGTGATGGCTAAGTGGTCAGAGAGGGTGAGGTCGGAGCCATAGAGATGGTGCAAATTTAATCCAGTGGAGCAGACAAGGTCCAAAATGTGACCACGGATATGGGTAGGAAAGTCGACATGTTGAGTGAGGTTAAAGCAGGTGAGTAAATCAGTGAAGTCAGTGGTTATTGTGGAGTCAGTGGAGTCCATGTGGATATTGAAATCACCAAGGAGGAGGATTGAGGGGGAGAGGGAACATAGCTGGGTCAGAAAGTAGGAGAAGTCAGACAGGATGTGTAGATCGCTCAGGATGTGTCATTTATTGACCCATCTTTATCAAAAAAAAGCCCCCAAACAACTCAATGTCGGACACCTTGATTTCTTATTCACCCAAAATAGCGCAAGGTTATTATAGGTTGGGGGTCCATTGACAGAACACCCCACCCCCCCCCCCCGACCTTGCCCATGGCATGAGGTCAATGAATGTATATGTCACTTAAAAAGTGCCAGTCAAAAATGGATTCAGCATCATCAAACACCCCTAAAACGACTCTGATTATGAAAGTAGGTTCATTTTAAGCAGAGCTAGTCCTGGGGGGGGGGGGGGGGAGTGGGTCATAGGGTGGAAAGCCCCCCCCCAGAAGGGGACACAGGGCCAGGAAAATTTGAAGCCATCATTTCCCTATGGTTTGACCCCAATTCAATAAAGAAAAGCAAAACAAACCAATTGTAGCCCAAAAATTATACGGGATGGTTTGTCGGTTGTGTTGGTTTAGCGGATGTGTTGGTTTCGTGAGTGTATTAGTTTGGTGGATTATTTGGTTTGGTGGATGTGTGGTTTGGTGGATGTGTTGTTTTGGTGCATGTATTCATTTAACAGATGTGTCGGTTTGGCGGATGTGTTGGTTTAGCGGATATGGTGGTTTGGAGGATGTGTTGTTAGTTTGGTGGATTATTTGGTTTGGCAGATGTGTTGGATTTGCCGATGTGTTGGTTTGGTGAGTGTATTAGAACAAATGTGCCAAACCAACATATCCACAAAACCAACACATCTGCCAAACCAACACATTTGCCAAACCAACATATCCGACAAACCAACATGTCCCTCAAACCAACACATCCGCCAAACGAACACATCAGCCAATTCAATACATCCCCCAAACCAAAACATTCGCCAAACCACCCCGTCCGCCAAACCAATAAATCCACCAAACCGAGCTACTTTTAAGAACACTTCATACCACACTATTATTTTATAACTCTTTATTTGGTGAGTTTGTGAATGAAAGCACCTTCATTCAACAGTTTATAAATGCCTCAGTCACAAAGGTGTGTTATTTGAGAAATGCCACCAATGATAGGTGGATATGTGCTACCGCTCTGGCTTCGACGGTTGGCATTAGATCGTGTCGCAGAGTTGACAGCTTCTTTAAATCGGTGCTTCGCATCTACTGTGCCTCACAAGGTTGGGCAAGCAACCCTCCCGCACAGACCTCTGAATCTTCTCCACCTTTCCCCAATCTTTGTCTATCTGGTTCTCTCAGTTTGGAACCGATTAGTTTTGGCCGCTCTCTATCCTTTTCCTGGGAGCAATCGAAAGACCCTGTATGTGCAATGCTTAAAAGTCATTTTTCCTTCGTTGTCCTCCCCTGTACCCTGTAGATGGCCTGCAGTCCTGCCAAATACCCCTCCCCTTTACCCTATTTGGGGATGGTACCATAAACAGCCTATGCCGAAACGTGTTGGGGATCTTCAATGCAGAATTACTCACTGGACCCCACCTAAAAATTCCCTAATTCACCGTTTCTCGCAAGCGATAAGTGAGCAATGACCATTTTTTGACAAACTGAAACCTTGCCCCATTACATGCATATGTACGCTGTAACTGTTTAACTACTTTATTTATTTTCTTTAAAATGTTACCCGCATGTCTTTCCTTTGTTTTTGATTTTCCTGCCTTTATTTTTGGCCCCAGTGGGTCTTTCACTTTGCCAACAGCAATTTTAATTCATGTTTTTCTTTTGCAAGAAAAGTTAGCAATATGTAAGACCAGAAAATCAAAAATACACAATGATTCTTATTGTACAGATGTTTTGGAAATGTTTAAAGCTCTGTGTTTCAAGAATTAAGCTGGAATTATGTTGTTGTTCTGAGTTACAACTCTTTCAGGATCAGTGGTGTATAAAAAAGCCCTTTAAAACCAATGTACACTTTTGCCAGTAGGGTGTGCTACATTGTAAAGCATTTGATCATTTTCCGTTTATGTAAAACGTATTTATAAAGTATTAGCTGGAATTCGCGCCCTCCAGGCAGGAGTGCCCTTCTCGGCTCACTGGTTCGGCATCTATGGGAAATCCTAAAAAAAATCCAAATTTTCAAAAATAAATTTTGTTCCAATGAAAACAAAAACTTTTTTTTTCATTTTTCAGAAATCCTTTGTGGGGATCCCTGAGTACGCCCTGAAAAGTTGTTGTCAATCAGCTCAAGGGTCTCAAAGTAGTTACCAAACAAACATACATGTATATTTTATACATTCTTCATTTTTTATACACTTCATTTTTAACTGCTCTGTTTTATACATTCGAGAAGCTTTTTGAATTTGTACAAGCTTACAAAGAAAATCCATTCCCACAGCACTGAAGGAGTTTATATTTTACATGAGACCTCAATGAGGTCTGTGCGGCTCACATGTGAAGGAGTTGGGAAAGTGAGTGGCTCTGTGCTGCTCTATCTTGTTTACCCTATAGTGTGGAGCAGGATCTACTTTGTCTACCTACGCAAAGCCAGAAGATGTTTAAACATGACGTGCTTTATACAAGTTAATTGTTCCGTCTGCTTCTCTAGATATCCTTGTGTTCACCCACATACATGATTGATGGTGTGTAACAGGCACATCTCGTTCTTGGTCAATATCCATGCCTTAACCCCTGGTTCAGCACATGGTTCCTGGTTCCACAATGATAGAGTTTGTTTGATGTGAAATTTTGTTTGATTTTGATAGGTCACATGTTAGGGAGGTTCGGTGTGTTAACGTGTTTGCTTTTGTAAAGGGATTGAATTGTCGATTGAAATGGATTTAAATTACACCAACAATGTGATGCGGTCTTGACAGATTTTATTAAATTCCAAATACTAGCATGGATCAGCTCGCGAAGCTCGCCTCACCACACCACACCACACCTCACCACACCTCACCACACACCAATAATAATAATACAAACATTACTTTTGTACAAATTTATTTGTAATATTGGTGCTATTATTTATTTGTGATTTATTTGTATTCAAAAAAGGATGAAGTGGTCTAAAGCTCTAAAATCTAAATGGTCAAGGGATCAAGCTTTTAAGGGTCTTCATGGTCTTTGGGGTCTTTGTGTCTTTTGGGTATTTTGAGTGTTTTGGGTCCTCTGGGTCCACTGGCTCTTTTTGGTTCTCTGGGTCTTTTTGGTCTTCAGGGTCTTTTTGGTCTTTGGGGTCTTTAAGGGACTTTGGTGTATTTTGGGTCCTTGAGGATTTTTTAGGGCTTCAGGCTCTTTAAGGGTCTTTTACATTTTCTGGGCCTCTGGGTCTTTGGGATCTTCTAGGTCTTTTGGGCCATCTGGACTTCTGGGTATTTTGGCTTGTCAGGGTCTTTACATATATTTTGGGTCTTCAGGGTCTTTGTGGTATTTAAGGGTTTTTGGGGTATTTTGGGTCTTTGGGTTATTTTGGGTCCTCTGGGTCTTTTAGGTCTTTAAGGGTCTTGGTGGTCTTACAGGGTCTTGGGGGACTTAAAGGGTCTTCGAAGATCTAAGTGGTCTCAACAGTCTAAAGGGACGAAAGGTATATTCCAACTGTACGTAACTAATATTCAGGATGAAACTGATGTTCACGCAGTTACGTAATTAATAGATATAAGGCTTCACCACGTCATCCCCTCACGGGATCACAGCCTCACAGACCATGTTATTGAAGCGCGGTGCTATGCGCGCTTACTTGTACAACAAGAAGGAAGCGGACAACGCGGTAAGTTTAAGAGTCTTTATTATGAGAGCTGAACTGTAGCACTGGAGCGCTCCGGGCTGCGCGCCCGGTGTATATCCTGCGGCCACGCCTACCCGTTGGGCGTGGCCGCCGCCCACTTGGTGCGTGGAATGATGCCCTCACGCCAGTGAGCTTTCGTGTCCGCCACACGCGCCCCCCCAGAATTCCCGCGCACCTGGAGGGCCAGTTTGCGGGGCAAACGGATGACCCGGCCGAAGCGCCCTCTGGCGTCCGGGGTGCAGGGATGCCAGCTGGGATGCCTCCGGCTGCACCCGGGATGGGTGCAGGACTGGGGGGCGGCGTGCCAGCGCGCCTGGGCGGTGCCGGGGGTCCGCCCCAGGGGGGCGGCCCCGACGCGGGGGCCGAGCCACCGGCGGTGGGTGGTCCACGTCGAGGTGGGCCGGTTTGAGGCGATCCACCGAGACGCGGTCGGGAGTACCGCCAATGTCCAAGGTGAAATGTTTCACCCCGGTCTCCAGCACGCGGAAAGGCCCATCATGCGGGGGCCGCAGTGGTGTCCGGTGGGTGTCGTGCCGGACAAAGACGTACTCCGCGGTGCGAAGCTCCGGGGCGACGTGCGTAGGCGGGTGCCCGTGGTGCGCCGTCGGCACCGGGGCGAACCTCCGGGCTGTCTCCTGCAGCGCGGAGCGCTCCTGCTCCGCGGACCATGGTGCCGTGGGGTCGGGGAGGAACTCGCCCGGCACCCGCAGCGGTTGTCCGAAGACCAACTCCGCCGCGGATGCGCGCAGGTCGTCCTTGGGCGCCGTCCGGAGGCCCAGCAGGACCCAGGGGAGCCTGTCGACCCAGCCGCCGTCACGGAGGGTGGCCCGGAGCGCGGCCTTAAACGAGCGGTTGAACCGCTCACACAGGCCATTGGCCTGGGGGTGGTAGGGCGTGGTTAGGTGCAGCTGGACCCCGAGCCCCCGTGCGACCGCCCCCCAGAGCTCCGAGGTGAACTGGGGGCCGCGGTCAGACGAGATGTCCGAGGGGGCGCCGAACCGGGCGACCCAGGTGGCGATGAACGCCTGTGCGACGTCCTCCGCCGTCGTCGCCGCCAAAGGCACGGCCTACGGCCACCGGGTGGTGCGGTCCACCATTGTCAGGACGTGGGTGAAACCCCGCGAGAGGGGCAGAGGTCCCACCAGGTCCACGTGTACGTGGTCGAACCTTCGTTCCGGCACCGTGAACGGGGCCAATGGGGCCTGGGTGTGCCGGTGCACCTTCATGCGCTGGCACGCGAGGCACGTCCTGGTCCAGCCGCGGACGGCCTTCCGGAGGCCATGCCAGACAAACTTGTCGGCGACCAACCTCTGGGAGGCCTTCGTGCCCGGGTGGGACAGGCCGTGGATGGCGTCAAAAACCTGGCGCTGCCAACCCGCGGGCACGATGTGGCGAGGCCGCCCAAGGGAGACGTCGCAGAAGAGGGCCGCGCCATCGAACGGCACCTCAGTGACGCGGAGGCCCATGACGGCGGCCCGCAAGGCCTGGACGCCGGGGCCGGCGGCCTGGTCCGCCGCCATCCGGGCATAGTCGATGCCAAGGTGGACTGCATGGGTGACGGACCGGGAAAGGCAATCCGCCACCGGGTTGTCCTTCCCTGCGACGTGCCGGATGTCCGTTGTATATTCGGACACGGCCGAGAGGTGACGCTGCTGCCGGGCCGACCACGGCTCGGCGACCTTGCCCATCGCAAAGACCAGTGGCTTGTGGTCGACGAAGGCAGTGAACGCACGGCCCTCGAGCAGATGGCGGAAGTGCCTGACCGCCAGGTGAAGCCCGAGCAACTCACGGTTGAAGGTACTATAGCGGCGTTCGGGCGGGTGAAGCTGCCGGCTGAAGAACGCCAGTGGTTGCGAAGCACCACGCACCCATTGCTCGTGCACTGTGCCCACCGCGTAGTCCAAGGCGTCGGTGGTGAGGGCGATCGGTGCATTGGGCGCCGGGTGCACGAACATGGTGGCGTTAGCTAAGGCGAGCTTCGCGCCTGCGAACGCCGCGTCCATCTGCTCGGTCCAGGTAACGTCACCTTTGCCCAGCTTCCCTCGGAGGGCCTCGTGCAAGGGGCGCAGGAGCTGGGCGATGCGGGGCAGGACCGATGGTAAAGGTTTACCGTGCCCAGGAACCCCTGGAGCCCCTTGATCGTGTGGGGGCGCGGAAACCCCTTCACCGCCTCCACCTTGGCCGGTAGGGGGACGGCCCTGTGCCTGGTGACGCGGTGCCCCAAAAAGTCGATGTCGGCGACGCCGAACCGGCATTTGGCGGGGTTCACGATGAGGCCATGCTGGCCCAGACATTCGAAAAGCGTGCAGAGGTGGTGTAGGTGCTCTTCGCGGGACGTGCTGGCGACGAGGATGTCGTCCAGGTAGACGTACACAAAATCCAAGTCATGCAAGACGCTGTCCATTAGTCGCTGGAACGCCTGAGCCGCATTCTTCAAACTGAAGGGCATCCGAAGAAATTCGAAAAGTCCGAACGGCGTGATGACCGCTGTCTTCGGGACGTCCTCCGGCCTGACGGGGACCTGATGGTAGCCACGTATGAGGTCCACCTTCAAAAAGAAGGACATGCCCGCCAACCGGGCAGAGAAGTCCTGGATGTGGGGGACGGGGTAGTGGTCGGGTGTGGTGGCGTCGTTGAGGCGCCGGTAGTCCCCGCACGGTCGCCATCCCCCGCCGGGCTTTGGCACGATGTGAAGCGGCGATGCCCAAGCACTCTCGGAGCGCCGCACGATGCCGAGCCGCTCCAGCGTAGCGAACTCCGCTTTAGCTACCACGAGCTTCGTCGGCTCGAGGCGGTGTGCCCGGGCATAGACCGGTGGCCCGGCGGTGGGGATGTGGTGTTCCACCCCATGCTTGACGGCCCCCGCTGAGAAGGTGGGCCGCGTAAGGGCCGGGAAGCTGGCGAGGAGGCAGGTGAAGTCATCCGCTGCCGGAAGCATACAAACTAACCTCGCCGGGACCGAACCGCTCAGCAAGCCGCTTGGCGAGCCGCTCGGTGAGCCGCTCAGTGAGCCGCTCAACGAGCTGCTCAGTGCGCAAGCAAGCGAGCTGAACGTTTCAGCCTGGACGAGACGTCTGTTCTTCACATCGACCAACAATGTGCACCCGTGTGCACAGAGGAAGTCCGCACCGAGCAGTGCCATGGGGACACTAGCGGTTACGAACGTCCATGCGAAGCGTTACCTTCCGAACCGCAGGGAGAGGCAGCGCTTCCCGAATGTGCGTATGGGTGTTCCGTTCGCGGCAAGCAATGCGGGGCCCCGGCCCGCCGCGGTGTGCTTGTCGGACATAGAGGCAGGGATAACGCTCACCTGTGCCCCGTATCACATAGGAAACGGCGCCCGGACAAGGTGTCAGTTATAAAAAGAAGGCTGCCGGAATGGCCGAAGCTCAGGTCCGCTACCGAGCGCCGGCTTTGTAGTTTCCCGACTTGCCGAAGGAGCACGGCGGGCAACAATTCCTCGCCTTGTGGCCAAACCTGGCGTGGAAATGGCACCAGGTTTGCAGCGAAGGCGGAGGCCGCGGTTTTCGCGGTGGTGGTGGGCGTGGCGTGGTGGCGGCCACGCGGCGTGCATCAGCCTCGGGATCCCCGAGGTGTGGTGCATCAGCATCAGGGTCAGCCTCGGGATGCACGATGGCCGCGCCAAAACTCGCCTGCGCGTCCAAAGCCGCGAAGAACCTGTCGGCCTCGGCAGCGAGAGCTCGGGGTTCTATTCGTCACAGACCCGGCCAATGCGAGGCGGACTCGTGCCGGCAGCTGGCGTCGAAATTACGCCCGGAAAAGAGCGTTCGGGGTTTCGTCGCCCATCAACGACAGCATATGGTCGATGCAGACCGACGGTCACGTGTCACCGAGCTCGGGGAGGTCCAGGAGGCGGTCGGCCCATGCGTCCACCGTGAGGCCGAACGTGGCGAGGAGGAGACGCTTCATCGCGTCGTACCTGCCGTCGGCCGGTGGGTTCCTCAGGACCGACACGACGCGAGCGGCCATGCCGGGCCCAAGGGAGGTGACCACGTGGCAGTACCTGGTCTCGTCCACTGTGATGCCTCGAAGTCGGAACTGGGCTTCTGCCTGCAGGAACCAGACTTCGGCTTGCGTCTCCCAGAACTCGGTTAGTTTCATTTGGACCGCGTTGGTTGCCATTGCTGTGGCGGGTTCGGGTGGTCAGCGACGGCTGACCAGAACGTCGGAGGGTCACCAATGAAGCGCGGTGCTACGCGCGCTTACTTGTACAACAAGAAGGAAGCGGACAACGCGGTAAGTTTAAGAGTCTTTATTATGAGAGCTCAACTGTAGCACTGGAGCGCTCCGGGCTGCGCGCCCGGTGTATATCCCGCGGCCACGCCTACCCCTCGGGCGTGGCCGCCGCCCACTTGGTGCGTGGAATGATGCCCTCACGCCAGTGAGCTTTTGTGTCCGCCACATTATTCTATTTGGTTCATATATATTTGACGAAGAAGACCTTTTTGGTCGCAAATATACATGCATAACCATATATAGTGTGCTACATTGTAAGATTCTGATGTGTTCAACTAGATCGCCTCCTTTTCATAGTTTTTTTTTTTTACATATCCGTGTACATATCGTGTAGTTTGATGTTTAATTGCTCCGTTTTGTGCTGCCAAAAACTCTTCTGTATACTTTCCACATCCGAGATCTCTGAGAGTGTCATTTATGACAGTTCCTCTTGTCCATGCTCCGACTGAAAGTTGTCTCTTTGGCAGAGGGATGGAGGTGGTAAGTAGGTGTGGAGGTGGGGAGAGGTTTTTTACTCCATGTTTTTAAGGAATCTAACAATAAAGTTTTGCAGAATTGATATATACTAGTGTGACTCAGTGCACTCTGCACACCTCACCACACGTCACTCAGAGGGATAGGCAACTTTGACCATGTCTGCTTTCTCAGGGAGTGAGGTATGGTGGGAATGGTGGGTGGGGTTAGTGGTGGTGATGGGAGATGGTGGGGGAGTTCGGCCAAATATATTTTGTGCTCTGATTGAATATGTATACTGTAAATCAGAAGTTAGAACCCAACACGTATAAATAAAAGGAACCGAGTACAAATATATTTATTTATTTTAAATTATCAGTTTGAGCTGGAAGGGAAGGTCAATACAAATTTATCAAAAACTGGATGGGAAAGTTCAACTTCCAGCCTCACAGAGCAGGTGTGGCTCCAATACACCACCTCCCGTAGACTTCCGGCCGGGTTTTTACGATGTATTTTATATTTTTCCCATATCATGATCTACATCTCTATTAATCAAGTCAAAGTAACAAAACAGTAGCACTGATGAATACAGGTAAATCATGAATGTGTTTCTTAGGTTAGCTTAATATATATATATATATATATATATATATATATATATATATATATATATATATGTATATCTACATATATAATATACTAGCAGGAGTACCTGGCATTGCCGGGGGGGGGGGGGGGGGGGGGAGGAGGAGGGATGAAGCAGGAGAGGGAGGGGTGAGGAAGGGAGTGGAAGGGGGAAGGGGGGAGGAGCTGAGGGGAGAGGGAGGGGAAAGATATTGTTATGTTTGTGGGGGTAGGCATGAAATACCTCATAGGAAAGTTCAGAATGTGTAGGTTTTAGTATGGGCCGTGTGGCGCGAAGAAGAAGCCATCTCGATGTACATAAGCAGGATAAATGTTCAGGTTAAGAGTGTTTGCATGTTGCCATAAGGGGCGTGGCTTTTGTGTTAACTATTTCTAAGGCATAAGATTAATAAACCCCAGTGTGTAATGTTCCCTCTGTGATTTTTCCCTAATGTTCCTTATAAAACTCAGCCGGCCAGGCGATGGGTTCTGTGGAAGTCTGAATGGACTTCCAACTGTTCATGAGATGTCTTTCTCTTGAGAGTAGGCGAGTCATCGATATTTCAGTGATAAATCCTTGATCAATCAGCATTATGGGTTATAGAAATTGTGTTTGCTCTGCTTAGGTATACTTATATAAATAAAGCTTACATTGATTAATCTGTGCAAGGAAGAAATACAATATTTTAAGGTATTGAAATATACAAAAGGTGAATGAAGCTGTTTTGCCAGACAAGACCAGACAGAGTCTCCAGTCGGTGCTAGTGCAGCTCCTTTTTTTATCTAATGCTGCTTATCCCTCATGGCCTGTGTTGAAATGTTAAACAGATGTTCTACCATGTCCATGGGCGCCAACTTGTCTCGATCTCCTGACCCCCCATTCCTCAGTCTGACTAATTGAGGCTTCAGGAGACTTTCCTTTGTTCGCAGAAATGCTATAAAAGGACTGAATTCAACCGAGTTGGGCAGAGGTTTTGCTTGAAATGTTGTGTTGACTCCATGGTCATATATGCCGGTGTAGTGTACTGCTAACGTTGTTGTAATCCTCATTATAATCAAGTGAATCTTCTCCAGATATAAATATATCTTTGATAAAATTGTTCCTGGTGTGTGCGGACACTCAATCTGTCTGCACCTTCATCAATTTTGGCATCCCTTTGTGGGCCACAATGCCCTGGGGTCGGAGGAACGGTGCAAGCACGGGTGAATGCCAAGAACTCAAACCGAGAGGTAAAGGTAATGATCTTCACCTACCAGTTGCCGTGCGCCTCTGCCCTGGTCCCATGGTAACGTGGCTTCGAATCATTCGAAGATTTATTATCTGCAGTGTTCATGGTGGTGTTAAGTTGAAATACCCATAGGTGAATCAAATCATAGGTGCAAATTGGGTGAAGCTGTAAGCTGCCGCCCTGGCGGTTTTACAGATAGGCTGAAACTAAGTTGCCATCTACCGACCTAAACGTGATCTAAACGCGACCGTTCACCACCAAACCCCACAGCTAAGAGAGCTTATCGGTGACCGTTCACATCCAGATCCAGAAACCGAGAGAAAGCCAAGAGAGAAAATGCTCATCTGTTCTTTAAGAAATCCCGAAACAGAGAGAAAGCCAATAGAGAAAATGAATGCGACCATTCGTTCTGAAATCCCGAAGCAGAGAGAGAAAATGTCGGCCCTCCAACTCCTTTGTACTCAAGGCTCTGACGTCATCCGATGCCGCCTGTACCTGCTCCTATCAGCCAGTCCCTCTCTTCGTTGCTCGAAAGATCTACCAATCCTGCTCTCCGGGACGTGGCCTCCCAGACCTGCCTGTTTGATGTAGTTATGTGGCGACTGGCAGTGCCAGTGGTAGTTAAATGTCTTGTTCCGGTTGCTTTTATTTAGTGTCATTTAATGTGCTATTTCCTGGCTTTGTGTGTGTGCTGTATTGTCATAAGGAACAGAGGAAAAAATACAGAGGCCATTTACATACAGGGGATTTACCATTAATCCCTAACTAATAAACATAACCCCACTCCTTTCATGGGGACACTTGTACGCACTAACACGACATCCGGTCTAAACAAATTTCCAACTTATGATACCTGGGGGTTCTTCTTCTTCAGCCTGACATACTGAGCATGGTAATCTACACCTGGACTAAGGTAATCATTGCCTGACCCCCACAAACGTAACAATATTATAACATACTTTTCTTCTTCCTCTTTAAAAAGTTGTCTTCGATTTACTCATCAAATCACTCCATTTCAAATATATATTCAATCTCTGAGAGTTCTTCATTTCTACATTCCCTAAACTCACCTACATTCCACCCCTCCTCTTAAATTTTCAAACGGATCTCTGACTTGAGAATCACAAGAAACTTATTTTGCAATAAATGTTCGTTTTTCCATTGATTGTCCAACACTTTCAAGAAATCCCAACTCGCCCCTCACATTCAAATCTCCCCTGTCGCCCCTCCCCTCCTAAACGCTCCTCTTGCCCCTCCCCTCCTAAACTCTCTCCTCGTTCCTCCCTTCCTAAACTCCCACCTCATCCCTCCCCTCCTAAACTCCACCCTCACACCTCCCCTCCTAAACTCTCTGCCAACCCCTCCCCTTCAAATCTCCCCCCTCACCCATCACCTCCAAAACTCCCCCCTCATGTCTCCCCTTCAAAACTTCCCCCTCTCCCCTCCCCTGCAAATCTCTCCACCCTCCATTTTTCTCCAATTCTTCCCTTTCACCCCTCCTCCTCAAAGAGGCCACCTCCCCACTTCCTCTCCCTTCCAACTCATACCTCCATCTCCAACCTTCTTCCTTGCACTGCTCCCCCCTCAAACAACACCTCACTGAGCCTCATCAAATCACCATCAAACCTTTTGTTCTCCTCATCCTTCCCTTTCTCCTAGCTCTTCTGAAATCTCCGACACACTATCAATAGCTCTCCCTACCTCCTAATCCTCTTCCTCATCTTACCCTACCCCTCCCCTCCCCTGTGCTCTATTCGATGCTACCCCCTTCCTCTTCCTCAATGGTATGGACCTCAAACACCCGGGGCCTTTGCTCAAACCTGATTGATCACTCCATACAGGTAGCTTCAGACCAACCATACATAACCTGCTTAACAGAAACTTTCCTCCTTCAAGATGTCCCTGATTCCTTAATATCTCTCCCTGGTTACTCCCTCCTCTGGTATGATAGACCTGAGCCTCGTCCTGGTGGTGGGGTTGCGATATTTATCAAAAACTCTCTTCCTCACTCTCCCTGCACGGCACTCTTTCCACCACACCCCAGGAGTACCTCTGGATACGGCTTCCCCTTCGCTTCCACCTTTTGTTCATATGTGTTTTGTACCGTCCACCAAACAGTGATAACTCCATTTATATGTCACTGTCTGACAACATGGACCAACTTCTATCCACTCATCCCAACTCTCTCTTCCTCATATGTGGCGACTTCAACTGTCATCATGCCAGCTGGCTGGGTGTGGCTACCTCTCACAACAGCTATGACACCTCAGCAAAGGACTTCTGCAACTCATGGGGACTGACACAATCTGTCAATTTCCCGCCCCGGATCTGTCAACCGAGCATCTTCTCTTCTTGACTTGGTTATGACTAACTTCCCTGCAAATGTCTGCTGCTCTCTTCATCTGCTCCAATCGGTTCTTCTATTCATTTGCTTGTTAAAGTGGATATCTCTCTGGCCATTCTCAGAGAGCCTCCTCATCGTCGATGAGTCTGGTATTTCACTCAGGCCGACTGGCATGGTCTTGAAGCAGCCATCAATCATCTGGACTGGTCTCCCATCTCTACTGCCTCTGACATCAACTATTCCAGGAAATTCTTCCAAAGTAAATTGCTCTCTCTCATGCTCAGATTTATCCCATCTCATCTTCAGTTGTCATACCCTTTCCTCACATCCATGGTACAGTGTATCTTGTTGTGAGGCAGTTGCCCAGAAACAACTTGCCTTCGCCTCATGGAAGGCAAATCCAACTGAAGCAAATCCAATTTCTCCATTCCTTTCACGACGCTCGGAACAATTGTGCGTCTACCCTCAGGAGAGCCAGGAAACAATATCTCTACTACTCTCAAGCCTGGTGTTGGCTTAGCACTCAGGGTTGCCGGTTTGGGATCCTCGGATCCTGGGTTTGAATCCCGGTCGATCGCTGAATTAACGCCAGGGGGGTTGACTCAGCCTGTCATCCTTCCGAGGTCGGCAAATTGAGTACCAGCCTGCTGGGATGAATGATCCCGGTGTGTACCCCGGTTTAGAATAGGCACACCGTATCCCTGCGCATCGTAAGAGGCGACTAAGGGTTGGCGTCAGGAAGGGCATCCGGCCATAAAAACATTGCCTCAAACAGGAAACCTTGATTGTCATGGGGCCCGCAAGGCTAACCCTTGCTCTAGCGGGGAAAATGGCCTTAAAACGATCATTCATTCATTCATTCTCAAGACTGAACTCTCATACCTGTCTCCCTCCTCCAAATTGTTGTGGCGTCTGGTCAAATATGTCTCTGGTGTTTGTTCCCCCTCCATCCCCTCCCTTAACTCAAATAGCTACACAGCTGACTGCACATGAAAAAGCTGAATGCCCCAACTCTGTGTTTGCCTCAAAATCTTGTGTCCCAAAACCGTCTCTCTCTGTCCCCACCTTACCCAGTCATACCGAGCTGCTCCTGGACTCTGTGTCTTTCTCTCCTGACAAGGTGGAGAGGTTTCTGTCAAACCTCGACTCTGATTCTGCAACGAGAGACTGCATCAGCCCACGGGTCCTAACATCCTGATCTGCTGCTTTATCTCACTCTCTCTCTGTTCTTTTCACCCTCTCTTTTGCTCAAGGCCATCTGCCATCTGCTTGGAAATCAGCAAACATTACCACTTTACACCAAAAATGTGCAAAAACAGATCCTTGCATCTACAGACCAATCAGCCTGCTCCCAATAATTATCAGCAAGGTCATGGAATCGATCATCGCTTCTGACATTAAATCTTTTCTCTTCTCCAATGGCTTGATGCCTGATCATCAATTTGGTTTCAGACCAGGTCACTCGACTCTGGACATGCTGCTTCTGCTGTCTCAACAATGGTCCTCAATGCCAAACTATTGGAAGGAGAAATTGAGGGAATAACACAAGACCTGGGGGAACGAATTGAAAAAGTAGCGGGGGAAAAGATGGCATTGGAAATTGAAAAGGATGCAACCCAGTCTGATAGACTTGGGGCACAGGAGAAGCCATGGGTGGCAGAATTTGAATTAAAACGGGGGGAGTTGACAGTGGGAATGGAAGAGTGTGAGATCCAAGCTGATGTGCTTCGGGCAAAGGAGAGTGAAAATTTAAATACGGCATGTTTGGAGGTAGATGGGGGAAACTAAAATGGGGAATGTTTGTTAAATGAGGACCTGGAAGGCTATCGGGCTGGTGTGGATGTCACAATGCACCAGCAGGGGGAGGAATTTGGAACTGTGCAGTGCCAGGTTGGTGGTTCAGAGCAACAGGTGGTAACAATATTGGAGGTCCATGTAGCGGAACTGGACCAGGTATGTATAGATGTAGGCCTGATGGGGCCAGAATTGATTGGGGATGGGGATAATGAGAATGAATTTGGACCAGAGAGGCCAGACACCTGTGACATCTCATTGAGGAAGGGATTGATCAGGTCCAAGAGAGTCTGGGGGATGAGGCGAGTCGGTCCATTGATGAGATGCAGGTGACCGAGGGGACCCTCACCACGAAACACGATTGGGTACAAGAGGCTCCGAAACTGAATACCCAGTTGGGGGGGTGTTTTGGCTCCGAGCTGGATTTGGACATGGAAGAGTCGGGAAATAGAGCCTTAGAAAAACTGGTCCCCACAATTAATTTGGAACAGCTGCAGGGAGGGGCAGAGCAACCCGAAGAAGGGGTTGTTTCCTGCAGCTGCGGTTGGACACACGAGGCCAAAATATTTAATAGGAAATTTAAAATTAAATTTAAATGGAAATTTGATTTGGACCAGCCTTGGAGGGAATTTGTCCCCAGGCTGCGGATTTTGGACCAGGAGAGGTCATTGGGGTCGGCCTCGTGTAAAAGTTGCCCCTTTGGGAATTGGGTTATGCCAGCCAGCTGGGGGTTGTGCTGGCAGGATTTGGATGTGGGGTCGGACCAAGGGTGACATGGTGCAACCTGGGCCACATGGGGGGGGGGGGGGTCTGGTGGAGTGTGGTGTCCCTTGTCCATCGGGGGCACCGCCCGAGCAAGTGTCTTGGGCCTGCAGGGTCACTGGACCCTAGTGGGGTTAAGACCACCAGCGGGTCCGAGGTGGCTTCTCACAGGTACCTAGGATGGTGTATAATGAGCACCACTAGGGGGAGGTGTTGTAAGTCACGCTTTGGTGGTGGCACCACGGACGGACAACTTGGGCCTGATGTGGTGACCCAACGGGCATGGGCCTGGCAGCCTCTCCCTGAGTTTCTGGGGCAGCCAGCATGTGGTGACCTGCCATGCTGTGCTGGTCTATGGACGCAGGTCGAACCGCATGGACAGGAATGTTATAGCCCACCACACAACCATTGGGGCACCTGTGGAACATGATGGTATGAGAATGATCTTCCACAGATGTGCTGTTGTGATTTGTGGACTCTCGGCTTGGGAAGAGAGCCATGGGTTTGATGAATTGGGAATTTATAATTGTATGGAGAAGCACCCTTCTTTGGGGAGATTAGTGAATTGTGAAAAAAAAATTCATGCGTAATGATAGGGATATTTTTAGACAGTAGTATGTAATAGATTAATCAAGAAATTCAATGTCCATAACCTTGTCAGAAGATGTATCACAAATTTTAATTCCCAAGGAGGACAACACTTTCTGTCTACAAGGAAATATACAGCAAGAAACAATAACCTTTAAACTATAGAAGAGCATATTACAATTCACAAATTACATTGCAAGATTCACAGAAGGTCCCAAGTGAAATCCTGGTACAGTAGAGATGTACATCAAAGGAAACATCATAGAGATAAAGTAGCATGCACAGTATACAGTCAACATACAGTGTAACCATACAGAATCGACCAGCCAAGTAAAACATCCTAAGTACAACATTTACAACATTACAAACCTAGTGAAAATCCTAAAGTACAACAAACCAACATCTTACAAATCCAGTGATAATCCTCCTATTTTGACGTCAGTTCTGACCTTTATACAATTTGAAGTGGGATGAGCAGGTGGAGGGGGAGGAGCGAAGAGAGGGGAGGAGAGCATTAGGATTGGTTGGGCAAAGTTTGGGTGGGAGGGAGCAAGGATCGGGGGATACAATGTGATTGGTCGAGTGAAATATTGAGATGAGAGTGCTCCCCGCCGAGAGCAGGTTTGCATTTCAAATTCTTTAATGCGGTTTTCTGTTTTCCCATTGTCTTCTGCCAGACATTTCGGAGCCAGCTTCCCTCTAATCTTGTATGAAGACTTCAAGAACAATTGAAGGTCATTCTCAGCGAAGTGGATATATCTTTTACTCATTTTCGACGCGACAAGAACAAAGATTACTTACTTTATATCTTTAACCATATTATCCTTAGTCATAATTAAATGATTACAGTGCCTTTATTGTTAAAACTATACCAAACGATTTACCATTCTGTGGTTTTATCTGTACTTAGTATGTATTATTTAATTATTTAACAAGAAAACAACATCTTTTGCTTCAATTTGCTTATGGAACTTCAGTAAGACATACTCTGTTGTGAAAATAAACAAGTCCACAACTTTGTCCCATAGGTAGGTTTAATCTCAATCAGATCTTTGGTATCATCCTGTAAAATACAATCATGCAATAGATATCAGGATCTTGGCATCATATAGAAATGATCGATCATATTAGTCAATACAAGCAAGCCTAGAATATGTGCGGGTACGTACCATACAAGACTACATGTCATAGTAAAATGTCACAGGAGTGGCTCAGCGTCGCGGACGTCCGAGGTCTTACAGACGCCCCTCAGCGGTTTAAGTGGGCATCACTCCTGGGTTCAACTTTAATACATTTTCACTACATTCTCCCCGCCGTTAGAACTACACTGCCGCTAGGCAGGAATCAAGCGTGCGTCAGCATTAATTGATTGGGGATGTCATTCCATGTCAGTCGTTCCATCCGTAGCGGTCAGGGTGGCGAATTACCTGGCCGGCACATGTCCGGAAACTACCGGGTACCGCATCCCCAAGCCCGGAGTCCCCCGCTTCGGAGTAGCTGCTGGAGGTAGGTGTTGGAGGGGGCACCACAGAGCCTACAGGCAGGGGAGTATTTGATGAAGGAAGGGACGGCAGATGTTCCATAGAGGAAGCTTTGGGAGAGTCCATAGACTCATAGATCGGTTCGTCGATATCCCTATAAGGGTCGATGACTCCACATGGGGCGAGATGGCATACGGAGACAGTGGACTCGCGTCCATCTGCCGTCATCACACGAGCATGCTCGGGATTAGCCTGGAGTACCTGCACCTTATCCACTAAGGGGTCGTACTTGCTTGTGCGAACTGCATGTTTGAGATAGGCCGGCCCCGGCCCAGCGAGCCAAATGGGGTAAAGATCGGATACTACCCGAGCTTCTAGGGTGGTGGAACAGTCTTTCGTGAGGAGTCCGGTTGGTGGCCGTACATAATAGAGCCCTGATCGAGTTCAGCGCCGCAGGCAGCGACCAAGCCCATTTATCGAGGCCACGGTTGAGGGTCCTGAGGCTTAGCATGACGGCCCTCCATATAATCCCATTGAAGCGTTCGACCTGCCCATTCGCCTGGGGTCTGTACGGTGTGGTGTAGCTCGAAGCGACATTATTTTGGAGCAGGTAACCTCTCACTTCCTGAGACAGGAACACCACACCCCGATCGGTATGCACGTAGGCCGGATACCCAAACATAGAAAACAAATTCTGCAGGCACCGTATGACCGTGGCAGCCGTCATATCCACGCACGTGTAAGCAAAAGGGAATCGCGAGTACTCATCAACGATAGTGAGCAGATAACGAGAGTTACTCGACACCGGCAGTGGCCCTTTGGAATCCATTGCCAATCTCTCCCACGGTCTAGTAGCCCTAACCAGCGTCCCCATGGGAGGGTTGTAAAAACGCGGTTTGAGATCCGCACATATAGCGCAGTCGCAGCAGATCCAGTGAATGTCCTCAATCGAGTATGGCAGATTACCACTACGCACAAAATGAGCGAAACGTGTCACCCCAGGATGACACATAGTGCCGTGCAAAGTGCGCAGACCCTCCAGAGTTATGATACCCACGCACGTAGCCGGCCTCGATAAGGCGTCGGCGACCGGGTTATCCTTCCCCGGGCGATATTTGATGGTGTAGCAGAAGTCGGCGAGTTCGATACGCCAGCGAGTGATTTTCTCATTCTTAATGTGCTGAGCATGTAAGGTGTCGTACATGAACGCTACGCTTTGTTGGTCCGTGATGATTTTGAAGCATCACCCGAGTAAGTACGGTCGCCATCGCCGAATCGACTCGACGATCGCGTACGCTTCCTTTTCGACAGACGAATGCCTCCACTCAGCGGAGGTGAGAGTCCGTGAAAAGAAAGCCACAGGGTGCCCCACCTGGGAGAGTGTCGCCACTATCGCATGATCCGAGGCATCACTTTCCAAGACTAAAGATTTGCTCTCGTCGATCGTCGCCACAGCGGCGCCAGCGATGTCGGCCTTAAGGCCCCCAAAGGCTGCCAAGGCGGCTGGGCTCATGGGGAACGTGTCGCAGGCCACAAGAGGGCAGAGCTTTGCAGAGAAATTTTGCACCCACTTAGAATAATGGGCGAACAGCCCGAGGTCACGCTTCAGCGAAGCTTGATCGCTAGGCGGAGCCATATCGAGCAAAGGTCGCAGACGCTTCTTATCTGGAGCAACAGAGCCATGGGTCATGGTGTACCCCAGAAGATCTATCGTGCGTAGAGAGTAACGACACTTAGCCTCATTCATGGTTAGGCGATACCTCTGCGCGACCTCGAGGAAGCGCTTCAGATTAGCATCATGATGCCCCTGGTCATACCCACAAACCGTAAGATTGTCCAGATATACAAAGACATCTGTCAAGTTCTCCTTTGTAACGAGGTCGTCCATAGCCCTCTGAAAACAGGCAAACCTGTTCGTCACCCCCAAAAGGTAGTCGGGTGAACTGGTATAACCTTTGACCCAATTCAAAGGCGGTATAGATGCGATCAGCCCTAGAGATGGGGATCTGATGATACGCACTACGCAGATCGAGAGTGCTGTAGACTGGGTACTGGGCCACCTGTCGTACAAGCGTGTCCATCCCCGGTAGGGGGTAGGCATCCAGCTGAGTAAAGCGATTAATCATCTGTGAATAATCGATTACCATGCGTCGGCGATGCGCTTCACTTCGCACCACTAGGACCTGGGCCCACCACGGCGACCGGCTGGGTTCTATGATACCTTTCTTTAAGAGCTGGGCCGTTTCTTCCGCAATGAATTGCACGTCTGCTCGTGAGTAGCGCCGTGATTTCACCGCTACGGGAGTGCAGTCAGTGGTCAGGTTGGGGAACAGCGAAAGGGGCTCAATTTCCATTTTCGCGAGTGCACACACAGCAAGCGTGTCAGTCCCACCGAATTCCATTTCCAAACGTCCGTGTCGTTTAAGAAAATCGTGTCCTAACAGAATGTCAGCACATAAAGCAGGTAAGACTATAAGATGTACATTTGGAAACATGCGTCCCTTTATCACAAGTTTCAATCGACATTCCCCTTTTGTGCTGAGCCTAAGCCCCTGGGAGGCCATAAAGATCTGTCGTGTTGTCCCGAGGACCGGCCATCCATGTTTACGCACTAGTCGATGATCGATAAAACTATCCATAGACCCCGTGTCGACTAAAGCCTGCGCAAAAACGCCTTCGACCATGAGTGGAATAATTGCCTGAGCAAGGCCGGAAGATCCGGCAGGTATTGAGCCATCCGAGCGAGAAGATCGCGCCTCGCATGTGGATCCCACGCCGGCTGCAGTTTTCCGGTCGTTTGAGCAGCTTCCGGAGGGCACTCGTGTCAAAGGCAGAGTTGGTTGTGCCAAAGCAGGAGCGTCAGGAGCTTGTAGTCCGTACGAGCTGCCGTCAGGGGGCGCTCGTGTCACGCGAGAAGGATCGCAGCCAACTGTAGTTTCACGTGCTGAAGCAAGAGCGTGTAGTTCGTACGAGCTGCCGTCAGATGGCGCTCGTGTCACGTGCATTGTTTGCCGTGTCAAAGCAGGAGCTTGTCGATTGTTTGAGTTGCCTTCGGAGGGCGTTCGGATTCCAGTCAAGGACGGTCGCTCCGCGGTCGGTCGTGTTCGCGCCATTTGTTTTGACGGCTAGATGTATCTCACCAAGGTCGAGCATGCAGCCAGGGGCCCACGAGGAGGAGGACCGCTCATCAAAGTCGGGTGAGGCACCCCGCTCTGTGCTCGGTCTGTTGGCTCGGCGATAAGCCCATTCAAGGTCGCGCGAGTTCGAGCGCCCCGCGCGGTATTTCGGCAGACTTTTGCAAAATGTCCTTTAGTCGAACACAAATGGCATATTGCTTCCCGAGCCGGACACGCTGACCTGGGATGCTGTCGATTGCCACAGAATTAAACGTAGCATTTCATACAGGCCTTGGCCTGGCCGCCGTAGCCGCAGCCAAGCCGGAATCCGAGTCCACCTCGGGAGCGGCCAAGGGCTCCGCTAGCGTGGTCGAGTCCGCTCCCGTATCCTCGGCGGTAGCCCTCTCTGATCACGCGAGTTGAGAAGTCACCGCGATGACCCGTGTGTGGTCATAGGCGGTAGATTGTTCCCGGGCCTCAGTGTAGACGTGTGCCACCCGTAGAGCCTCCGTGAATGTCAGGTCAGCTGTCTCCAAAAGTCTTAGCCTGAGAGCAGGAGAGCCGATCCCAGAGACAAAAGCGTCTCGGACAAGATCGTCTTGGACTTGCTTGTGAGTGCGGACCTCTTGGGTACTGTCCGCAAGTAGTTGTTGTAGCTCCTGGGCGAAGCGGTCTATCGACTCGGTGGGCTGTTGTCGCCGCGATGAGAGCAGATACCTGGTGTACACCACGCTCCGTTTCTTAATGTAAATTCGCTTTAGCTCTGCTACAGCGGCATTGTACGTCGTACATCGTTCGATGCTCCTGTAGAAGTGGTGGTCCACTTTAGTCTGCAGCACGTCAAGTTTCGTTTCAGCAGTGGGAACGGTATCCTGGGCTTTGAACTGGTTCTCCAGTGGCCTGAGCCAGTGAGTTAACTCTGAGCCCGAATCCGCAGCTTGTGGGTCGGCGCTGAATGTCGGTACATGGATCATCTTGTGTCCCGCCATTTCCGTAGATCTTGATTGAGATTAAATGTTGTGAAAATAAACCAAGTCCACAACTTTGTCCCATAGGTAGGTTTAATCTCAATCAGATCTTTGGTATCATCCTGTAAAATACAATCATGCAATAGATATCAGGATCTTGGCATCATATAGAAATGATCGATCATATTAGTCAATACAAGCAAGCCTAGAATATGTGCGGGTACGTACCATACAAGACTACATGTCATAGTAAAATGTCACAGGAGTGGCTCAGGGTCGCGGACGTCCGAGGTCTTATAGACGCCCCTCAGCGGTTTAAGTGGGCATCACTCCTGGGTTCAACTTTAATACATTTTCACTAGATACTCGATCTAACATTACATTATTTCCAAAAAACCCTATTTGTAATCATATTACCCTCAGTCATAAAAATGATTTTACCATTCTGTGTAATTCATTTATTGTTAACATCATTGTTTCCACAGGACCTGAGTATTGTGCCAGTTGATGCAAGGATTATCATACCATATTGCAAATTGACACAATAGTAACATGATAACTTAATAAATCATGTTAAACTTGAAACAGGTATGCAATTAAATAAGAAAGTCCTTATTTAATAAATAGGTATTTACTTCAAAATTTTTCATAATTAAAAACCCATATGTAGTTTTGTCAAGATTTAAAACTCAGAAGTTCAATTTGTTGCAGGCGGAACTTTGTTGCCTTGGGGAAATCACTCGGTAGCTATGACAACCACATTTTTTGTCAACCTGCAAAATCATCTTTTCCTTCATAAGTCAAAAGATCATTATAATATGATCAAACCGGAAACCAGGTTTGTCAAAAGCCAGGTTTGTCAAAATCAAAGTCAAAAGCTAACCGGAAGCCAGGACATCAAGCCCGACTGCTGACAACCCCGAGTTGGGAAGCACACGGGTCGGGCAGGCCGAGGCCATGCCCCGAGGAGCCATGATTGGGCAAGATTTTGATATATATATATATATATATATATATATATATATTGTTGCGGTTTTGGAATAAAGGATAACCCGCACCACAACGTAGGTAGACGCACCACAACATGTAGCCTCGCGATGGTATAGTTATTTCTTAGTAAATGTAAGGTAGTCTCCTTTCCTGTGTTAGTTTTGCGTTGAGCAGGCCGGTGAGTAGGGTGTTCTTTTGGGCTGGAAATGCCACGTGGTAGGCCTTCAACAAGTCTGGCAAGGCCGAAGGGAGGAGCTGCAGGGGGAGTGGCTGGTAAGCGCGTGCCCCCAATCAGAGCCCGAGGGGAGTGGCTAACCACGGCAATGGGAGGCGGAGCATGGAACATTCGGGTAGGGCCGGGCGGAGCCATAAAACCCTGCTCCGGGCCCCCCCCACCCCCCCGCCGCCTCAGTTCAGAGTCGGAGAGGGGGTGCCCCAGAGAGTTGAGAGTTGCGCAGCCCAGGAGTCGAGTTGAGTGAGAGCTTGAGTGAGTCAGTCAATCACCCAGCCCTGGAACAATTGCCTGTTATCATCTTTTCACACGAACTTGCCCCGTGCCCTGCGCTCTGTGCTGTATTAATCGCGCTCGTGAAGACGACCCGTTCCGGGCCACAGACGCGCGATCTCTTCCTGCCTGGTTTTCCTGCACGTGTCGTGACCACCAGAGGGCCACGCCGAGCGAGCTGTCCGGAGTGGACGACGCCAGGCGCGTTTGGCGCACGAATTTCCTTTCTTCTTCTCCCCGTGTGCGTGAGTGGGCCCTGTGTCTGAGGATAAGTTAAAACGGTTAAGCCTCTGCTCTGTGTCCCCTTTCCTTCATCCTGATCATTGTACATAAATAATAAATTGTGTTATTCCTCTTATTTGACTGTTCCCGTCCCTTCCATTAATTGGCCTCGCATGGTACGTATAGAACCGCTCGAATCGGGTTCCATAAAAGTAACGGCACGACTCACGTGATACGCATACCGCTCGGGCGTACTCGATTAAGCGTGGCTCGTGCGAGGTCCGGTCCCCACTTTCGTGGCAGCGTGGGTTAAAGGTACGTGCGGCGTCGACCCTTTTTCACACTTGCTGCGGAAGTGGCTATTCGGCCTCATGGACACGAAGACCCAAGGGGAAAAAAGAGGTTTAATCCCCTCCCCCTTTGTAACGGGAACGGGCTTCGGGAGATCCGCAACAACATATATATACTTATACATATATATATATTTTTTGTTTACAAGATCGAGGCTTATGTAAGAGCCAACATTAATCACAGAAAAAAACCCGACACAAAACATACAATAAAGGGAGCGGGAGACAAGATGGGGAGAGACAGGGCAGCACAAAGTACAGCAGCAGAAACAGGTACACTGGGAGATCTGTGGGAGGGAGAGGGTTTGGGGGGAAGAGGCATGGGAAGGGGGGGGGGCGGGTGGTGGAGGTATAAAACACATGGACCCTGCTAGGACTTCCAGGAAAGAGGTTGGTATTTCAAAAAGTGGCTCTGGGGTGAATTGACGGGACAGATAAGATCAAGGTTTTGAATGGGGGGGGGGGGGGGGGGGGTGGGGAGATAAGAGATGATGGTGATCAGCTGTTTTAAAGACCTGGAGGGAGGAGTCGGATTGAAGAGAGTGATTGAGTTTGTTCCAGAGGCGGCAGAAAAGAGGAATGAAAGAGTGAAGGTGAGCAGAGAGTCTTGATTTTGGCAGTTTCACCAGAAGAGAGCTGCAGGCAGATCTTGAGCGACTTGTCGGAGTACTTGGGACAGAGCACAGACAGGGTTGCGGGGGTGGGGGGGGGGGGGGGGTTGGCCAGTGAAGAGTCGGTAGAAGACAGAAAGACCACCAACCTGCCTGCAGTGAGTGAGTGAAAGGCCCTCACAATCGGCTTCATCGCGGGAGATTCCAATGATTCTGAAAGCTTTGGTTTCAACAGCGTGAAGCCGAGCTAGGTGTGAGGCAGGAGCACCATCCCAGATGGGAGAGCAGTATTCCATTGAGCTGCGGATGAAAGCCTTGTATGTGGTTGGGAGGTCAGGTGTGCCAAGGAAGGACTTCACACGGCGGAGAGTGCCCAGTCTGCGACTGGCTTTGGAGGCCAGCTTGGTAATGTGTTTTTCCCAGGAAAGATCATGGCAGACTATGAGCCCAAAAGATTGAGTGACAGAACTTCTTGGAGAAGATTGTTGAGAAAGTAGATGGGAGGGTTGTCCAGAATGTCTTTTCGAAGAGACATATGAAGAGTGTGAGATTTGTCAGGATTGAAAGACATGTTCCACTTGTTTGACCAATCTGTGATTTTGTCCAGGTCTGCAGAGAGTGAGGCGGCTGCAGACCGCCGGTCTGAGGGATGAGGAATGGAGCGGCAGAGAGTGGAGTCATCAGCAAAGAGATGGAGAGGATTTTCTAGAGAGTCGGAGAGATCATTGATGAAGACCAGAAAAAGCACAGGGCCCAGAACACTGCTTTGGGGTACTCCAGCCTGAACAGGAAGGGGAGATGAGAGAAATCAATTCAGGGCCACATGTTGACTATGACCAGAGAGAAAGTCTGCAAGCCATACGTGGAGATTTCTATGGATACCATAGGATGAGAGTTTGGTCAGCAGGGCGTGGTGCCAGACCGTATCGAAGGCACGTGATATGTCAAGGGAGACAGCTCTAATTTCCTGTTTGACATTGAGGACCTCCATCCATTGTGGAGACAGCAGAAGCAGGATGTCCAGAGTAGAATGACCTGGTCTGAATCCAAATTGATGATCAGAGGTCATACCATTGGAGTAGAGGAAGGATTTCCATACCCGAAGCAATGATGGATTCCATGACTTTGCTGATGATTGAGAGCAGGCTGTTTGGTCTGTATTTGCAAGGATCTGTTTTTGCACCTTTTTGTGTACAGCGGTAATGTTTGCTGATTTCTAAGCTTAAGATAGATGACCTTGAGCAAAAGAGAGGATGAAGAGAACAGAGAAAGGGTGTGAAAGATGGTCAGAGCAGGATTTTCGGACCCGTGGGCTGATGCCGTCTGGTCCAGTTGCAGAATCAGAGTCGAGGATTGACAGAAACTTCTCCACCTTGTCAGGGGAGAAGGACACAGAGTCCAGGAGCAGTTGGGTTCGACTGGGTATCGTGGGTACAGAGAGAGAGAGAGAGATGGGTTTGGGACACAAGATTTTGAGGCAAACACAGAGTTGAGGCATTCAGCTTTTTGATGTGTGGAGTCAGCTGTACAGGAAGGAAGGAAGGAAGGGCATCCGGCCATAAAAACATTGCCTCAAACAGGGAACCATGATTGTCATGGGGCCCCCAAGGCTAACCCCCGCTCTAGCGGGGAAACTGGCCTTAAAACTATCATTCATTCATTTTCATTCATTCATTCAGTCAGCTGTGTAGCCGTTTGAGGTAAGGGAGGGGATGGAGGGAGAACAAACATCAGAAGCAAATTTGACCAGATGCCACCAGGATTTTGAAGAGGGAGACAGGTTTGAGAATTCATTCTTGAGAGTAGAGAGATATTGTTTCCTGGTTCTCCTGAAGGTAGACACCCACTTGTTCCGTGCTTTGTAAAAGGAAATGAGATTTCCTTCCGTTGGATCTGCCTTCCAAAAATCACTTTTCGCCATATCTCCCAATAGTGAGGAATCACTTAAAAAAATTCGACTCGCCGGATCCGTATCCGGATCTTCACCAAATATAATCATTTAGTCCTTGTCACATACGCTACCTCTCTACCAAATTTTGTCTGAAGCCGTCCACAACCTTTTGAGATATCTTGTTCACAGACAGATATATACACACAAAAAGCCAAACAGACAGACGGGGATGAAAACAACACAAAACATGTGGTTTGGCCGCCATATTTGTTTTAACACAAAAGCCTAAAAAAAAAAAAAAATCGTTTTGCTCTAAAACGGCTAAACAGACAGAGGCAAAACATTACATACATAATCGCATACCCATGACGAACAAAAAGATCTGCGACCATGATGTCATAGGTCACACGGTTTGGCGGCTATGATTTTTTGAAATGGTAGCACCTGCAATGAACCTTGGGGGATATATATATATATATATATATATATATATATATATATATATACTGAATTCAGTTTTATAATGAGGATGTAAGGGACACGCATGTCTGTTGAAAGTGGGGTTGTACAAAATAATGAAAGAATGTACAAAAATACGCGACAAAATACACCTCACAAACAAGTCCTGGTGAGGCTCTGCAATCTCTGATTGTTCTTTCTTGTTTCCGATGCAGGGTGATTCGTCAATTTTTTTTTTTTTTTTTTTTTTTTTGTATACAAGATCGAGGCTCGTGAAAGAGCTAACATTAATCACACAAAAAGACAAACCGACACACAAAACACAAAAAACAAGGGGAGCGGCAGACACGATGGGGAGAGAGGGGGAAGGACACAAAAGAGGGGGGGAAGAGGGGGGAAGGACACAAACACAACATTTGAGAGCAGGGACATCGGGAGGACTTGGGGGGAGGTGGGAGAGGAATAAAACATATGAACACTGCAAGGACTCTGGGGTGAATTACCGGTTGTAGAAAAGATCAAGGTTTTCGATGGGGGAAGATAAGAGATGGTGGTGAACAGCTGTTTTAAAGACCTGGAGGGAGGAGTGGGATTGAAGGGAGTGGGGGAGTTTGTTCCAGAGGCGGGAGAAAAGGGGAATGAAAGAGTGAAGGTGAGCAGAGAGCCTAGACTTTGGCAGTTTAACCATAAGAGGGTTGCAGGCAGATCTTGTGCGACTTGAAGGAATATTGGGGGGACAGAGCACAGAGAGAGCTGGGGGAGCAAGGCCGGAGAGGAGTCGGTAGAAGACAGAAAGACCACCAACCTGCCTGCGGTGAGTGAGTGAAAGGCCCTCGGTTTTGACTACATCGCAGGAGATTCCAATGATTCTGAAAGCTTTGGCCTCAACAGCGTGAAGCCGAGCAAGGTGTGAGGCAGGAGCACCAGCCCAGAGGGGGGAACAGTAATTCCATTGAGCTGCGGATGAAAGCCTTGTATGTGGTGAGGAGCTCAGGTGTGCCAAGGAAGGACTTCGCACGACGGAGGATGCCCAGTCGGCGACTGGCTTTGGAGGCCAGCTTGGAAGTGTGGTTTTCCCAAGAAAGATCATGGCAGATAGTGAGACCCAAAAGCTTGAGCGACAGAACTTCTTGGAGAGGATTGTTGAGAAAGTAGATGGGAGGGTTGTCCAGTCGGTCCTTTCGGAGAGACATTGTAAGAGTGTGAGATTTGTCACGATTGAAAGACATGTTCCACTTGTTTGACCAGTCTGTGATTTTGTCCAGGTCTGCAGAGAGTGAGGAGGCTGCAGACTGCCGATCTGAGTGATGAGGAATGGAGCGACAGAGATATGTGTGTGATGTCCCTCGGATGGGCGTTAAACTGAGTGTCCCAGCTGCCAGCATTTGTTGGTGGACTTTGAAGATCCCATGGTATCTTCTCTGAAGAGTAGGCACCCTGGCCAAATTTTGGCTCTTCTGTGTCGGAGTTGTGACCCATCCAGGATTGTAACCCTTGCCAAGAAACTGCTTCGGGAGAATCGATACTGTATCGATCATAATACATGACAAGTTTAGGCTGGTTGGGAATGTCCATGTTTAAGAAGAAAGACACATCCAACCAAAGAAAATATAATAACAAACAGATGAGAGCAGACCCAGTCATACCAAATTGGCAGGTAAGGCCTTAGTACATCGTACACTATTTTTATTTTTATTTTTTTGGATACAAGATCGAGGCTCGTGTAAGAGCTAACATTAATGACAAAAAAACAACAACAAACGGACACATAAGATGAAATAAAGGGAACGGGAGAGAGGGGGAAGCACACAAGTACAACATTTGAGAGCAGGGACATCGGGAGATCTGTGGGAGGGAGAGGGCTTGGGGGGAGGAGGCAAGGGAAGGAGGGTGGGGGGGGGGTGGGAGAGGTAAAAAAAAAACACTTAGACACTGCTGGGACTTCCAGGAAAGAAGTCGGTAAAACTCTTCGTACAAATTGGCAGGTAAGGTCTTAGTAAAGCATTATTTGGTCAAATGAGCCTTTTTTCCTACGTCTGTATATTTTTCCCACATTACTTTGCAAGGACTGCCCAATGGCCATGAATGAAGATGGAGTCCAAAATAGCTGGACGTGTGAGGTATACCGAGGAAAGAAGCAGCAGAATCGAGCGAGGCATGTTTGTATGCATGAGACACATCAGGCATCATTGGCTCCACCAATTACCTGTGCAGGCCAGGTAATCGTTAAGGATCTCAGATGCAAATTGATTTTGTGTGTGGAGAGCACAGTTGATGCTCCAACAATAACGAAATCCTTTACTTTGGGGAAAACTACCTCTGGATTTTTTTTATGCTCGAGTGCAATGCTGTAAAGTGAATGAGAGAATACGGACAGTCTATCTATTACGTACGCTAATATTCCTGAAACTATGAGCTCATTTCTGTATGGACTTCACTTTGTGCACGGGGCCATTGTCATGCTGAAATAGCAAAGGGCCTTCCCAAAACTGTTGCCATAAAGTTGGAAGCACACAATCGTCTAGTATGTCATTGTATGCTGTAGCGTTAAGATTTCCCTTCACTGGAACCAAGGGGCCAAGCCCGAACCATGAAAAACAGCCCCAGACCATTATTCATCCTCCATCAAACTTTACAGTTGGCATTATGTATTCGGGCAGGCAACGTACTCCTGGCATCTGCCAAACCCAGATTCATCAGTCGGATTGTCAGATGGTGAAGCGTGATTCATCACTCCAGAGAACGTGTTTCCACTGCTCCAGATTCCAATGGAGGCGAGCTTTACACCACTCCAGCTGACGCTTGCCATTGCGCATGGTGATCTTAGGCTTGTGTGCGGCTGCTCTGCCATGGAATCCCATTTCATGAAACTCTCGACGAACAGTTGTTGTGCTGACGTTGCTTCCAGAGGCAGTTTGGAACTCAGTAGTGAGTGTTGCAACCGAGAACAGACGATTTTTTTTTTATCCGCTACACTCTTCAGCACTCGGCGGTCCTGTTCTGTGAGCTTGCGTGGTCTACCACTTATTGGCTAAGCTGTTGTTGCTCCTAGACGTTTCCACATCTCAATAACAGCACTTACAGTTGACCGGGGCAGCTCCAGCAGGGAAGAAATTTGACGAACTGACTTGTTGGAAAGGTGGCATCCTATGAGGGTGCCACGTTGAAAGTCACAGCTCTTCAGTACGGCCCATTCTCCTGCCATTGTTTGTCTATGGTGATTGCATGGCTGTGTGCTTGATTGTATATACCTGTCAGCAATGGGTGTGGCTGAAACAGCCGAATCCACTAATTAGAAGTGGTGTCCGCATACTTTTGACCATGTGTTGTATGTCCATCTCTGAATGTTTTGACTACCTGGTAAGAGGCCACCTATTGTGTGGGTTGTGGGTCTATGCATCCATGATTCATATGGAAATGGGAGTGTTCCAGACCAGCGTGTACAGGCTAGGGAAGGGGAGTGTTCACATTTCTGCCGTGCTTGCAAACAAAGTAAATTTATATCACTCCTAATGGGAGGTTTTTACTGTGGTTCTGTTGTTTGAATGTTCAACTCGAATTTAGTTTGTCTGCCCATTCCCAGCATGGGAACTCTACTCCGCCATCAATGGAGCTGTTCGGAATTGGAAATGGATGAATGTATTAATGAATAAACATCGGCAGTGTTTTGTAGACGATAAAACAAAGCACGTTCTCTGCCACGAGGGTACAGCAGCACTCATCTGGCACAGCGGGAGTGTGGGGGGGGGGGGGGGGTGGGGAGCACGGGCGCCTTGGCAGGGTTATGAGATGCAATGGGATTAGGCTTTTTGTGTTCACACCTGTCCTAACAAGGTTGGGGGGGGGGGGGGGGGGAGAAGGGGAAGGGAGGAAGGAGATATATAGGAGGGGATCCCATGAAAGCGAGGTAAATCCGTGATTTTTCCTTCTGGGTTTGATCAGCCACCCCAACTGTCAGTGACATATTTCGTTGAGCAAGTCATCCACGCAGACTGTTTTACTTGGTGGACTCCGTTTGGCTTCCGCCGCTCAACAGCTGCTCGAGAATCACTCTGGGCCTCGTTTGTGAGACCAAGCTGAGCTGATTGTCAATGATCTGAGCTGGGGAAATGCATTGTCAATGATGCAGTCAGCAACGAACAATGCATTGTCAATGATTCAGTCAGCAATGAGCGATGCATTGTCAATGATTCAGTCAGCAACGAACAATGCATTGTCAATGATTCAGTCAGCAACGAGCGATGCATTGTCAATGATTCAGTCAGCAACGAGTGATGCATTGTCAATGATTCAGTCAGCAACGAACAATGCATTGTCAATGATTCAGTCAGCAACGAGCGATGCATTGTCAATGATGCAGTCAGCAACGAACAATGCATTGTCAATGATTCAGTCAGCAATGAGCGATGCATTGTCAATGATTCAGTCAGCAACGAACAATGCATTGTCAATGATTCAGTCAGCAACGAGCGATGCATTGTCAATGATTCAGTCAGCAACGAGTGATGCATTGTCAATGATTCAGTCAGCAACGAGTGATGCATTGTCAATGATTCAGTCAGCAACGAACAATGCATTGTCAATGATTCAGTCAGCAACGAGCGATGCATTGTCAATGATTCAGTCAGCAACGAGTGATGCATTGTCAATGATTCAGTCAGCAACGAACAATGCATTGTCAATGATTCAGTCAGCAATGAGCGATGCATTGTCAATGATTCAGTCAGCAATGAGCGATGCATTGTCAATGATGCAGTCAGCAACGAACAATGCATTGTCAATGATTCAGTCAGCAATGAGCGATGCATTGTCAATGATTCAGTCAGCAACGAGTGATGCATTGTCAATGATTCAGTCAGCAACGAACAATGCATTGTCAATGATTCAGTCAGCAACGAGCGATGCATTGTCAATGATGCAGTCAGCAACGAACAATGCATTGTCAATGATTCAGTCAGCAATGAGCGATGCATTGTCAATGATTCAGTCAGCAACGAACAATGCATTGTCAATGATTCAGTCAGCAACGAGCGATGCATTGTCAATGATTCAGTCAGCAACGAGTGATGCATTGTCAATGATTCAGTCAGCAACGAGTGATGCATTGTCAATGATTCAGTCAGCAATGAACAATGCATTGTCAATGATTCAGTCAGCAACGAGCGATGCATTGTCAATGATTCAGTCAGCAACGAGCGATGCATTGTCAATGATGCAGTCAGCAATGAGCGATGCATTGTCAATGATTCAGTCAGCAACGAACAATGCATTGTCAATGATTCAGTCAGCAACGAGCGATGCATTGTCAATGATTCAGTCAGCAATGAGCGATGCATTGTCAATGATTCAGTCAGCAATGAGCGATGCATTGTCAATGATTCAGTCAGCAACAAACAATGGATTGTCAATGACGCAGTCAGCAACAAACAATGCATTGTCAATGATTCAGTCAGCAACGAGCGATGCATTGTCAATTATTCAGTCAGCAACGAGTGATGCATTGTCAATGATTCAGTCAGCAATGAGCGATGCATTGTCAATGATTCAGTCAGCAACAAACAATGCATTGTCAATGATTCAGTCAGCAACGAACGATGCATTGTAAACGACTCAGTCAGCAACGAGCAATGCATTGACAATCATTCGGTCAGCAACGAGTGATGCATTGTCAATGACTCGGTCAACAACGAGTGATGCATTGTCAACGACTCAGTCAGAAACGAGCGATGCATTGTCAATGACTAGGTCAGCAACAAGCAAAGCATTGTCAATGACTAGGTCAGCAACAAGCAATGCATTGTCAACGACTCAGTCAGCAACGAGCAATGCATTGTCAATCATTCGGTCAACAACGAGCGATGCATTGTCAATGACTCGGTCAGCAACGAGTGATGCATTGTCAATGACTAGGTCAGCAACAAGCAATGCATTGTCAATGACTCAGTCAACAACTAGCGATGCATTGCTAATGATTCGGTTAGCAACAAACAATGCATTGTCAACGACTAGGTCAGCAACAAGCAATGCATTGTGAATGACCCAGTCAGCAACGAGCGGTGCATTGTCATCAACTCAGTCAGCAATGAATGGTGCATTGTCAAGGACTCAGTCAGGAACAAGCAATGCATTGTCAATGACTCAGTCAGCAACGAGTAATGCATTGTCAACGACTCAGTCAGCAACGAGCAATGCATTGTCAATTATTTGGTCAACAACGAGTGATTCATTGTCAGCGACTCAGTCAGCAACGAGCGATGCATTGTCAACGACTAGGTCAGCAACAAGCAATGCATTGTCAACGACTGTCAGCAATGAGTGGTGCATTGTCCTCAACTCAGTCAGCAATGAATTGTGCATTGTCATCGACGTAGTCAGCAACGAGCAATGCATTCTCAACGTCTCAGTCAGCAATGAGCGATGCATTGTCAACGAACCAGACAGTAATGAGTGATGCATTGTTAACAAATCGGTCAGAAACGAGCGATGCATTGTCAACGACTTCGACAGAAATGAACGATGCATTGTCAACGACTCAGTCAGCAACGAGCAATGCATTGTGACTGTCAATGAGCGATGCATTGTAAACAAATTGGTCAGCATCGAGTAATGCATTGTCAACGACTAGGTCAGCAACGGGCAATGCATTGTCAATGACTCAGTCAGCAACGAACGATGCATTGTCCACGACTTAGTCAGCAACGAGCGACGCATTGTCAAAGACCGTCAAAGAGCGATTCATTGTCAACGAATCGGTCAACAATGAGCGACGCATTGTCAATGACTCAATCAGCAACAAGCGATGCATTGTGAACGACTCAGTCAACAACGAGAGTAGGAGAAGAATGTTCGTTCTGGCTCACCTCAACTTTAACATGTAAGTGAATGGGGAAAGCGCATTGAAACTCACTAAATCACCCTTTTTTCCCCCTTCAACGAAGCCCATTTACCAACTATTAAAACACATTGAAGTCAATGGTCTGCATTTAGCTTATTAACGCTCCCCGTTATTCATTATACTCGTACAGAGACCCAACGAATATTTGTGCTTCATTTTTAGGTAATAGCTTAACTCTCTTAAAAGAACAATCACCATCTAAAATATTGATAAATATAACATTAGAATGTAACTCTTTTTTTTTTCTTTTTCTTTTTTGTATACAAGATCGAGGCTCGTGAAATAGCGAACATTAATCACACAGAAAGACAAACCTACACATAGAACATATAACATCGGGAGCGGTAGACAAGATGGGGAGAGAGGGTGAAGGACACAAACACAACATTTGAGAGCAGGGACCGAGAGACATGGAGACATTGAGAGATCTGTGGGAGGGATAGGGCTTTGGGGGGAGGCATGGGGAGGGGGGGGGGGGTGGAAGAGGTATAAAACATATGGACACTGCCAGGACTTCCAGGAAAGAAGTTGTAATTTCAAACAAGGTGGATCTGGGGTGAATTAGTGGGGGTAGAAAAGATCAAGGTTTTGGATGGGGGAAGATAAGAGATGGTGGTGAACAGCTGTTTTAAAGACCTGGAGGGAGGAGTGGGATTGAAGGGAGTGGGGGAGTTTGTTCCAGAGGCGGGAGAAAAGAGGAATGAAAGAGTGAAGGTGAGCAGAGAGCCGAGATTTCGGCAGTTTAACCATCAGAGGGTTGCTGGCAGATCTTGTGCGACCTGCAGGAATATTTGGAGGACAGAGCACAGAGAGAGCTGGGGGTGCAAGGCCGGAGAGGAGTCGGTAGAAGACAGAAAGACCACCTGCCTGCCTGCGGTGAGTGAGTGAAAGGCCCTCAGAGATAGCTTCATCGCGGGAGATTCCAATGATTCTGAAAAATCATTTCGGTTTAGGTAGCGCCGTTGAGCTAATATGAAATGATAAACTTCTCTTAATGACCCTGTCTGAAATGCCCCAGTGCCACATACCATTTTGAGATTATTGTAAATTAATTTCCCCCCAATCTCTTGACAACCATAAACGTTTTCTGACCACTCTACGATAT
The DNA here is from genome assembly GCF_964187855.1 of Myxine glutinosa. Taxonomy (NCBI): domain Eukaryota; kingdom Metazoa; phylum Chordata; class Myxini; order Myxiniformes; family Myxinidae; genus Myxine; species Myxine glutinosa. The sequence continues at coordinate 1,972,218 of NC_136269.1, forward strand.
TACCTCCCAGAGCCTCCCAACTTATTCGTATTTAAATTTATTCGCTTATTTGTTTTATCTACTTTTACCCCCGTCGTTATTTCTTCAATATGACTTATTTGATATTTCTCACTTTCATGATGTTTTCCATTTAAATACCAAGGTTGTTGTTTTCTCCACTCTTTGATTTGGTTATTGCTTGGGTCTATCATTTATATATCGGTAAAAAAGGCGGCGGTAGCCCGTTAAAATCCCTAACCCCCCTTTTTATCTTGTCACTTATATATTTCTCTTATCACTTATACTTATATATTTATTTTAACACTTAAAACCATAAGGGACACTATCAAATCCATTTTCTAAAATAAACCTCTTATCATCAAAAGCTCCAAGAGCTTTCTTATTTACCTCTTCTGAATATAATTGATGTTTATAACTTCTTATCATATTCATTTTTCTGAACTCTTCTTTCTTTAAAGTCAAACAATTGAAGACCATAGAATTATAACCAGGCTAAGTCACATTTTAGTCATTTCGAGAAAAACGTGAAAAATATTTTGAAAAACGTGAAAAACGTGAAAAACGTGAAAAACGGGGAAAAATAAAATAAAATGTGACTTAACCAGGTTATAATTCTATGGTCTTCAATTATAATAATTTCCAACGTTTATTGTTTCTTTAATAACATTTTTATTTATTCCTTTTAACTTTTTATCACTTCTTTCAATATTATTATCAATGTACGTACAAGCATAAGCTTCAGATCTCAATCCTATAAATTCACTCATTACCTTACCCCCCAATCCATCCTTAAACTTTCCAATGACCTTTTTATTCTTTGAAGAAAACAACTTATCACCCGACTTATAATTACTTGTATCATATTGTAACGGATTTGAGAAGTGTAACGGATTTGAGAAGTGTAACAATTTTGAGAAAGTGCAACGAATGTGAAAAGTGTGGTTTTGTTGTGTGTAACTGACCCTCGTAATGTAAAGAATGGTCGCAGCTCGTCCTCTTAGTTAATTCCATAAACCTACACAGAGGACATGATATATCCTTTTAAATAGTTAGTCTCTTATTCTCTGTGTAGGCTAAAGATGTGTTTCCCACTAGTTTGACTCTTCATTGCACCGAATTAAATAAGAGTAGGCCCTCTGACGCCCCATGGCAGCTTCCAAGTGCCAGGTTCGCCACTTTGCTGCAATTGCCTCTTTAGGCACTTTACTGCATTTTCATCTGCCGTCCACTTTGCTGCATTTGACTCCATTACGCACGAGGTAACGCCGAAGAAGAAAGGCGGGTCTCCACCTCGTCATAGAGGGGAGGAGTAAGTCGGCCCCGCTCATCCAACCCAGAACAAGGGGTTTGGCTTGAGAGGGCGGAGAGAGAACGTTTGGGGAAGGTTCGAAAAGGGTGAAGGGCGGGGCCTATATAACCCGCCGCGGGACGCTCCCAAGCAGATACGAGATGAGCTTTTACGGAGATGGGTCCAGGAGATGCGCTGGAGACGAGCAGGTGTGACCGAGCCACCGTGAAACGTGCCGCGCTGCAGGAAAAGTGGACCGGAGCAACGCAAGGAGCGCACGAGGCAGCAGTACAGAGAAAGGAACTTCGCCCGCGCAGTTTGGGACCAAAGCTCGGCTTCTTGACGGCGGTGCCTTCTGGCCCGACCGTGCCCAGTACCCGCTGAACCTTCCTTGCCTCTAAAAGCCACCCATCTCCAAGCCATTCATTCCTGCCTGCATTTCCCCGTGTAAGTGTGATCGTCCGTCTGTCTTTAACGTTGTCCTGGGGTTTATTAATTAAGCTTGTATAGGTAAGCTAAAGATTTCACTGTGTGCCTGCTCCTTCCATTTTCTGTATATAACCAACTGCTCTCTTTGCTTTGGCTTATGAAAATAATTAATAAAACCTGTTATTCCTCCATACGTCTTCTTCTTCTTCCTCTTTGCATTCGGTCGCTTTAGAGTTTTCCAAATTGAATAGCTGTGGCGCGATACGGCCAGCGTCTGGGTGAATCGGGTGAGTCGGAAAAAAACTGTTAGGTCGCGGGGCCTCCGCTCGGCAAATATAACATCCTTAACCGCGGATCGTAACAATTGGTGTCGGGGAGTGAGATACGAGGCCTGAACCAAAATTTTAAAACATCTATAAAAAATAAAATTTGGTCAAAATTTGGAGCTGCTGGAAATTTGTGTTGTTTTAAAGCAAAACCCGAATTTTGAAATTGCGCCATGGCTGGTCAAGGCGATCGGATGCAGGTGGGTGAGCTAGAGGAGGGGTTAGGAGTAACCCAGGATCAGAGGGACGAAGTAGAGGAGAACATTGGCAACGTGGTTGAGGGGGTATCAGGTGCACTAAATGGCGCTCTCGCGCACGAGGTTTCAGGCGTGCAAAAAGGCGCCTCGCACGAGCGCGCGGTAGCCGAGCCCGCTGTATCAGCGGGCTTTAACATGCAGCCGATTGACATGCAGGCCCTCATTGCGCAGCTACAGGCAGCTGTACAGATGAGTATGGGAGACCAAATTGGAGGTTTGAAAAACAGTATGGGGGCAATGAGGGACGAAGCGAGGGCTGATAGTGAGCGATTGAGGGACGAGGTGAGGGGTACCAACGCCCAAATTGGGAAGTTAGACAATAATTTTGAGGGATTAGACAAGAAATTTGAGGGTTTAGACAATAAAATTGAGGGGTTAGACAACGGGATAAAAGAGGTAAAGAATGGGTTAACGGGGGTGGAAAATAGAATGGCTGCCCAGGAGAATCAGATAGAGGGGTGAAAAATGGGTTAGAGGGGTTAGAAAATAGGATGGAAGGCAAATTGCGGGAAATAGGGGAGCAATCCGCCCGAGAAATTAAACAAATGGGAGAGCAGATAGAGGAGGTGAAAATCGGGGTAGAAACCAAATTGGATGCTCAGAGGGATGAATTGGGACAGATGAGGGCGGCATCTACAAAAGAGAGGGAGGAGATGAAAGAGGAGATACGACAAGGTGTAAGTGAGGAGGTCTCGGGGGTACGCGAGGAGGTAAAGCGAGGTGAAAAGCGTATAGAGAAAGAGGTGAGGAATAATACGGCTAGGTTACAGGGGGTCATAGAGGGTCTGACGAAGGGAGTAGAACAGCTGACAGTGGGACAAAAGGAACTCGTGGACCAAGTGGAAAAGAACACTGCAATAATCGGGGGGTTAAAAGCGACACAAAAAGACATTAAAAATGAATTAATAGCGACACAGAAGGAATGTCAGATGGTACATGAGGGGTTGACGAAGAAGTTGGAAGAGGTGACAGAAGTAATGGAGACGAAGGACCGAGAGGTGAGGACGCACATATAAACGGTTAAAGTGGCGTTAGAGGAAGAGATAGAGGGGGCGCACCGGGAGATGAAGGAGGTAAAGGAAAAATTAGAGGAGGTGGAAGAAGGGGTGAGTGAAATTAAGAAAAGACGAAGGGAAACTAAAAAGGAAATAAAGGAGGAGGTAATGGAATTGGTACAAGTCTGTGCTCGAATCGTGATGATGTGCTCACTAACCAAATAAAGAGTTTGCAGGTGGCAGAGGAGGTGCGGATACGAGGTGCCAATGTGAGTGGTGATATACGTGGAAATGTATATGATGTGAGGAAAGCTTCAGTCGGCTTGTGGGTTGATTTGGATCCGGGTGTTCGTGAGAGGCCATTGGTGAAGTGTGCGACAGGTACAGTGTGTGAAGGAGGAGGTGTGCGAGAATGTCCGACTCTGGGGTGTGTGAGGAAAAAGTGCGCGCCGAGGAGTAAGTGTGCTGTCGAAAGTGAGTCGGTCGTAGTGCGTGTGCGAGGGAGCACATGGAAGCGCGTAGTGAGGAGTGTTACAGAGGATGTAACGGGAGAGTGTGCGCAAGAGTGCGCGAGAAAGGTGTGTAACGGACGGGTGCATGGGGAAAGAGTGCACTGTCAAAAGTAAGGAAGAATGCACACCTGTGGTGAGTGTTACAGAGGGTGTAACGCGGAGTGTGCGCAAGAGTGTGCGTGAGAAAGGTGTGTAACGGACAGGTGCATGAGGAAAGAGTGCGCTGTCGAGAGTAAGGGTGAGTGCGTTGTCAAGAGTGGAGGTGAGAGTAGTGCGAGTGACACGGAGCGTGAGTTGGTTGTGACAGGTGAGAGAGGATGTACACCTGGAATGGAAGGATGCACACCTGGAATGGTAGAGCGTGTGTGGGAATGCACACTTGAGTTGGTAGTGAGGCACGTGGTTGGGTGTGCGAGTGAGAGCACACCTGTGATTGTCACGGAGGAGGTGACCGAGGAGGGGGCGCAAAGAGGTGTGTTGGTGAGGTGTGCGAACGACGAGTGTGTGCAAAGGTGTTCGGTGGTCAGGTGTGTGACCAAGTCTGTGAGGGGAATGAGTGTACCGAGGTGTGTAAGAGAAGGTACGACGAGGAGCATGGGAACAGCTGGATGTATGAGCAAGAAAGGGGTAGCATATGCGTGTAAGCATGCAGGTGAGGCATCGACGGTAACCGGGTTAGCGGTTAGAACGACATTTAGCTGAATCGGGCCCTCGGTGGGTGCCGCGAGGACCAGCGGGGATCCGAACCACGGCGGGTTCGAAAGGACCGCCGTACGTGATCCACGCTGGGCCGCGTTTGGAACGGCCGCGTCCATGCTCCACTAGGTGGAGCGGGCAGCCCGATAAGAAGGGTCGTCATGGCGACCCCCTTTTGTTGAGGCGTTCCGGCAGGTCGAGATCGGACTATGGGATGGCTCCGTGCCGAGGTGGTGCGTAGGATCTCGGCCCGGGTAAGCGTCCTTCCCTGCACCGAGTGCCGGACGCATCCAGCCGCCGGCACCAAACAACCCGCATTCATTGCTCGGCTTTACGAAGCCAGGCTGTGGAAGTGAATTGGCGCACCGAGAGGCACTAGTGAGTGGACTGTGATGATGGTGATAGTGATAGTGATTTGATACGAAATTTAGAAAAGTGAGTAGAATTGGCAGTAATTGGAAAATTTTTGATTTGTGGAAATTGGACAAGCAAAATTTATAGTAAGAGCTGCCCCATGTGATGGGATGGCCAATCCACCATCCCTCACAGAGGGGGCAAAAGAGCACTAGATTTATGGGGTTTATGGCAGTGTAAGCTCGCCGAGGGAGGGTTTGGATAATGTGTAGGGACCTAGAAGATGACCTTAGGTGACGTTAAGATTAGGTAGTGACAATGACACCTGTAGTGGGGACGCAGGTAGATTAGTGTGGATGATAATGACGTGGTATGTGCTTAGTTTAAAGGGAAGACGGGGAGCACTAAGTTAGCAGGGCACCAGGTAGTTCAGATGATGCCGTGTGAGTGTTGGAGGTGTATTCAAGTGTATTGTGAAAAGTGTGTGAAGAACAGGTGTGATTGCACAGGTGTGCAACTGAACAGGTGTATGGAGCAGTGTTTAAGTGATGGTGATGGTGATGTGTGTTGTGTTGACCAACTGGTCCAGGAAGAGGAGGAGGGTGCAGGTGGCACCAGGTGTGATTGCACAGGCGTGCAACGACAGGTGTATGGAGAATGGTTGTGTGGAATAAATGGTCTGGAATATATGGAGTATTGGAATGGATGGTCGTGGAGTGAGTATGGTTGAAACTATGGAGTGGAGTGGATGGTGCGAAGGTGTGAATGGGGGAAGGATGGACCCCCATCACGAATACCCGGGGAGGGTAGTGTAAGTGTTAGGTAGAGGGTATAGGTAAATTGTGGTTGGATATTGGCATCTGTGGTGCGGGTGACAGAATGGTATTTGGATGGGTGCATTAGTGTTGTGGAAATGGCTGGGCGTGTAGCCTGTTAGTGTGTGTAGTTGGTTTGGGCACTCCACCACTGTGAGGATGTCGGCCAGGTGAGGCCGCAGGTGGGCTCTGGGAGCCGGTAGAGTTGTTGTGGATGGGGCCCGAGGATCCGGAGGACGGACCCGGGTAGCCCAGTGCCAGAGGGCACCAAGGGGTGACAGAGCCAGGAGGGGCCTTCCCCAGTTAGTTAGGTTAGGGTGAGGAGCTAGGTAAGCTCGGGTGGCAACTACAGTGGTGGAGGTGTGCAGGTGGGTAGACCTGCTGGGAGAGCTACACGTTTCAGCCCAGAAATTGTGCAAGGGCACCGGGAGATGAATCGGGGGAGTGAGACCTCAAATTGAGAAGCACCACAGTTTGGTCAATGGGAATTGGTTTTTAGAACCCATAGTGTAAGTTGGCCAATGGATTGGCAGGGAAAGACCCCGGGAAGTGTAAAGTGTGTTAATGTCATTTAGAAAGCAGTTGGGATGAAAATCTCCTTGCACCATCTGCATCCACTCACCTGAGGTGACAGGTACTCCACACCATGCCAGGTGGTTTTTTTTATTTTTATTGATGCAAATGTTTGGAATGTGAGACGCATCATGACGTGGGTGTGACATTGTGCCTTGATGTTCCATCTCTTCCTCCTTATGAGGGTTGATGATGAATTGGGTGATGGCAAATTTTGGATAGAGGGATTGTGGAGACGAATTTGGTGTAGGGGAAATATGGGGAAGATGTGACGGTAGCGACGGATTTGTAAAGGTGTAGATTTTGTAAATATGGGGTAAGGGCAAGGGTAGAGTAGGTGACAGGGGGGGGGGGGTGACGTACGGTAGGGACGAGCTTTCTCACTTCGCTCTCCATACGCACTTCGCCTTGCATTGCCTTGTTTGATGTGTACCCTTGTGACCTTACCCCTCGCTCATCTGTCTTTCCCCCCCTTTTGTCTCCCACCTGAGGACTGTGCGTCACTGGGTGTTGAGGGGAGCGTGCGGAGGTCGTCTTGTGTGCCAGGACCCTCTCAACCAGCATGCATTGCATTGATGTACCACTTTATGGACCGCTGTTCTGCGGCCGAGTACCACTTGATGGACCCCAGGTTCTGGGGCAGGGCACCTCTGTTGGAGACCGGCCATAGTGGCCAGGGAATCTTGCTTGCGGACCTCGGTAAGGTGGCACCTATGCCAAACAGGTGGACCACCCTTAGTTGGCCCCTGTGGCCCTAAATATAAATGGACATGGTTTGTGCTTTTTATATTTCCAAGTAGGCCGCATGAAGCAAGAAGACATCGGGAAGAACATCGGCCCAGCAGAGAAGAAGAAGACCACCACCAGTTGTTTTTTTTTTGTGTGTTTATTACAAACAGTAATGACTGTGCACTGGTTGGTGCTTTTGGGTGCTTTTGGGTGCTTTGGTGTAATTGGTACTGGTGCATCGATGCAATGCGTGCTGTCTCCTCCCTCCCAACAGGAATTTCCTTCTCTTTGTTTCCCTAAAAAGAAAAGAAAAAAAAAAACACAGGTCCTGGGTTGCGTTGTAAATAAGAAATAATGTCACTTTAATAATGCTCCCCACCATAAATGTATAGCTTGAATACAATTCCGTAATTCGGTTATCCTGTGGGCGCAAATCTGTTAGGCAGGGTGCAATGCAGCAGGGGGACATATTTATTTGTGTTTTTAAATTGTCACACTCAGGGTCAGGTTAATTGTAGAGGGAATTACACCTACGTGTCACACTAAGTTAAAGTTTTATAGGCCCGAGGACGGGCCAAAAGAAAGGAGGGTGCAGTGTAACGGATTTGAGAAGTGTAACGGATTTGAGAAGTGTAACAATTTTGAGAAAGTGCAACAAATGTGAAAAGTATGGTTTTGTTGTGTGTAACTGACCCTCGTAATGTAAAGAATGGTCGCAGCTCGTCCTCTTAGTTAATTCCATAAACCTACACACAGGACATGATATATCCTTTAAAATAGTTAGTCCCTTATTCTCTGTGTAGGCTAAGGATGTGTTTCCCACTAGTTTTACTCTTCATTGCACCGAATTAAATAAGAGTAGGCCCTCTGACACGCCATGGCAGCTTCCAAGTGCCAGGTTCGCCACTTTGCTGCAATTGCCTATTTAGGCACTTTACCGCATTTTCATCTGCCGTCCACTTTGCTGCATTTGACTCCATTACGCACGAGGTAACGCCGAAGAAGAAAGGCGGGTCTCCACCTCGTCATAGAGGGGAGGAGTAAGTCAGCCCCGCTCATCCAACCCAGAACAAGGGGTTTGGCTTGAGAGGGCGGAGAGAGAACGTTTTGGGAAGGTTCGAAAAGGGTGAAGGGCGGGGCCTATATAACCCGCCACGGGACGCTCCCAACAGATACGAGATGAGCTTTTACGGAGATGGGTCCAGGAGATGCGCTGGAGACGAGCAGGTGTGACCGAGCCGCCGTGAAACGTGCCGCGCTGCAGGAAAAGCGGACCGGAGCAACGCAAGGAGTGCACGAGGCAGCAGTACAGAGAAAGGAACTTCGCCCGCGCAGTTTGGGACCAAAGCTCGGCTTCTTGACGGCGGTGCCTTCTGGCCCGACCGTGCCCAGTACCCGCTGAACCTTCCTTGCCTCTAAAAGCCACCCATCTCCAAGCCATTCGTTCCTGCCTGCATTTCCCCGTGTAAGTGTGATCGTCCGTCTGTCTTTAACGTTGTCCTGGGGTTTATTAATTAAGCTTGTATAGGTAAGCTAAAGATTTCACTGTGTGCCTGCTCCTTCCATTTTCTGTATATAACCAACTGCTCTCTTTGCTTTGGCTTATGAAAATAATTAATAAAACCTGTTATTCCTCCGTACATCTTCTTCTTCTTCCTCTTTGCGTTCGGTCGCTTTAGAGTTTTCCACATTGAATAGCTGTGGCGCGATACGGCCAGCGTCTGGGTGAATCGGGTGAGTCGGAAAAAAACTGTTAGGTCACGGGGCCTCCGCTCGGCAAATATAACATCCTTAACCGCGGACCGTAACAATATATATAAATATCATCAATCATATCTGAATAAACATCTTCGGTATCAATTTGTAAAATAAAACTATCTGTATCCATTTAAAGTAGATTAACATCATTTTGATATTTCTTCTTTAAGTTATTATAAAAGTAATCATACATTAATGACTTGGACAAGTCAAGAATTGATGTTCCAATATAAATAGGTTTATCCATTTCAATACTTTCTTTAACCAAATGGATAGCACAAAGTTCTCCGAAAACACCTCTGCTCTTTGAAAACCACGTCTATTAATTAATTTTGATGCTCGTTCCCAAGATGTAGCGAGTCTTATGTTTTGTCTATTCCTAAGATTTTCCATCGTCTTTCCAAATACAACATTATTCATTAATTTATAAAAGTCCTTCTCAAAATCTGTCTTTGCCTCTGTTCTTCTCTTTGTATTAAAATCAATATACTCCTTCAACCAATGACTTTGACTACACTGTAAAACTCTATGAATCTTCTTCACTCTCAACCCTGCTGATGAACATTGTCTCAAGTTCCTTTGGTGTAAAACATAATTCCCTTCGTCATTAGATGTAGTAAGCAATTTCTCTGTTGATTTGCCTTTAGTATTAAATGATTGTTGATAAATCGCTTAACCATTCTTCTCTTGGACTCTCTATCATGGCCATAAGGTAGATCCTTATGTTTATTATGAAGTTCTTCAGGATATTTCAAATCGACCTCAAAATAATATCCAATTTTAGCTTTATCCAATTCTTCTTGTGTGGAGATAACGATATCCTGTAAAACCTTTTCACAATCTTTCTCTTTAACCCATTTGAGTTCTCCATAAGGTAGGGATTGGGACATAGCCCATCCATACAATTTGTTAGCATCATAATACATCAAATAAGAACTATCTTTTGTAGCATCATAATCAGGAAGATATTTGTTGTTGGCTTTAGCGTATCTACTCGAACAGACTTGTGATAGTCCTCCTCGTTTAGCCTTTTCTATCATCGAGAGCAAATCTCCATCACTGATTAAATCCAAAGCCTGTTTTGTCATTTTTAACATAGCGCTCCAAGCCAAACCAGGAGCAGTGTAATAGTGAGCGGGGTCTAACCCATAAGAATTTTTATTATGACAGACGGTTCTAAAAGTCTCAAATACATCAGCCAATAGTAGGACATCAGTTTTAAGATATAAATCGTGATAGTCTCCAAAGTCCTTCATATTAAACTTTTTCCAAACATTTTGTGCTTGAGTTTAATCTTTATCAGTTATATGGCTTTTATTAACTCGTTATAGAAATTTTCATTTGAGGGAAGTTGTGTTTCTTTAAATCTCTCAAATTAATCCATATAATCATACGGATATGGATATATCCCCTTTTGTGATAAGAGTTCAATCTCTTCTTGATTTATGAAATACTCTGAAAGACTCGGAAAGTTTTTAATATTTGATACCAAGTTAGATAATGGGCTTGCCATAAATTTAAATGTATCAAGAAACTTGATATGAGTTATAGGAGATGTATGAATTGTTTTTGTGAATGAAATGTATTTCTGATCCGTGTTAGGAATTGCTGAAATGTGTCCAGATATCTTTGAAAGTTCATTAATAAATAGATGGTATCATAATGAGCGTTGTTATGAAGAAAGACTGGAATGAAAGAGGGGAGTTTATAATTAATATTACAACTTTGATGAGCCGGACCTCTATATTTACCAGTGAGATGACAATGATCTCTAACCTTTAGACCTTCACCAATTTTCTCCTCACAAATATGACAGACAGCCTTTGGCTGCCCAAATTCTGTTTCTTCTTCTTCTTTTGTTAAGGACATTGGTTTATTGTTTCTCTCATTATCTTGGTTAATCGGACACAGTCTTTTTCTAGTCGTTTCACAAACTCCTCTGGGGCATTTGAGCCTCGATACTCCTCTAACTTGTTATATTCATCACCTACGGATTATTTGAAATAATAACAGAAACCACAAGGAGTATGTTTTTGATATTTACTCGTGTAAGACCCTTTAGGGTCTGGAGAAGCAGTGTTTATCTTTTCAAGAATACTTTCAAAATCAACATATGTCACAAATGGATGTTTTATAGATTTGTTAAAATCTTTGAATGAAACATTTGAACCTACCTTTGGCATATTAATTATGGTTGATTTACGATTACTACAGTATTTTGAATGTTGATTTAATCTTTCTTTAGTATGAAAGAAGTTGAGACATCGCTTACAGGGATAGGTTTTATTTGTTATTTTGACTACTTGTGAAGTGATTAATCTTGATAAATTTTTGATGTAAGCATAATGTGAATTTTCTCCCGAACTATAACAAAGAAGGTCGGTGTGTGTTTTATCATCTTTATACAACACCAACAACAACAACATGCATTTTAAGGCCATTTTCCCTGCTAGAGCGGGGGTTAGCCTTCCGGTCCCCATGACAATCTTCTCCATTTTGCCCTATTTTCTGCATCTCCTCTTGTTAACCCCCTTGCCCGCATTTCTTCTTCCACCATCTTTAGCCAAGTCTTTCTCGGTCTTCCCCGTCCTCTACTTCCTTCTACATTCATTTCCATCACTCTTCTCAAACAGTCACTTTCATCCTTCCTCAACACATGACCAAACCATCTCAACCTGTTCCTCTTCACAGCATCAATCACAGGGTCTATTCCCATCATCTTTCGCAATTCATCATTTGTCTTCCTCTCTCTCAACGATACTCCACACATCCACCAAACCATTCGCATTTCCACCCTTTCCAGCCTTCGTTGCTGCTCTACATTCATTACCCATGTCTCACTCCCATAAATCATAACACTTCTCACGCATGCAGCATACACCTTTCCCTTCAGCTTCAACGACACTCCCCTCCTCATCAGCACGCCACTCAGTTCCCGAAACTTCTTCCATGCACATCTCACTCCAGCAATCGTTGCCGAGTCTGTTCCACCTTCTCCATTCAGCATGTCTCCGAGGTAGCAAAATGTTTTCACACCTTCCAGCTTCACGCCGTCTCCAAGATCCAACTCAACATTTCCTCCATCTGCAGCTCCCTCTGTGCACACCTTACATTTGAATGTAGCTGCCACACTGGTTAATGACCCTCTCAGACCACTACATTTTTGATGAACCCACTCAGCGCACATTGTACATTGAATGGAATTCACTCTGACACCCTTCCTGCACACAGCACATGGCCACTTCCCAGTTCTTTCCACCTCACCACATGCTTTACCACTTGCCATCACGTTTGTCTTTCCGATATTCACCTTCAGACCTTTTGTCTCCATACATTCCTTCCACTTGTTCATCTTTTCCTTCAGTCCATCCATACTTTCCGCAATCAACACCAGATCATCTGCATACAACAACACCCACGGTAAACCCTCCTTTACGTTCTGAGCCAGCACCTCCATAACAGCTACAAATAGTAGTGGACTTAGTACTGACCCCTGATACACTCCCACGTTCACCTCAAACTCACCACTGTTCCCGTCCTTCGTCCTAACACTTGTGTGCGCTCTTTTGTACATTGCCATTACTACTCTGATCAACCATTCCTCCACTCCTAACTTCCTCAATGCCCATGTCAATACTTCGCATGGAACCCTATCAAATTCTTTCTCCAGATCAACAAACCCAAGAAACAACTTCGTCCTCTTCTCCATGTACTTCTCCTGCAACTGCCTCACAATAAAGAGCGCGTCTGTCGTTCCTCTTCCTGGCAAAAATCCAAACTGCATTTCGTCGATCTTCACCTTCTTCCTTATCCTCCTCTCCAACACCCTTTCCAATACCTTCATTCCATGCTCCAATAACTTTATCGCTCGGTACGAGCCACACTCCAGAGGGTCACCTTTCCCCTTGCATAGAGGGATGAGGGTACTCATTTCCCAATCCACTGGAATGCGGCCTTCTTTCACCACCAGATTACAGATCTCTGTCGTTCTCTTCACACCCCAACTTCCTGCTGCCTTCAACATATCTCCCACAACTCCCGTCGGCCCTCCCGCTTTTCTACTCTTCATTGCTTTTATCGCTTCGTCAACTTCCTTCTCAATTATCTTCTCTGCCGGTCCTAAAACTGGGTTACTCTCTATGTTGCCATCCCATTCATTCTCTGTATTCAACAGCATTTCTGTATATCTTTTCCATCTTCCTTTTATTCCATCTGGGTCCACAACGATTTGTCCCACTTCATCCTTCAAGCAACTCACCCCCATCACATCACACCTCTCTTTCACTCTCTCCTTTGCATTCCTGAATACTGCTCTCTGGCCCTCTTCTGAATCCAAGCGTTCTCCGAACATTTTCTTACATGCCTCCTGCACCTTTGCTACCTCTTTCTTTGCAGCCTTCTTGGCTCCCTTATAACTTTCATGCTCTGCTTTTTCTGCCCCCGTACCCTTCGCCTTCTGCCACTCCTTGAACTTCTTCCTCTTCTCGTCCATACTCTTTCCAACTTCATCATCCCACCACCATGTTTCCGAGTGCCTCGGTGGTCCTTTTGTCCATCCACATACCTCACCAACGGCTCCCAACAGACTATCTTTCATTGACATCCACCCACTTTCAAGCTCAACCACATCATCCTCTACCCTACTCAGCCTCTCTTTTAATGCCTCCCTTACTGTCACATCTTTCAACCTCCACACCTTCATTTTCGGTTGGTACTTCACCCGCCGAGCTCTCCTCGCACCTTTCACCCTGATGTCGCAGACAACCAAGTGGTGCTGTGAAACGTCCTCCTCCCCCGGGATCACCTTTGTGTCCCGAAGGTGCCCCCTATCTCGCCTTCGCACCATCAGGTAGTCAACGGTTGTCGTGGACCCACCTGACGTGTATGTAACAAGCTTATTATCCTCTTTCTGGAACTGAGCATTACAAATCAACAAATCAGCTCCATCAGCAAACTCCAAAATCCTTTCACCTTCTCCATTTCTCACACCATATCCGTAACCCCTGTGAACTCCCTCAAAACCGTCCATACTTCTTCCCATATGTCCATTTAGGTCTCCCCCTACCACAACAACTTCTTCATCTTTCACGTTTTCCATCAGCTTCTCTATCGCACACCAGAACTTGTCCTTCTCTTCATCGCTCCGACCAACCTGCTGAGCATATCCCGAGATGACGTTCATGAAGAGCTTTCCAATCATCATTTTCACCATCATCAACCTATCACTCACTCTAGTCACACTCACCACACTTTCTACAAACTCCTCAGAAAACAGGACACCGACACCATTCACGCCCAATGGGCACACTTGCCACACAAACTTGTATTTCTGTCCCTGCCTACCCTTCACCATTCTCACACCACTTCCATTCCATCTCGTCTCTTGCACACAACATATATCCACACTTCTTCTGATCAATACTTCCACCACTTCTCCTGATCTCCCTGTCATTGTCCCTGCATTCCATGTCCAAACCTCAGAAACCGATCTCCACTTCGGGCTGTACCCTGCCCATATGTAGTTGTAATTGTCATGGTTCTCTTTTTGAGGCAATGTTTTTATGGCCGGATGCCCTTCCTGACGCCATCCCTCTTAGTCGCCTCTTAGAACACGCAGGGATATGGTGTACCTATTCTAAACCAGGGTACACACCGGGGTTTTATCACCTTTATAGTTATCAGAAAATTTTAATATCTGAACTTTGTTTGTATCCGTTAATCCATATACATTAATAGATAGATTATTCATTTTCTCAAATTTAGGAATATCCACCAAGGACATTGGAAACTTTAAATCTTTAACAGAAAGTGTATTCTCATATTTCTTGTAATGAGATACTCTTTCTTGATTCCTATTTTGAGGATGAAGGTGGGCGAGAACCGACCATAGGAAACATTTATTATCTTTGTTTTGAATATTAACAACCGCTTTTGAACGTTTACTTTCTCTTGGTAAATCAATATAAGAAGAAGCTTTAAGAGGGTCTGATTTCAGAATGTGTATATCTAAGAAAATGATTTTACTAATAATGGTCCAGACCATTCCCCTCCCCCCCTCCTCCTACCCCTCCCCCTCCTCCCCCCTCCCCTTCCCTTCCCTCCTCCCCCATCCCCTCCCTCCCCTCCTCCTCCTCCCCTTCCCCCTCCCCTTCCCTTCCCCCCTCCCCTTCCCACCCTCTTCCCTCCCCTCCCCCTCCCCCCGTTCCCCTCCCTCTCCCTCCCCCTCCCCCCGTTCCCCTCCCCTGCCCCCCGTTCCCCTCCCCCGCCCGGCAACGCCGGGTACTTCTGCTAGTTTATAAATATTTCTTCGCTTAAAATGAAATAGTATCAATGATTTCAACCACTTAAGAATGGTCTCTTTTATAAGTAATTATATGCTTTAAATAAAGTTCTTGGCACAAATCCAAATTAATATGTCTAACTTCTTTGTCTAATAAATACAATGTTTCAAAACACAAAAGACAAATTTCAATCAATCTCCTCATTTAAAAAGAATACTGAAATATATTGCACTGATGTAAAATTGAACAAAGATGATTACAATAACTTTTGGATTAAACCTATTATGAAGGGTAATATGAGCATCTCAATCCCTTTTAAAGGAAGAGCATTCTCTGTCTTTGGGAAACCATCAATTAAAGTAGTTATAACAAAATTTTCACCACTATTTATGGAGATCTATAACAAACTAGAGGAGGTAATGAAAGATGTAAAAGTATCAAAAAATAAAACTCTTTTTTACTGAAGCTACTGAAAAGGAGGATAAGGAAAAAGAAAGAAGGAGGATCAGTTCGTCATGCAAAGAATAGTTTTCCGGGCTTTTTTTCTACACTCTTAATGCTAATGATTTCAAACTTGGCACATGGTTTCTTCATGATAAGTTACAGATCAAGTTCGAACTTCACGACGTTTCGATCATTTTTGACAAAGTTATGGCACTTTGAACTTTGGTAATTTCCCCAACAGTTTTCCGGACGACAGACTGTCGGTAGGGGACATGTATTGCAGCGCAATACTCAGAATGTTTGTTAAATATGAGTCATTATTGAAGTGAAGACTTTGGGGAGTATGATAGTGATGAATTCCAAATATTGGAACAGAAGATAGTTATGATACAGAGAGTTTGTGTTCCAATGATAGCTATGAAAGTAGTTTTATAGATGATGAAGATTATCAAAGCACCGATTGTAGTGAAGATTATTTTTATTTTAAGTAATCTTTTACAATATAAATATGATAAATCCAAATGATGTACCAGATCTTGCACCTCTTGAATTTCCTGATTCTCCATATGATAAATTAGAGAATTGTCCGGCTTGTCAAAGAAGAGGATTAAATACAGAGTCAAAAGCGCATGAACAATGTTTATTCTGTGATTATCTTTTAATTAATGACAATAAAAAATATAAAAATATATCTAACTCTTTTAAATTAGAACCAAAAATGAATTACTTTACAAGATTAATAAGAGAGGTGAATGTTAAGTATTATGATAATACACCATTTCTTACAAGGGAAGACACTATTTGTATTGAGGAAATGTATAGGAGTTTAATGATATTTATTATTCAAAATAATTTTAATGGAAATGTTAATACAAGATACTATATAAATAAAATAATGGATTATTTTGAAATTAAATCTGAACTCAGGATAAAATATAGAGTTTCTAAAAAAGCTCATAAAAAGTTAGATGACTTGTTTTCCAAATATATAAATGAATGATTTTTTACCCATTTGGGAAAACAAGATAAAATTTAACAACCATAAAAATCTCCCAAATTCATTAAGATGTCTAATAGTTGGTTCAAGAGAATGTGGAAAAACCTGTTTGCTTTTAAAGATGCTCCTTACCCCCAACTTTTTAGATTATAATAATTTAATAATTTTCACAAAGTCAAGTTTTCAACCCGAGTATCAACTACTATCACAAGGTTTTAATGCGGGTCTTCAAAAAGAAGATATAATTGGTTTATTTAAACTTCAAAACAAACTAAATGATTGTAAAATTGAGGATATAACACAACTATTTTGTAATACATAGATGTCAAAACCAAAATCAAAACCCATAACTTGTATTCTCAGTGATAATACGAATGATATACCTTTACCCCAAGATTTAGATTAAAAAAAAAAAAAAACCGTTATCTTTGATGATTGTGTTAATGAGAGAAACCAAACGGTTATGGATAGCTACTATACAAGAGGGAGACATTCTTCTTGTAATTGTATTTATCTCAGTCAATCATACTTTCAACTCCGTCGTCGCTCAATACGAAACAATGCTAATACTTTTATTTTGTTTAAGTTAAATTCAATAGATGTAAATAATGTTTGGAGAGACAATTGCTCTACGCTATGTAGTGAAAAAGAATTTGAGGCTCACATGAAACTTACGTTTGAAAAATATAAATATAGTGTTTTGAAACAAGATGAGATACTAACTGATATTTTACACACATAAATGACTATTATTATTAATCTTGTGGGTAAATCTGCTTCAGGAAAGAACTTTCACAAATCTAAACTCTTGAATAGTAAAAATGAAAAGCTTGTAAGTTTTTGTTTTTTTTAACACCCTATGATTCGTATTGTAGGTACTAAAACTAGAGCAATGCGGCCAGGAGAAGTAGAAGGTGAAGATTATTAATACATTTCAATGGAGGAACATATGCGATTGAGGAACGAAGGTCAAATATTTGAAGAGGTTTCTCTTGACACAACAAAATATTCATATTGTAAGAGTGAGTTGGATAAACTAAAATCTGGTGGTCTTGGGATTTTAGAAACTAATCCAGAAGGAATGAGAAATTATAAAACATCTGAGTGATAATAGAGTTAAGATTTTATCATTCGGTTTAGATGTTGATGAAGAAAATCAACGCCAACGCATGAAAAGCAGAGATATGAGTATTAGTGAAGAAGAAATTACAACTCGTATTAATGCTAATAAAGAATTTGATGAAATATTTAAAGACAAGGATGTATTTGAACACATTTACTATAATAACAAAGAAAAGGAAAATTTTCCGATTGACCTTTACAATTCAGTAAATGATATTTTTTAATAAATAAATGAATGCCGAAGAAAGAGCATGAAAGTTTAAGGAACATCAACAATGAGTTTCAAATGTTGTTCAACAACAGGAAGAGATAAAGAAGAAACGGAGACAAAAACTAACTGGTGAAGAAGCCTTTGAAAGAAAACAAGAGAAATTTTTAAAACCACTTTAAAAAACTCAACAAATGATTTCACCTGCAGTTCCCACGATAGAATATACTCCGAAAAAATCTTCAAATGCTCAAAGATTTTAGTCAAACGACGAAGCAAGAACTTGAAAATATAGGAGAATTAGAATATGATGATGGCTTATTCCGACAACTTGAGGCGACAAATCAACCTCCCAATTTTATTGTGGAAGCTCTTCAAAACGATGAATATTCAGCGGATTCAAAAACTATAGCAGGTCTCTTACCAACAGAAGAACCAGCACAGTTTTATCTTGTTAAAGAAAAGGTATTGGTATTTAATGATAAATTGATGTTCTTAAGTTCTACTCAACCAAATGTTAAATTAACCCCTAGATTAATGTTTCTTCTAACAAAAGATGGTCTGCACCGACCAGAATGATCATATTATGATGCACCTTTGAACATGAAAAATGAAGATGATAGAGTATATATTGCTTTACTAAACTCACTTGATTATGGAGTTTCTGTTGCTGGTAAAAGTAAGAAGAATGAGAAGGAGAAACATATTATTGATGCTTTAAGCAAGCTTGATTTAGCCTCGGGTACGGGTGTTAGCTTTCTTCCAAATGACCCATCACAATTAGTTAATAGGCTATTATTGCTGTTAGGTAATAAGAAGGCTGGAAACAACAATTGTTTTAATGAAGCCTCAGCCATTTTAGATCAGTTGATGAATATGAAAATAAATAATAAATGTCAATACAACGATATTTTATTACATATTAAATAAGATGAGAAGCACAATTCTTAGTTTTAATTTCACGACGAGTGATTACACAGCTTCATTCCCTTACCCACTACAACTTGTCCCCACAAAAGAATATGAGGCTTCTTTATTGTCAATGGAGACTTCTAATACCCTTTTTAATATCACAGAGAAAAATAACAAGTTTAGTTATGATTCAAGAAGCGGATACAAAACTATAACAGTTTCATCCGGAGCATACGAGATTTCTCAAATATCTTTTGAAATTGCCCATCTTATGAAAGAACAAGGTGATGATCCGAAAAGTATTGCAATAGGTATTCAAAAAACATACTTCAAAATCAACTATTAAACTTAAAAATAATTATAAAGTCGATTTGATGATTGAAAATTCATTCAGAGAGCTATTGGGTTTCTCTTCAAAAATGATTGAAACTAACGGGACGTTTTACAGTGATAATGTCATTCAAATATCCTCCGGTATAAATTCGGTATTCATTCATTGTGATTTGATTGATGGTGCTTATAACGATGGAATAAGAACAAATACAATATTTTCATTCAGTGCATACTCAACCCCGATTGGTTATAAATTCAACATGGAACCAAAAAATCTTGTCGATTTACCTGTGTCAGGAAAAAACATATACAGAGTAAATTTTAGGATAACCGATCAAGATAATCATATGATTTCCTTTAATGAAGAAATTATATCCATCAGAATTCACCTACGTGAAGTTTTTCAATAAATAAATAATGGTTATTGTGAGAAAACACGAGTTGGGAAAATATAAAATAATTACAGGGGAGGGCATGTTCCTTTCACCATACTGTAAGGGTGAAGGTATGTTTCTTGGAAGAGGATACTATAAACTTAAGAGACAACAGGGTGTAGGACATCAATTTAGAAATAAAGGAGATGGGATAATTGATACTCCAATGGGTATTGGTTCAACAATTCTTAAACATGAAGACCGAATTGGTTCAACTGCTTCTGCTGTGGGAATTTGTAGCAGGTGCTATAAAGCGTATAAAAGATGCTCAAAAGGAGTCTCATAAATTACAAGCAATCAAAGAAATTAAAAAAGGCAAAACTCAACTATCTTCACAAGAACGACAAAAATTCACTCAAATACTTGGGTCAGGGTTTCAACGATTTTAATGCTATATAAATACAAGTATGGAAGCGATTGATAGCATGTATGATTTGGACGATATGATTATCATTTCAAACTCCACTAAAAAGGAAGACTATTTTAAGGTAAATGCTATAACAGGAACAGACTGGTATTCAAACGGAACAAAAAGTTTTGAAATAAATAATCAACAAACTTACGTGAATCTCGCTTATACTTTCTTGTTGTGTAAATTTAAATTCACTAAGGAAGCCAATGATGCTAATACTACACTTGTAAATGATTTCTTCTGGAAAATGTTTGATAGTGTCTGCCTGTATATTGGAACACAAGAGGTTGAAGCGGTTGATTATGTCTCTGCTACATCTGAAATGATGAAATTTACACTATATTTGTTTAGTGATAGAATGGGTAAGGGAGCTGTTGAAGGTTTTATTCCTGATATGACATTGGGAACAAACGCAGACCATGGTTAAAGTCAAAGGAAGGTAATGTATGATGATGATACAAAAGCAGAGAATAGTTTTACCGTAGCAGTACACCTTAAGGGTATATTTGGATTTTGTGATTATGATAAAGTTTTGTATGGACGTAAAATTCGATTTCAACTACAAAGGAATGATAATGTAAATAGATTGCTTTTTGGGACTGCTAATGCATTTGGTGCTAATAATGAATTTGTTATTAATGATTTGTTTTGGTATATTAGTGAATATACTCCTAATCTTAAAACGGAAGAGATATTGAATAGAAGACTTAACTCAAAGAAACCGCTAAATGTATCATACCTTAAAAGAAGATGTCAACACGTTAAACTGGAACACACTGCCTACACTTGGAATTTAGGTGATCTTCAAGGAAATTATTTTCTACCCCCGCTAATTCACCCCAGATCCACCTTGTTTGAAATTCCAACTTCTTTCCTGGAAGTCCTGGCAGTGTCCATATGTTTTATACCTCTCCCACCGCCCCCTTCCCATGCCCCCCCCTCCCAAAGCCCTCGCCCTCTCTCAGATCTCTCGATGTCTCCATGTATCTCGGTCCCTGCTCTCAAATGTTGTGTTTGTGTCCTTCCCCCTCTCTCCCCATCTTGTCTACCGCTCCCGATGTTATATGTTTTATGTGTCGGTTTGTCTTTCTGTGTGATTAATGTTCGCTCTTTCACGAGCCTCGATCTTGTATACAAAAAAAAAAGAAAAAAAAAAAAAGCCACGATACCTGTGGCTCATTTTTAAGAAACCAGATGGAGATGAAGGTACTGATAAGAATAATGCGCTGAGTGATAATGCTCGGGTGAAACAACTTCGGGTTTCTCTGGACGGTACATTTTATCCACGAGATAGATTGGAAATTGATTGGGAAAAAAATGATTATGCGGAAGCCTACAAGTCTTACCAAAAGGTGTGTGAAAGCAACGGTAATCAAGAGCCCATTTTGGATATGACTGTGTTTCAAAAACTTTTTACAATCTACGCAATTGACCTGAGTTCTCAAAAGGAAACTATAAAGTCTAAAAGAGTGGATACTTCTCTATACATTGAAATGGGGGAGAGTGAAGAAGTTGATACATATTGTTGCGGTTCTGAGAGTGTACATATTGATTAATAAAGGTTAAAGGTTTTGCCCCCATAGTTAGTCCACATGCAACACGTAGGCCACCTTAGAACATTAGTTATGTCATAGTATATGTGTAGAATAAGGCCATTCCCAATAGTGATACCTGCGTTGTGTAAAATAAATAGGAGTAGGTCCCATTCATTTTGCGGCCCACCCTCCAATCGACCTCGTTGGGCAGCATCCAGTCTGCGCCCCATTTTTCCTATTGCCCCTCGCATTAGGATGCTCAAACGCCCCAAATGCCACAAGGTAGGCCTGGAAAGGGGGAGGAGCATGAGGTCGGGGTGTGGCCATGCCAAGCAGCATGTCAAGGGCGGAGCCGGTAAGAGCCACCAACCAACCAGGGCTCTGGTGGAATGGTTTGAGGGGTGTGGTCAGAGCGCGGCTGGAAAATTCCAGAGGGTTCGCTGGGCGGCGCTATATAACTGCGCACGCAAAGCCCTTCCACAGGACTTATGCGCTTTACCAACAGGACTGGCACGATTCGCGCATTACAGAGGACTGGTGAGCGAGGGGCTTTGTAACAGGACTTATTTATGCGCTTTATCGAAAGGACTCGTGAGGGAAGCCAAGCATTGGCATGATAAAGGACTCGTGAGGGAAGCCAAGCATTGGCATGATAAAGGACTCGTGAGGGAAGCCAAGCATTGGCATGATAAAGGACTCTCGTGCGGAAGAATTGATAAGGACTATTGGGAAAGGCGCTTTGTTGGAAGGACTTGAACGAAGGACTGGCTGGCGTTAAGAGTTATAAGCAAGGACTTGCTGGGAAAGCGCATGAAGGACTCACATCAGTGGCGCATTGGAGAGGACTTCGGTGGGAAAGGCGCTTTGGATTGAACTGGATCGAGAGCGCATACCGCGCCGGTTCTGCTATTATGTACGCGGCCGAGACCGCAGGTATAACCGCCAAGCCGGTTCGTTTATTACGTACGTGGCTGAGCCGCGAAGTAACTACCCAGCCTAGCTTACCTTTCGCCGATAATTGTCCGATCCGCGCCAACGACACGCGGGGAGCTTTCTGCCATCCTTCAATCTTCCTCATGGCGAGCCGGGGGACCCGGAGAACGAGCCGTGGACATCATCCCTGGACCATCAACCCTGACCATCTACATCCCCGTGTGAGTGTGTCTGTGTGTGCGGGCCCGTTTGTCCAGGGGATAAGTTAAGACTGTTCTTAAGGCT
Organism: Myxine glutinosa; assembly: GCF_964187855.1. NCBI lineage: Eukaryota > Metazoa > Chordata > Myxini > Myxiniformes > Myxinidae > Myxine > Myxine glutinosa. The sequence goes on from NC_136269.1 coordinate 1,994,846, forward strand.
GCACTGTGTATTCTGCTTCTTCTTCGCATCATCGTACAAAGTGTTAATAAACCAATCTGTTCTTCCTTTCTTCTTAATCCGGCCGTATTAGTTATTTCTTCCATTGGGTAAACGTGGCACGATTACAACCGCTCAGATCGGGTTTAGTACCTGTTAACGGCCCGGATCACGGCTCGCTATCGCTCGGCGTTTCCACCTAAAAACCGTGGTTCGGGCGGGGTTATTTCCTTGCTTCCTGGGAGGCGCTGGTAATTAGGTAGTAGGAATAATTCGGCCTACCACCCTATTCAGCGCTGACCGGAAGGAACGTCATAGCCCCGGATCACGTCGGCTAGTAAAAGACAAGGGGATTAATCCCCCCTTGGTAAGGGGGAGGCCGACGTTGAGATCCGCAACAATATTGTTTGCTTTTGGAAGAAACAGAATTGGAGATTAAAACAGATAATGGTGTTATGATTAATATCACATATATTTTTTAAATAAATAAATGAGTAAGAAAGCCCAACTGGGGTATATGTTAATCAAATCAATCTTAATAAATTAACATCTTGTATTCAAAATCAAAAGCCTTGTATTATTAATGTTAATACAATTCAAAGAAAAGGAGCAGTAAGAATTGATGTTTTGCTTACAAGAGAGCAGGTGAAAACACTAAATGATACTGGCTCACTTAAAATTAAAATGACAAAACCAATAAATGAATGAATGAATGATCGTTTGTAAGGCCATTTTCCCCGCTAGAGCGGGGGTTAGCCTTGCGGGCCCCATGACAATCATGGTTCCCTGTTTGAGGCAATGTTTTTATGGCCGGATGCCCTTCCTGATGCCAACCCTTAGTCGCCTCTTAAGATGCGCAGGGATATGCTGTACCTATTCTAAACCGGGGTACACACCGGGATCATTCATCCCAGCAAGCTGGTACTCAATTTGCCGACCTCGGAAGGATGACAGGCTGAGTCAACCCCCCAGGCATTAATTCAGTGATCAACCGGGATTCGAACCCAGGATCCTGGGATCCCAAGCCGGCACCCTAACCGCTAAGCCAACACCAGGCTAGAATGACAAAACCAATGTAAAATAAATATTCAACAAGGGAAACGAGTGGAGGATATCTCCCATTTGGAAGATTGGAGGTCACATCTCTTCAAAGCTGTCCATGCGCGCACGCTTTCGAAGTTAAGTAATTTTTCACAATTGTGTTTTTGTCGAAACTGTGTCTTTCTTTCGGTGTGTGTACCTATTTGGTGTGTCTTTAAAAGGATTCTCGGTGTTGGTTTTTCATACCTGTGTACAGAATCGTCGGTTAATGAGTGTGAGTTCGTGTCGTAACATGTAACATCAGTTCGTGTCGCGTATTCTGAGGCCTAGTGTAGTAGGCTACCGTGTCAGTAGTGTATATATGTTGCTTCTGGGACACTCTCATTTTCCCATAGACTTACATGTTAATTTTCCTCTTAACCTCATTGCCCATTAACACCTCTATTTCTCCCACCCTCATCTTTATGAACCTTTTGTCTATAGTACCTTTCCTTAATGTTGTTCATTAGACCACTCAAACACTACAAATATTTGTTTTCTCTTATAGACCTATAATCCTTCTTCTACATATCATCTGGCAGATTATCTTTGACCCACTCAAACATCGACCCATTCACTTCCATGTTAATTTTCTTCTCACCTCTTTACGAACCTTTTAGCCTTTTGACACTCAAACAATGATTCCCCCTTGGTCTTATGGTACTCTTACTATCAATGATCCCGAGTAGACCACTCAAACATCGATCCTACAAATATTTGTTTATGCGTGGGAAATAATTTAATTATCTTGCCACTCTCTTCACCATCTAATATATTAACAAAGTATATGTTTGAGTTTGGTTCTTTATCAAGATATTTTAACTGAGATAAAATAAAATGATAAACCTCCCTCAATGTTCTTGTTTGAGCGCCTCCAGTGGCACACACTTTTTGGTAGGCTATGCCCACTTTTTACTAAGCCCCGCCCACTTTTTGTTAAGCTCCGCCCACTTTTTGTTAAGCCACACCCACTTTTGGTACGCCCCACCCCTTTTTGTTAAGCCGCACCCACTTTTGGTAAGCCCCGCCCACTTCTTGCTAAGCCCCACCCACTTTATAAACTCTGTCATTGTATCATTTTTAGTTAAGACATTACATCATTTTCAGGGAATTTCCATCACATCATTTTCAGTGAAGACATGCCCAGGGAATTTCCACAGGAAATGACACACCCAGTCCTTCTTATAAAAGGCACCGACCACACAGGCTTTTTCAAACACTCTTTCTGCTTCACTTGAGAATGGACTACTATGCCGAAATGGAATGGGATAATTTTGGTATCCCTTGGAGTCCTACTACCTGTGTAGCGCTCAACCTTCAGATTGATGAACTGGACTCGAACCTCTTGTCGATGGAGGAAATTGTATCTGAGCTACGAAATGAAAATTCTACTTTTAACACAACTTGGGAAAAGTTATTTTTTTGTTTGAAGATCTTTTGAACAACCAAGACCCACAGAACGAGTTCTACCTTCATGACCCAGCCAAAGAGTTATACCTTGGAGATCCACAAAATCCTGAAAAAGAGTTCTACCATGATGATACTTATTGTGAGTTATCAAAACAAAACCCACTGAACGAGTTCTACCTTGATGACCCAGCCAAAGAGTTATACCTTGGAGACTCACTAAATTTGGGAAAAACAAATTATGAGGTCTGCCTAGATGGTTCTAACTGTGGAGCCTACCTTGGAGACTCACTAAATTTGGGAAAAACAAATTATGAGGTTTGCCTAGATGGTTCTAACTGTGGAGCCTACCTTGGAGACTCACTAAATTTGGGAAAAACAAATTATGAGGTCTGCCGGGATGGTTCTAACTGTGGAGCCTACCTTGGAGACTCACTAAATTTGGGAAAAACAAATTATGAGGTCTGCCGAGATGGTTCTAACTGTGGAGCCTACCTTGGAGACTCACTAAATTTGGGAAAAACAAATT